>NC_069122.1:9310215-9635215 GCF_026914265.1 Mya arenaria
TCCAACAATATATCAATTGTTTTGATAAGTATTGAAGGTAATGGAACGCATTACTTTTAAATGCAAATTTGTAAATATTTTAATGACAAACAGTCTATATATGCTGTATTTTGTGATACATTGTACATAGAAGGCCTTTGACAGGGTTTACTTTAACCATTATATATTTTATAACGATTGTGAAGGAATCTATGATAGCTTATACTAAGTCACTCTCGTTGGCACGATGTTGCGCGAGAGTGTGGTCTTGTGTTGTAGGGGAAACCGGAGTACCCGGAGAAAACCCACTTGTCCGGCTTGGTGACCACTAACCAAACTCACATGCGCCCAGGCCGGGAATCGAACCTGGGTCGCCTTGGTGAGAAGCGAGTGCGCTAACCACTGCGCAAACCGGCTAACCTTGACAGGGTTTGGCACATATGCGTAGTTTTTAACACAAGGATATGTCATTTCTGGAGATATTTTTGGAGGACTGTCTGATCAACTACTAAATAGGTGTCAATGAGTGTTCCTAGGTACATTCTCTAATTTTTAGCCTGTCAAATCCGGGCCACACAGGGCTCGGTTGTAGGCCCACTTTTCTTTCTTATTTACTGGAACGATACTCTTACGCGTACAACCAACTAAGCTTTTCGCGTAATCAGCTCTTTTACTGTTTCATCTACTTACACCAATGACATTGAAGCTATAACTTGTTCACTTTCTAATCTATTTATTTGATACTAAAATGAACCGGTTGGATGTAATCATCCATTAAATCGTTGAAATGTTGATACCGTTTCCGGTACGTAGGGTAGACAGTCTTCTTCTTGATAATCGTACACATCTTTCGAGCCTATTTTGCATGGTAAAATCACACCACAGCAACCATTCAAACGTTTTTCATCATCATCATCATCATCATCATCATCATCATCATCATCATCATCATCATCATCATCATCATCACCACCACCATCATCATCATCATCATCATCATCATCATCACCATCATCATCATCATCATCATCAACAACATCATCATCATCATCATCATCATCATCATCATCATCATAATACGTAGTTGTTTTAATCACATGTAACACAAGACCACACTCTCGTGTAACATCTTGCCAACGAGATTAATTAATATAACTATCGATTCTGTAATGTAATGCTTGTAATAAAGTTATCACATTAATGAATTATCGAAATACCGAACATGGGAATGTGCTAATGCACTCGAAGGGACACGTGTTTCTAGATATGTCGATAAATAGACATATATATCTATAAATTGGGTTCTCTTTTTTGAATGGCTATAAAGACGGTGACATTAAAGCAATCAAAGATGGCCATCATTTCGATAATTATTCATTAACGGCGTCAATGATAATGATCGCCAAAATGGCGTCAGCGCTTACAAGTCGTAAATCGTACTGGAAGATTTTTGAAAATGATTGGTAATCGGGAATACCCTCAATATGGAACACATTAATACAAGATTGTGGATCAAGATACGGGTTGTCGTTAACGACCAGTCTGTTGAGATGTCACTTTAGTCATATGTACATGCACACACAATTGCCGAAACTTTTCAGAGATATTTAGGGGCTCTGACCAGACCAGACCGCTAGGTGGTAGCATGTGTGAATCGATGTTCGAGGGCTTGGTAGTACTGTAGACCAGTTTCTATGTCAGGGTTCCTTGTTTGACGTCACAGTGTAGTTTTCATAACCGATATTCGAGGTTTTGTGGTAAATTTATGGACACAGCCTTGGTAAATCTCAATGGAAATATGTGTAATGTTATCCACTGGTTTAGGGTTCCTCAATAGACACGTTGGTGGCTAGGTAAGATCGTGTGATATTTGGCTCCATTAATATCCTTGGGTTTCAGGCTAATTTGCGATTATGGGGCAAGTCAGTGAACTGAATGTGTATATTTATTAATGCCCAAGAGATTGCGGTATGTTTGTAGTCAGCCATTGATGAGATCAACGCCGCGCTCAGAGTATCGCCTTGAGAAAACTTCGCCAGACACGCATCTGCAGTACGAATTTACATCTAAAGCATTTTCGAAAATAGTTTTCATATGAACATAATTATTATATCAAGTTTGAATTTTATCGTTGATGGCATCAAGTTTGTTTTAATCTTACAACATACCACTATTTTTAGAATATATTGTAGTCAAAGGATTGGTTTTTAATGAACACTTATGGGAAAATAAAAGCACAACATGTTTTTGTTATACAGCAAAATCCATATTCTGCTATATCTAGAATTTTACAAACAATAAAACGAAGGTAAACAACAGATGTTGACTGAACACAATATATAGTGTGTGAACAGTGAACATCGTATTATGAGTACATTTGACGAGCGTAGGCGCTGGAGATGTTGACAGCGTATACAATTTACTATTAATTGCGAATCCGTATGGAGATTTGTTTAGGAATTATGCAATTTCAAGATGCATGTAGTATAACAAAAACCATGTACAAAATTATGCTAATCAAATCATACGAATGTGTAGTTCTGTGTGATTCCTGCACAATTTACAAAAATATGTGGTGACATACTTTAAATGCACAAAGTTTAGAGGTTTTCAACGTATTTTTTTAATTGAAGTTTCGGTTTATTTGTTATTGATATTCAAATTGACAATTTGGTTAAACTGACCTTAAAACTAGAAAACGTCAATACAAATGATTTTTGGTGTGTTTTAAATTGCTTAAAACATTCATTATATAGAACTAATACTGAGATAGGCTAGGCTTTGCGCCATATTTTATAGAAGCATTTTAACTGAAATAAAGAAATAATTTGCAAGTTAAACTGTTTTTATGTCAGTAGAATTATTTCATCACATATTAAACACTTGTTAAGCAATGTTTTTTTACTAATAAAGAGAAGCATTAATTTTTATTTGAATATTAATTACAATGGCCATGCCACTATAAGTATAGCGAGCGTCAAACTTTAATAAATCTTCACAATTTCTTATCAAATGACTTAAGTTAATCTTTTTTTTAAAGAAAACTAAAAACTAAGGTTGACAACTCACTTAATATTCTTGATATATTTATTTCATTTTTTCAAATTCTAAATATGTCATTATATTCGTTAGTTAATTCGTTCATACATTAGAAGTATGTATGACAACAAGCAGTGTCAAAATAATTAAAATATTAAAGGTTAAATTTCTCTTATAAAATAGTTCAGTTTTATTGATAGTGTACTGAAAAGAAGTTGTTACAAATCATTCCAGTTATTAATTCAGTAATGTTTCTCATAAAATCACATATCGTAACTTACTCTTGATCTACCCGTTCTCTGTCGTCGTCGACGTATCGTGAAAATGTTTGAAATACAAATCGACCCACGAACGCTATAACGGCCACAAGCACGACACATAGCCCAACGGTCCTCATGAACGGTAGATTTCCCCCGTCGGCGACAGTAACGCCATTCTCGATGTTTTCAAAAGTCAGCATTAACGTGTCATTCATTTTATCCGTTGTGTAAACGTTAGCGAGCTTGCGAAATTCGATCACATTTGAAAGAGGAGTCTTACTTCTTCTATTCGGTTATCAGTACGTTCTTAATGTCCAAATATATGATTCTTTAATATCGCCAATCTATTTATTCTAAATTACATCAATGTGTGTTCATGCTTTTATTATTTCCCAGTTTGCTTTCACAGTGCGAAATTAAATTAGCGTATCTTGTGGACCTCCGTCATAAACAAATTAAATGTCAATGAGTACTCTTCATCTTTGTTCAACGTTTGTTTTCCACTCATGCACTCATAAAATGCCATCAAGAATTGTCTAATGATTAAGATTCTACACAATGTATATTATAAATACGCTATGGCAATGTAAGGCCGAACTGTTTAATCGGGAGTAGTAAGTAGTTAGTTTCATCCTCTTTTGTTTCTCCATACAATACTGAAGACAATCAATGAGAAAGAATAAGTCGAATATATACTCAAAACTTACGTTTTAACGATAATTAAATTAAAGAAAAAAGAAATAAAAACATTACGATTCCAACAGATTTAAAAGAGAAGGGATGGAGGGAACTTGTAGGACAAAATCTAACAGACGGGTGTTTTAAACTAGGGATTGTTTTAAAACAAAAAAAGTAAGTGTGGGAGTAACGATTGCTGAAACTAAGAAAGTTTGTAGGAGTCGGATCTTCAAATCAACTAGTTCTTTGATGATTACAATGATCGTTATGATATATGTATCATTGTAAAGGTATTTGGTCGCATATTTCTAATATGTAAAATATTTGGCCGAAAAACATAATACATAAAGTTGATACAGTTTATATATGTGCTCTTTATATTTCAACTAATTTATATATTAATTTTGATTAAAGGTTTACATATTCTCTTTTTCTGCTCACAAAACCTCGTACCCGATTTCGTTTTCTATTTGTCACCTTCGGTTGCAAGGTGGTACCCGGTCAAACATTGATCGAGACAACATTTCAATATTACTAACTCTGCGTCTGTTGTCTTGCGACCTTCTGTGTCTTGTTGGTGTTCGTTGGACTTCGAACCTTGTGACCATTAACAAAGTCGGAGCTAAATTATTGAGTACTGTGTTAGTCCCTGAAGTTCCGATAACGCCCTAAACAATCTTGAGTTTAGTGCAACGGATTCAAAAATACAAGGAGGGATAGGGACAAAAATTGTCCAGTCAAATACGTTATGTTATGAATTGTAATTTACGCAAATGCATTTCCAGATCAACAAGTAAAATAAAATTCTAGGGTCGAGGGATTTTGCCAGGTAAGGTGGGGGTTGTCTTCTACTCTGGAAATTTAATAGATACACTTTTGATCTGCAGTGTTTCTAACGAGATCTAAGAGAACTGTTTCATATGTACTTGTTTTATTCACATATATGGGCATATAACAAAATACATGTAACAAAGTTTTGGACAGTCGGCCAATTGTAAAAAAAAAACCACATAGAACTCAAACATTGGTCGCTACCATTCTCTTTAAATATGTTTGAAGAGAGTAATTATAATACTTAAGCGTTGTGTTTTAATGTTGGGGTTTGTTGTCAAAGACCAGCCTGTTCCCACTGTAGTCATATGTCCATGCATACGTCCGAAAATTCGAATAGATATTTTAATGGAGCTGAACAGATAGCACAGCTAGGTAGTTAATATTTGAACGTTTGTAGTAAATTTGTGGACGCAGCCTTGGTGAAACTTTATGGACGTATTGGTAATGCTATCAACTGGTTTAGAATCCATCTATAGGTAGGTTGCGGCCGCATTCAAAACATTGCGTTGCAGGAAAGTTGGCAATCAGGGGACTTCGATTAGTATGTTTATCAATTTCCATGACGTTTGAGAGCACATTTGTAGTCTCGGAACCATTGCAGATAGATTTTCGCAGTCATCAGTTAATTTATTTGCTTCAATATTCAAGGGTCAAAAGCTTTGTGCAGAACTCAGAGAATATCAATGCCCAAGTGTTTGTGGTATGTTTGTAGTCAGCCGTTGATGAGATCAACGCCGTGGTCTGAGAATCGCCTTTAGTAAAAATCGCTAAACATGTACCTGAAATACGAATTTAATATATATCAAAACCATTTTCGAAAATTGTTTAAAAACGCATATATATCAACTTTTGAATGTTATCAATTTTGTAATCAAGCTCGTTTTAAACTTCTATATACGACTATTTTTGTAATATTTTGTAGCCAAAAGATTGGTATTATATCTAAACACTAAGACAAAAAACACAACCTTTTAAATATTTAGACCAATATCCATATACGTACATCTATATCGGTTATAAACATACATAAAACCGAGTGGTCAACAACAGATGTTGACTGAACACAACACAGTGTGAACAGTGAACTTTGCAAGACGCTGTTGTTGTTGAAAGGATACAACATTTACTATTAATCACGATTGTGTATGTACAATATTTTGGAATTCTGCTGCTGCGAGAGGCTGCCATGTAGTGTAACACGAACCATGTACACATTTATGCCAACTTATCATTATTTATGCGCAGTGTTTAGATGTTTTCAATGTCAACTTTTATCATTTATGTAAGAGACTACAACACTCCTGATTTTTTTATCTTCAAGTTGACAATTTGGTTTTATTGAGTTTTAAACTGATTTATTTCAATATATTTCACCTCTTGAACACAAAGAGTGAATATTTCACTAGTGGCTATGCCACTCGTGAAATATATCTTTTGGTGCTCACTCGATGAAATATATTACCAACTTACACTGAAACAAACAAGTATCCTCTCTATAATAAATACAGACGCCATGACTATAAATGGACGCCTCCAACAAGATGCTTCGAATTTTCCATAACTCCATCAAACTTAAGTAAATCTTCAAAATGCATCAGGAATATATAGAAATAATTCAGGTTGACAACTCTTTTAAGCATTATTGATATGTTTATATTTTTTTAAAAGTCTTAATGTGTCACATTATTCGTCAAATATCTTTTTTACATACACCGCAAATTTGGTACATGTTATGAACTTGCTTACTTTAGAAAGTGAATGCATTTAAAGGCCTAGTTTAAGCCTTCTATAAGTGACCCCCCCCCCCCCAAAAAAAAAAAAAAAACACACAAAAAAACAAAAAACAAACAAAACAAAACACAACAACAACAACAAAAACTGTGTACAGTACACAACCTCTGTGTATTGATCCAAATCTACTTGCCTTGATCCCAGATCTCGGAACTGAGTATCATGCTGTGCAGTTTTGGAGGCTTTATTATTAAAATGGACCCTAAATGGCCCCGAACGAATACACATGACTGTGACACCAGTGCAATTAGTAGGAGATGAACAGCAGGCGATTATCATGCCAAACATTTCTTAAACTAGGCCTTTGTTTTATCGATTCCATACTGTGCTTCATGTTGACTTACTTATCTGATCAAATCCAAGTAAAGGTTAGTTTCTATTTAGTCTTTTTTTATTTTTTGTACATGAATAAATGGTTTGAAAGAAGTAACAAAAACAAAAACCAAAAGTATAAATAATTTTGTATAATGAGTCGAATTTCGCAAATATCATCAATTTAATTTCACAATGTATTGAACAATATTTTTTATAAATCATTAAAGTCATTGATAAAATCATAATTATATCGTTACTTACTCTTCATCTCCCTGTGCGCTGTCATCGTCGACGTTACGTGAAAAGGATTCTAATACAAAACGACCTACGAACGCTAAAAAGACCCCAAACACGACAAATATCCCAACGGTCCTCATGATCTGGAGATTTCCCTCGTCGGCGACAGTAACGTTATTTTGGATGTTGACCGTGTTTTCCATAGTCAGCATTAACGTGTCATTCATTGTATCCGTTATGTTAGCGAGCTTGCGAAATTCGATCATATTTAAAAAAAGTCTTACTTCTTCTATTCGGTTATCAATTCGTTCTGAGTGCCCAAACATGTGATTCTTTTGTACAGCCAAGTTATTCTATTTAAGGTGCAACAACGTGTGCCTATGATTTTATTTTTCTGTGTCGGTTTGGCTTCACCGTGCGAAAACAAATTAGCGTATCTTGCGGACCTCCACCATAGACAAATTGAAGATCAATGCTTAATGTATGAATTCAAATCATGCACGTATAAAATGCCATGAAGAAATTTCTTATGATTAAGATTCCACACGATTTCTATATTTAGAACGCTATGATATTGTAAAGCCGTTCTTAGTCACTGGGAGTTACCATGTAGTAAGTTTTATCCCCCTTTCGTTATTCTTTGAATATACAGGACTTAAGGCAAATAATGAGAAAGAACAAGACAAATATACTGCAAACTATCGTTTTACTAATAATTAATTGTAATGAAAAGAAATGTAATGTCGACCCCAAAGTGTGGTATCATTGGCAAGGTATTTGGTCGCTCTAACTAATATTAAAAATGAATATCTGAAATTAAAATTCTTCATTAAGTTTTTACAGTTTGTATACTTGCTTTTTATAATTCAACTGATTTTTTTTTTTAAATTTCGGTTGCTGTAAAAAAAATCCCAAATTAACATATTTTCGGGTGAAATTCCGTAATTGAGACTTATTCACAGAAAGAATGAAAATTGTTACTGTGAGAAGAATTTCGGGGAATAACAAATGATAAATGTGATATGGTAAATGAGTTTATTGTAATCACATGTAACAAAAGAACACGCTCTCGTGTAACATCTTGCCAAGGAGAGTAATTAATATTCGATTTATCGATTCTGTAATGTAATGCATGTAATAAAGGTATCATATTGATGAAATATCGAAATACCGAACATCGGAATGTGCTACTGCACTGGAAGGGGCTCGTATTTCTGGATATGTCGATAAATAGACATATAATTCTATGAATTGGGTACTCTTATTTCAAATGGCTTTAAGGACGGTGACATTAAATTGCCAAAATGTCAGCGCTTGCCGTAAATCGTACTGGAGGATTTTTGAAAATGATAGGTAATAGAGAATGCCCTCAATATGGAACACATATGAATACAACGTTGTGGATCAATATTGGGTTGTCGTTAACGACCAGTCTGTTGAGATGTCACTTTAGTCATATGTACATGCACACACAATTGCCGAAACTTTTCAGAGATATTTAGGGGCTCTGAACAGACCAGACCGCTAGGTGGTAGCATGTGTGAATCGATGTTCGAGGGCTTGGTAGTACTGTAGACCAGTTCATATGTCAGGGCTCCTTGTTTGACGTCACAGTGTAGTTTTCATAACCGATATTAGAGGTTTTGTGGTAAATTTATGGACACAGCCTTGGTAAATCTCAATGGAAATATGTGTAATGTTATCCACTGGTTTAGGGTTCCTCAAAAGACTCGTAGGCGGCCCGGTAAGATCTTGTGATATTTGGCTCCATTAATATCCTTGGGTTTCAGGCTAATTTGCGATTATGGGGCAAGTCAGTGAACTGAATGTGTATATTTATTAATGTTCGTGGAGTTGAGAGCACATTTGAAATCTCGCAGCCCTTTGCAGTCTTGCAGATTTTTAGCCGACATCAGTTAATTTATTTGCATAAATAATCAATGTAAAAGGGTCCATCTTAGCCTTGGAGCTCTGTGCAGAACTAAAAGTATACCAATGCCCAAGAGATTGCGGTATGTTTGTAGTCAGCCATTGATGAGATCAACGCCGCGCTCAGAGTATCGCCTTGAGAAAACTTCGCCAGACACGCACCTGCAGTACGAATTTACATCTAAAGCATTTTCGAAAATAGTTTTCATATGAACATAATTATTATATCAAGTTTTAAATTTTATCGTTGATGGCATCAAGTTTGTTTTAATCTTACAACATACCACTATTTTTAGAATATATTGTAGTCAAAGGATTGGTTTTTAATGAACACTTATGGGAAAATAAAAACACAACATGTTATTGTTTTATAACAAAATCCATATTCTGCTATATCTAGAATTTTACAAAAAATAAAACGAAGGTAAACAACAGATGTTTGCTGAACACAATTTATTGTGTGTGAACAGTGAACATCGTATTATGAGTACATTTGACGAGCGTAGGCGCTGGAGATGTTGACAGCGTATACAATTTACTACAAATTGCGAATCCGTATGGACATTTGTTTAGGAATTATGCAATTTCAAGATGCATGTAGTATAACAAAAACCATGTACAAAATTATGCTAATCAAATCATACGAATGTGTAGTTCTGTGTGATTCCTGCACAATTTACAAACCTATGTGGTGACATACTTTAAATGCACAAAGTTTAGAGGTTTTCAACGTATTTTTTTAATTGAAGTTAAAGGAAACTGCATTTCGGTTTATTTGTTATTGATATTCAAATTGACAATTTGGTTAAACTGACCTTAAAACTAGAAAACGTCAATACAAATGATTTTTGGTGTGTTTTAAATTGCTTAAAAAATTCATTATATAGAACTAATACTGAGATAGGCTAGGCTTTGCGCCATTTTTTATAGAAGCATTTTAACTGAAATAAAGAAATAATTTGCAAGTTAAAATGTTGTTTTTTTGTCAGTAGATTTATTTCATCACATATTAAACACTTGTTAAGCAATGTTTTTTTTACTAATAAAGAGAAGCATTAATTTTTATTTGAATATTAATTACAATGGCCATGCCACTATAAGTATAGCGAGCGTCAAACTTTAATAAATCTTCACAATTTCTTATCAAATGACTTAAGTTAATCTTTTTTTTAAAGAAAACTAAAAACTAAGGTTGACAACTCACTTAATATTCTTGATATATTTATTTCATTTTTTCAAATTCTGAATATGTCATTATATTCGTTAGTTAATTCGTTCATACATTAGAAGTATGTATGACAACAAGCAGTGTCAAAATAATTAAAATATTAAAGGTTAAATTTCTCTTATAAAATAGTTCAGTTTTATTGATAGTGTACTGAAAAGAAGTTGTTACAAATCATTCCAGTTATTAATTCAGTAATGTTTCTCATAAAATCACATATCGTAACTTACTCTTGATCTACCCGTTCTCTGTCGTCGTCGACGTATCGTGAAAATGTTTGAAATACAAATCGACCCACGAACGCTATAACGGTCACAAGCACGACACATAGACCAACGGTCCTCATGAACGGTAGATTTCCCCCGTCGGCGACAGTAACGCCATTCTCGATGTTTTCAAAAGTCAGCATTAACGTGTCATTCATTTTATCCGTTACGTTAGCGAGCTTGCGAAATTCGATCACATTTGAAAGAGGAGTCTTACTTCTTCTATTCGGTTATCAGTACGTTCTTAATGTCCAAATATATGATTCTTTAATATCGCCAATCTATTTATTCTAAATTACATCAATGTGTGTTCATGCTTTTATTATTTCCCAGTTTGCTTTCACAGTGCGAAATTAAATTAGCGTATCTTGTGGACCTCCGTCAAAAACAAATTAAATGTCAATGATTTCTCTTCATCTTTGTTCAACGTTTGTTATCCACTCATGCACTCATAAAATGCCATCAGGAATTCTCTAATGATTAAGATTCTACACAATGTATAGTATAAATACGCTATGACAATGCAAGGCCGAACTGTTTAATCGGGATAAGTCAGTAAATAGCTTCATCCTCTTTTGTTTCTCCCTACAATACTGAAGAAAATTAAGAGAAAGGCAAAGTCGAATATATTTTCCAAACTTACCCTTTAACGATAATTGAGTTAAGAAAGTAATAAAAACGTAACGATGAAAACAGATTTAAAACTGAAAGAATGAAGGTAAAAAGGGGGACGAATCGAAGGATAACAGAGGAGGATTTTAAAATAGGGTAGATAGTAAAGAAAATGAATGAAGTAAGTGTGGCAGTACCGATTGAAGAAACTAAGATGGATTTAAGGAGTCGGATCTACAAATCAGCTAGTTCTCTGATAGTTACAATGACCGTTATGATATAAATGTCATTGTAAAGGTGCTCACTTACTTCTAATGCTCTTTATATTTTTGCTCATGAAATATTTTCGATAAAATGTTTACAAATTTTCTTTTTCTGCTCAGAAAATCCTTATACTCGATTTTGTTTCTTATTTAACCTTTTTGGTTGCAAGGTGATAACCGGTCAAACCCTGTGTCTGTTGTTTTGCGACATTGTAGGGTTTGTTCATTTTCGTTGGACTTTTGCTTTTAGTTTACAAACTCTTAGCCATGTTATGTATGCACTGTGCTGTTTGTGGAGTTTTGTGCTGTTCTTTTATGTTTCTTGTTTGTGATTTTGTGTTCTATGTCTTTGGCGTTTGCCCAGTGCCACTAAACCGAGTTTATGTTTAAACTTTTTGCTACTGAGCTTGTTTGTGTAGCTTTTCGCAATTTTTTTTAACAAAGTCATACTAAATTATTGACTGCTCGTCCCTAAAGTTCCCATAAGGCCTTAAACGATCTGAGTTTAGGACAATATATTCAAAAATACTAGGTGTGGTAGGGACAAAAAATAATGTCCAGTTAAAACAGTAGAGCACGTCGCGAATGCTCATCATGAAAAATCGGTAAATTGAATAATACACATCTTATAGTTTATGTTATAAATTGTTATTTACACAAATGCATTTCAAGATCAACACGTAAAATAAAACTCTAAGGTCGAGGGATTTTGCCAGGTAGGGTGGGGGTTGTTTTTTACTCTGGAAATTTAATGAATACACTTGTGATCTGCAGTGTTTCTAACGAGATCTAAGAGAAATATTTCATATGTACTTGTTTTAATAACATATATGGGCATATAACAAAGTACATATTACAAAGTTTTGGACAATCGGCCGATTGTAAAACATTACCCGTAGAATTTACAAACAAACATTGGTCTTTACCATTCTCTTTATATATGTTCGAAAAAAGCAACTATAATACAACATCGTGTTTCACTGTTGTGGTCTGTCGTCATATACAAGCCTGTTGCCACTGTGGTCATCTGTACATGCATATATCCGATAGTTCGAATGGATATTTAGGGGCGCTGAACAGATAAGACCGCTAGGTGGTTGCATGTGTACATCGATGCTCGAGGGTCTGTTAGTACCTTAGTTAATCAGTTCCCTTGTAAGGCGTCCATGTGTGACATCCCATTGTAGTTATGATGATTTATATTAAAGGGTTTGTGGTAAATTTGTGGACGCAGCCTTGGTGAAATTTTATGGACGTATGTGTAATGCTACCAACTGGTTTTGAGTCCATCTATAGGTTTGTAGCCATCCAATGCATATCTTGTGATGTTTAGCTCCATTAATAACCTTGCGTTGCTGGAAAGTTGGCGATCAGAGGGCGTGTCAGTGAGTTGAATGTGTAAGTTTGACGCTGAGATCATAGTTGCAGTCTCGCAGCCTTTTACATTCTCGCAGCCTTTTAAGTCTCGCAGCCTTTTACAGTCTCGCAGCCTTTTACATCGCAGCCTTTTACAGTCTCGCAGACTTTTGCAGTCTCGCAGATTTTTGCAGTCATCAGTTCATCTATTTGCATTAATACTCAAGAGTAAATGGGTCTATCTTAGCCTCGGAGCTCTGTGCAGAACTCAGAGTATATCAATGCCTTCACATTTATGGTTATCTTGAACAATTCAAAACATTACAGAAAAGTGTTTGTGGTATGTTTGTGGTCAGCCATTGATGAGATCAACGCCGTGGTCTTCGAATCGCCTTGAGGAAACTTCGCCAGACACACACCTGAAGTACAAATTTATATCAAAATCATTTTCGAAAATGGTTTACATACGCACATTATCAGCCTTTGAATGTTAATGTTTTTTGTGATCAAGCTCCTTTAAAACTATACGACTATTTGTGCAACATTTTGTTGTCATAGGATTGGTATTATATATTTATACACTTATAAAAAAAGGACAAAAAAGACAACATGTTATTGTTTTAGACCAATATCCATATACAGCTATATCGAGAAATTAACATACAGAAAACCGAGTGGTCAACAACAGATGTTGACTAAATACTATTTATTAAGTGTGAACAGTAAACTTTGCAAGACGCTGTTGACGTTGAATTTTGGAATTCTGCAGCTCCGAGAGGATGCCATGTAGTATAACACAAACCATGTACACAATTATGCTAATTAACCTTATTATTTAAATTAATATTTCTGTGTGAAACTAGCACAATTGACAAACGTTTTAGTGACATACTGTAAATGTGCAGTGTTTTTGATGTCAACTAAGTAAGAGACTACCAGGTCCTGATTTGTTTTGATCTTCAAATAGACAAATTGGTTTTACTGAACTCTAAACTAATTTATTTCAATATATCTCAACTCGTAAACACCAAGAGTGAATATTTCACTGGTGAAACATATATTTTGCTATGACTATAAATGGCCGCCTCCTACGATGTTTCCTCCACCAAATTTAAGTAAATCTTTAAAATACCTCAGGAATATCTCGAAATAGTTCAGGTTGACAACTCTTTTAAGCATTATTGATATGTTTATATATTTTTTAGAAGTCTTTATGTGTCATATTATTCGTCAAACATTTGTTTTCATACACCGCAAATTTTGAACATGTAATGAACTTGCAGACTTTAGAAAGTGAATGAATGCTGTGGTTTATCGATTACATACTGTGCTTCATGTTGACTTACTTATCTGATCAAATCCAAGTCAAGGTCAGTTCAAGATCAAAATACACTGAAACGCAAAGTTTACTATTTAGTCTACTATGAATTTTTGTACATGAATTAATTGTTTGAAAGAAGTAACAAAAACATATAGAGTACAAATTATTTTGTATAATGAGTCAAATACCCCAATTAAATTTCACAATGTATTAAAAAAAATAGTTTTTCTAAATCATTAAAGGCATTGATACAATCATGATAAGATCGTTACTTACTCTTCATCTCCTTGTGCGATGTCATCGTCGACGTAATGTGAAAAGGATTCTAATACAAAACGACCCACAAACGCTAAAATGACCACAAACACGACACATAGCCCAACGGTCCTCATGAACGGTAGATTTCCCACGTCGGCGACAGTAACGCCATTCTCGATGTTGACCGTGTTTTCAATAGTCAACTTTAACGTGTCATTCATTTTATCCGTTATGTTAGCGAGCTTGCGAAATTCGATCATATTTAAAAGAGGAGTTTACTTCTTCTATTCGGTTATCAGTTCGTTCTGAACGTCCAAACATGTGATTCTTTTGTACAGCAGATTTATTCTATTTATGGCACATCAACGTGTGCTTATGACATTTTTCTGTATCAGTTTGCCTTCACCGCGCGAAAACAAATTAGCGTATCTTGCGGACCTCCGTCATAGACAAATTAAAGATCAATGCTTAACGTGTGAATTCTAATCTTGCACGTATACAATGCCGTCAAGCAATTGCTAATGATTAAGATTCTACACGATTTCTATTCTTAGTACGCTATGACAATGTAAAGCCGTTCTTAGTCACTGGAAGTTATCATTTAGGAAGTTTCCTTTTGTTAGTCTTTGGTTATACAGGACTTGAGACAAGAAATGAGAAAGAACAAGACTAATATACTGCAAACTAACATTTGACCCATAATTAATTGTAAAGAACAGAAAATAACTGTCGACCCAAAAGTGTGGCAAGGTATTTGGTCGCTCTAACTAATATGCAAAATAAATATATGAAATTATATTCTTCATTAAGTTTTTACAGATAGTATAGTTGCTCTTTAGATTTTAATTGATTTTTTTATATATCGGTTGCGGTATTCCCCCCCCCCAAAAAAAAAAAATAAATAAATAAATAAAATAAAAAAAATATATATATTTTCGGGTGGAATTCCGTAAGAAAGACAAGAGTTAAAATTGTTACGGTGAGAAGAATTTCGGGGAATAACAATGATAAATGAGTACATGGTAATCTTGTGAATGTTCCGATTCACGTAGAAAGTGAAAATTTGGAAAGGACAAGAGTAGCAGGAATGAGTTCATTGATGATGAAATCAATTAAGGTAAAAAATGAGAGAAGGGGAGAAAAGATGATGAAGAGGGATTTAGGAGTGAAGGAATTATCCTAGAAATTATGTGGAGTTAAGGCAGTTGTGAATTAATGATAGAACCGAAATATCAGAGTGAAAGTCTTTAGAAGAAAGGGATGGATAAATTATAGAAGTTGACGAATGCAGAAAGTATTTAAGTTGAGTCACAGAGGAAGTGTGGCCGGATTATTCAAAGGAAGAAAGTGTAAGAAGGGTATGAACAAAGAGAGGGAGATTTAGGTGTGAGTGATGAAGAAATTAAGTTGAGTCTCATAGGGAGTGTGGTCGGATAAATCAACGGAAGTCAGTATAAAGAGAGTATGAACAAAGAGTGTGGAAATTAGGGTTGAGTGAAAGTAGAAAGTAAGTTGAGTCACAAAAGAAATGTGGTCGAGAAAATGATTAAAGAATGCAAATATGATTGAAATAGTCACCAAACTATAAAAGAAAGCTACACGGAGAAACGCACGTAATCACCGCAAAACAAACACGCAAAACCCACGTATTACCTACGTGATTACGCTTTATGGAATGAATACAGGACTAGAAACTTTGTACTACAAAATGTACTTTATGTGTCATTGTTATTTAAGATGGTGACATTGATCTGTTTAGTTTGAATTACAAGCCTTCACTGTTATCCAATTTCTTTTTCTCGGAAATGTTTCATCTTCATTTCATTACGGTAACCTTTGAACAACTATGAATATACATGTAACTTGACGATCTTGTAATTAAGTAACATAGAATGTTCAGGCTTAAGACATAATCAGTTTAACCTGAAAGCAGGTTGTTCTGTTGTCTCAAGTGGTTTGCTTTAACGTGAACTAAAATGAGGCACTGCTCGGAAGCATTTCAATTACCGTGACTAGAGTTGATTAAGATGTTAATGGAGTTAAGATCGACGGGTTAAATAATAGTGTCTCGCTCATAATCATTGTGACAATAACTAATGAAAATGTGTAGTTGAGTATAATATATTTTTTGTATTATGCATTTACAATCATAGATATCCTGTAAAACCTCATTTATATTTTATTATTTAATAAATTTTATAAAAGATGAATATAATCTTATCAATTTATTAATTAAAAAAATGTTATTAGACTCATGTGTAATTCAGAATGGATACAATTTGATGAATGGCTATAATTAAGTTTGAACGAAATTAGATAATTTTTCAGTTAAACGGCACGATAGCTGAATGGTTAAGCGTCCACTTCGGGTCACAAGGTCCCGACGCCTAAATCCCTGACCGCGTCATACGTTAAAACTTGGCATCAGATGGTAGAACTCATTCGGAACACATTGGCTATTTTCCATCCAACCTCGGATGAGTATGGACGGTTTACAATGTCAGTAATCTTTACATATAACTACGCGGCAATGCAAGTAGTGATGGGCCGATGATCGCCTTTACTCGATTATATCGGCAGACATTCGTAAATCGGCGATTGGTGACCTCATCGTTCCATAATCGAATAATCGAAAAAAAATAATCTTGAATCTAGTAAATTTCCAACATTAAATAGCGCCGTAACTTAAAGCTAAGGGAAGTAACCGATACTTTGAGTTTTAACAGTACCTTCCTTTAGTTATTTTCTGCGTTCAAATCGCTTTATGATGGCAGACACTCCAGACCATTCGGAGCTCCTCGGTCATTTTTATCGAAAATTAAAATGGCCGAGGAATTCCGAATGCTGAAATTCCTGCGATTTGATTGGCTGACGGGTTATCGTGTGAGCCTATGTAATTGTTTGGTTACATACAGTTTCTACATGATATTATTGATAGTGTTATATGTAATGAATTGTCATTGACTTTTCTGGTTTACCCATTTATTAAAAATCAGATTATTTTACATAAGAAAAAAGTCCTCCGAAACGATTTTTTTCTGAGCTTTGATGAATCGGGTCCTAAGGTTCGTAAACCAAGGTTTTAATAAAACGTAGTCTACGAGTTTTAGGACGAGTTATAAATACCCATTAAATATGTCTAAATGTGTGTTATAACGTATCTTGATGTTTCCTTTTTCTTTAAGCAGTTATCCGATTGTTTGTTTATACAGGTTGTTTTTTATTAAATATATTTTATAGTTTTATTTTACAATTATAATGTTAGCTGGTCCATTTTGATCACGTGACCCTCCATAGTACAACATTAAGACCTATGACTATTTTCATGCTGACAAGTTAATGGGATTATGTACACCAGATTGGAACTAAAAAACGTTTTTTTTTTGTAACGAATCTCAGGTCAATTATTTAATAAAATGTTTCACATTTTGATATCATAATTGTAAAAGAATAATCCCAAAATGTAAAAATAAATCGAATCGGATACAGGGTTCGAACCGGTGTCGCCAAAATTGCAGTCCAGTGTTGTATACACTGTGCTACGAAGGTTTACCCTAAAGGATTGGAATATAAGCTATATACCTAACTTGGTAATATCACGTGATAACATCGACTAACCAATCACGCATAAGAATGAATTCTACTAGGTATACATACCTAGTAATCTTTTTTAATGGAAAAAAAACAACAACAAAAGTTTTCGTCAATTTTCTTTTTTTTTTCGCTATTTCATCACACGTTGTATAGCCCCTATAAGCACATCGTCTTTCTAGTGTGTGTTTTTTTTTAAAAACTGACTGATAGTTGCCACTGAACATTAATTATTCCAGATTTTAATTAATACATGGTGGTTTCATTCCCTTTCTGTCTAATTTAAGATAGTTTTCTTCTATTTCTATATGGTCTGTAGATTCCATTGTCCAGTGTTTACTGCTGACCAGTAGAACATATAGCGTTACTCGACACGGTTTCATCTTCAATATGAATTTGATCACAACAAATATAAATTTTAACAAGTAGCAGAATGCAGTTTGCGAGAAGACAAAATATATTTAAACTACAACATATAGATGACGATGCTGTTGCTGTTGCAGCTGATGATGCAGCTACTTCTACTACTACTACTGCTCTTGCTACTGCTATTGCTGCTACTGCTTCTTCTGAATCTGCGACTGCTGCTGCTGCTGCTGCTGCTACTACTACCACTACAACAACAACAACTACTACTACTACTATTACTACTACGACTACTGCTACTGCTACCACCACTACCACTACCACTACCACTACCACTACTACTACTACTACTACTACTACTACTACTACTACTACTACTACTACTACTACTACTACTACAACCACTACTACTACTACTACTACTACTACTACTACTACTACTACTACTACTACCAACTGCTGCTGCTGCTGCTGCTACTGCTACTGCTACTACTACCAACTACTACTGATACTGCTGCTGCTGCTGCTTCTGCTACTACTACCAACTTCTACTGCTACTGCTACCACTACTACCACTACCACTACCACTACTACTACTACTACTACTTACTACTACTACTACTACTACTACTACTACTACTACTACTACTACTACTACTACTACTACTACTACTACTACTACTACCTACTGCTGCTGCTGCTGCTGCTGCTACTTCTACTGCTACTAACTACTAACTACTACTGATACTACTACTGCTGCTGCTGCTGCTTCTGCTACTGCTACTGCTACTACTACCAACTACTACTGCTGCTGCTGCTGCTGCTACTGCTACTACTACCAACTACTACTGATACTGCTGCTGCTTCTGCTACTACTACTGCTACTTCTGTTACTACTACTATTGCTGCTACTTCTGCTACTTCTGCTGCTGCTGCTGTTTTTACTACTTCTATAACATCTACTAATATACATAAATTACACCTCGTTCATCAGTTTTCGTTTTACTATCTCATTTGAAACAACCGGTTTTTCATCGGCTTTCCCCTTTTCTGTTTTTAGAATCAAATGTTCCTCCAGATCTCTCCCTGAAAAAAGAGAACATACATTTTTAATCTAAATACATACCTTAAACCAGGCCCCAATATCACGAAAATACTTAAGTCAAAAAAATAAATAAAAAAATAAAAAATGATATTGATTTTGTATGTTTCAAACGTTCAAAAAAATCTTTTTTAAATAATATTATTTCCGATCTAAAAGTAAAATAAATATACTTTCACGGTCGAAAAAAGAAAGGCCGCACATTGGCAATTACTTTGTCCAGTGATTTGCATGCGCAGAATGTCTTAAGATCACAAACTCCGAAGAACTAATTATTTTTAGTCCGTTTTAACTGAGGGGGGGGGGGGTCAATGCGCTCTTTTTCTTCTAACCGAAGAGCGTTTTGTAAGTAGTGGCAACAAAACTGCAAAATCACGGTTTCCTCGCACATATTCATATATAGCATACCTCTGTAAACGGTATATTGATTTTTCTATAAGCCTATCTAAATTTCAACGTGCACAAGTAGTATAATGCGATTTCATAGGCAACATACATGTACTATTTCATACCGACTGTAATAGTTTTTGAGTTTTATTCATACTCTTGGCCCACAGAGGCATGAGAGGTAACAAAATATGTATCAAAACATAAAACAGCAAGAAAAATAGAAATATGAAGATGAACATATTTATGTAATATGGAAGAGAACATTCGGAACTCCTCGGTCATTTTCTACAAAAACAATCGGGTGTATATAACGATTTATAATGTCAGAAATCGATACACTTTGACTTCGCTGCAATTAGATCGCGTATAAATATTTATTTAGCAGTTGAACTTAATGACTTAACTCCAGGCAGCCATTCGGAACTCCTCGCCCACTTTTTATCGAAAACAATCTCGGATGTATGCCGGTACATCAGTTGAAGTAGTTCGTATTTTTTTTTGTTTTGATTATATCATTAATTCAATGTTCTGTTTTAGAGTTGTATTTATTAATCTAAGTTTACATTGATAGCCAGTGAAGTGTTTTATTGCAAGCATAATTAAGATTCCGAAGAGTTAAGTTATAAAGTTTAACTGCTAAATAATATTACTACGCGATCTACTTGCAGCGGACTTAAATGTACTGCTTTTTGAGTATGATAACCGTCCAAATACATCCGAGGTCATTTTCGATAAAAAATGGCCGAGATGTTCCAAATGTCCTGACACCGACCCCGATCTCAAATATTTGATTACTGTGGTCTAGCCCTATACTCAAACCTACATGTAGATTGCGGACTGTTGCATTTCTAATTTGAAATTTCATAATACTAGTAATATAGATAAATACATATTTTAGAGGTTTAGTATATTTCAAATTTCAGATCTGTCAGTGTTAGCTGTGCAGTACTGGAGGTTTTATTAAAGATATCAACAGAATATCTTATCGTTTCATTTTGTTAACTTTTTAAATCATATTCAAATCATTATTACAATGCTTTAGAGTAAGAATAAGAGTAATGTTAGATGTTATATATAATAGCCCATTAATATAATTTATATTATATAACATAAATGGAATGAAACAACACTTTTTACTTTATTTGTTTATTATTTACTTCCCATCAGTCAAATTAATACATTGGCTATGCATATATTGTTTTATGCAATAATTGGTTATGCATTAATGAGACAATGGACCGAATTCAGAACAACCACTCACACTCACACTCAATGAATTAATCCTCGGAAATCACATAACTGTTCAGGTATTTTCGAGTGAAAGGTATATCCGTATTCACAGGTGTGAGTGAGACTCAAGTGCGTGAGAAGGATATGTGTGAGTGATTGGCTGGGCCACTTGAAACGCCAGCGAGGATTGGTTGTGAATACGAATTGAATGAGTTTGAGTGTAAAGTGTACATGGCAAGTAGAAAATATGGAATACATCAGATATTTTGAACAAATCAGGGACATCCTCGTTTCAAGACCATATTTAATAGACCGTGATCACCCATTTAAGTACGTATACTTCAATAACCTGGACTTCTATAAATAATCAAATTTTCAAACGGATGCGCCAATCACATATTTGTTTTGTTCCGTGCTGATTTCGAACGCCCGACTTGATGGTTAAAATTATCCCTGGCTACAAGAATAGGCAGCACTATGTGTGTGAAGGGTGAAGCTAGCAGCCTAGGGGCCTAGCGGCGTGAAGTTTGCGGCCTAGCGGCCTAACATGAAGCTCTATTTCAATGCAATTGTACATTCGTTTTCTTGGAAAACAATGGACAATTAATGTATTTTTTATTCAAACATGAATGTTTGGCATGATAATCCCCTGCTGTGCATCTCCTGCTAATTGCACTGGTGTCACAGTAGGGGCCTATTTCCTGTATATTCGTTTATCGGCTCAGGGCCATTTAGGGTCTTTTTCTATAATTTAATATCTATATAATTTCTATAATAAAACTTCCAAATCTGCACAGCAGGATACTCAGATCGGAGATCTGATAAGAGGGATCAAGGCAATTAGATTAAGATCAATAAAGAGAGTTTGTGTACTGTACACATTTTTCGGGGTGGGGGGTGGGGTCACTTAAAGAAGGCTTAAACTAGGCATTTAACACTCCCTAGTATTTGCCACACTCTTTATTTCGTAAATAACAAATTACAAACCATGAGCGTGTCACTATAAGCATTCTGTGTAAAGATAATGTGATGATCGTCACAGAAATAAGCCTTATGATTTTATCCCTATTACATCTTTATTACAAGTCTACAGGTTTTAGTACTGCAAATCGAAATTAGGTATCGTCAGATCTTCTTTTTGACATGACATGTCAAAATAATTAATGCGCCGGGGTTACAAAACGGGACATATGGTGATGACAGTCACTGTTTGGTTATCAGTTTGAGGCCGCTTATATTTTTTTTGGAAAAGAATTGTATTGCCTGTGAATAGAATTGTAAAAATGTAAAATCAGGATTATCATGACTACAGCCTTCAAACGCTTTCAGCGTTTTCGTTTAAGTTAGTAGATCGTTGATAAAGAATATTAATAATTTTGGCAATGCCAAACCTTTTAGGAACTTATTTTTATGCCAGTCCTCACATAATATATTATGTAATACTTGTGGACACAACAATGGCTGGACTCCAATGACAACTAAATTTGCTCCATTTTTGGGTCGATATAATTTCCTATTTGTTAACACCCAAAACATTAGAATTCAGACCTTCAAAAACGGGGGACGTCCTTCAGTGAGCGAAAAAGGGTATTTGGGCGACAAGTTACTATCTGTAGAGCATTCATTTGCATACGCCTGTTAAATCATTTTCTTTATCACACACACAGAACCACATGACATGATATAACAACTTTAAAGGAAAATGGCATTCAGCAGTATTATTTCGTCCATTTACAAATGTTGTAGATGCCAAAGACACTCTTAAGCTGTTCGGTTAAAATATATAACTAGTTCTGTGAATTGTGGGGTTTTAAAGCTAGAGCAAGTATTGAGCGTTTACCAAATTATGCCTATAACAAATATATGATATACTTAAATGAAAGGCCTCCAAATATTGATCCACTCGGTGATTGTGTACGCTATCAATTAATTATAGATGTATACGTAAATGTATCAACTATTGTTTAAAAATCTTTAAATGACGGACTTGACTTACAGTGACGTGAAGAAATTACATAACTATCTAGTGTCAAAAATGACACTGAAAATGTTGCCATAGCGAAAAAAACGACTGCTCCATGAAAACGGACTTGGATATGAAGAAGAAAGTTTATTCAAAAGCAATATACAACACACTACATATTTGAAATAGGCCAATATGACCCTTGATCAAATTAACATAATACAATAGCTTATATATACATGTATGGCGGAGCATATTTATAAATAGGTTTATCTATATCACAGTGTTAACAACTGTATCTGTATGATTCATTTTACTTTTCTAAGTACATCAACTTTGAAATTTATCTCTGTTGTATACCTATTATATCTGAAAAATTGAGACGTCTGCAAAATAATTAGTATTGTTAATTTTCATTCGTGTAAGTTTGGACATTAAGTGCTACATTGGTGTACCATCAGTAGAACAAGAGCTGTCGTAGGACAGCGCGCTCGACTATATGCTGCGTTGTCTTAGATATGAAAACAATAATGATGTAATATGTGCCTTCCATAACAATTAAGAAGTCAATTAAAAAAATAACAAGAAACGCCGTAATACGAGAAACTAGGTTTTCAATAATTGACAGTTCTGAGAACTAAGTTGCCTTGGTTGTGAGATTCAGTTTAAACTGATTTATTTTTTATTTTTAATAACCTTGACATTGATCTTGACCCTATGGGTCAAAATTTAATACCATGGAAATCATCCATAAGCTCTTTCTACATACCGAGTTTGGTCACAATACGTCAACCGTAACTAAAGATATTCAGTTCCAAACGGTTATCTATTTTTAGTAACAGTGACTTTGACCTTAGGAGCCCCAAACACAATCCCATGAAAGGTCTCCATGAACGAAGCGCTTCATATTACCAACTTTGTTTATTATTGTAATTCTTCTTCTTCTTCTTCTTCTTCTTCTTCTTCTTCTTCTTCTTCTTCTTCTTCTTCTTCTTCTCCTCCTCCTCCTCCTCCTCCTCCTCCTCCTCCTCCTCTCCTCCTTCTTTTCCTCCTCCTCCTCCTCCCCTTCTTCTTCTTCTTCTTCTTCTTCTTCTTCTTCTTCTTCTTCTTCTTCTTCTTCTTCTTCTTCTTCTTCTTCTTCTTCTTCTTCTCCTCCTCCTCCTTCTTCTTCTTCTTCTATTATTATTATTATTATACTGTAATTAGGTTTGCAGGTTGTCTGCATACACAAACACTTATGTGAATATGTGCATTCTTTATCGTATGTCTCATGGCCCATACGCCTTAGATGTTACAAAAACATGTTGTCTTGACTTACCTCGTCTTGTGTTGTGTGTTTACAAACGTTTAAAAATGCCATCTAGGGTAAGCTACATTTTTGTATGCCATTATATGATAAACCAAGGGTACGTAACTTAGGATCTTATAGTCCAATTAGGCCCATAATCAAACTTGGTTGAGATATAATTTGCATACACGTATTCATTGTAAATATGATTCGGATTTGTGTAGAAAAGAAGGCAACAATCTTAATTATAGCATTTGTTGACAGTAACTCTTGAACTTATGGTCAGATTTGTCCCAATTTCGCCGACATGTTATATAATCATACACTTTCATTTTAAATACGCTTAGGGCTGGTAAAAGGAAAAGTGCTGGTAACAATGTTAAATATGGTATTTGTTTATACACCAATAACATTAACACTGTTGGTCTACTGGTCATATCTGGGCAAACATCGAACTTGGTCGGAATATTATTTTCTCCCACCTCAGATAAGTAGATCCATTAATTTAACCATGCTAGAAATTCTTATCTTGCCCACGGGCGAAGATAAAATGCCCGTATGGAACTTCTTTTAATGGTCACCACATTGTAACTACCTCCCTTGTTGAAGACTGTTGTCTGTAGCGCATCATGGAAACCTTGTCTTAGAAATAATGCTTCACTCTTCTTAGAACTATTTAAAGACCGATCAGACCATTTACATACTCTGAATCCCTGCGCGAATATCCATGACAACCACGAATTATCACATATCCGTACGCAATTATTTTCACTAAGCACAAAATAGTTCCAGCAAAAAAATACATTTTTACTTAATTTTGTTTAACTGAGGTGGGAGAAAAAGCATCTACCATAGCCGCTTGTGTAAGATAGGTTCATCCCGACCCTCGCGCAGGGTGTTTTGCGGAAACTCGGTAAACCTCGTTTAACGAGTTTCCGAAAAACACCCTACGCGAGGGTCGGAATGAACCTATCTTACGCTCTCGGCCATGGGAGATACTTATAGTCATTTATTTTCGTTTCAAGTTTGATTATGATTGGTGAAGAAATTAATGTTCTAGAGTAGTATTATATCATTCTCATTCTTCAGAGATACAAGATACAAAATACAAGAATCTTTATTTAAAGTCGGGTATGTGTTAACAAGAAACATTAGCTCAATGAGCTATTTTCCGACATGGATAACAAACATACATAACATATCAAATAACAATAACAATTAGCTTGTGACCTGGAAATAAAAGTATATATATATATAGGAAAATAGGATTAGAGCATCGTGAACAGTGATAACACCAACAAGTTTTCCTGGCTGTACAGCCAGTCCACACGCGCACGGTTCCACTAGTTGATATACCACTGTAAAATGGTTAGTTGTTTCAACAGTATTACTTAAAGGGTAATCATATACGTTGAAGTAGCAAAATTGTAAGTAGTAAAATATACAAGGGAAAAGCAGCTTTGTACATCGATGTGTAGTTTGTAAAATAAAACAAAAAAGCTTATAATTAATCTAGCATGATAGGAAAATTACTTTGCAAGTATTGCTTAGAGGAGGTATGATATGTATCATGTTATTTTGATATTACACCTATCACTGTAAAATAATGTTAATTGAAAAGAATTGAAAAAGTGAAGTCGTAACACCGAAACAAAATACCGAAAGAAAACACAAGTAGTTGTATGTGTTCGACAGATGTTATATAAATTTGAACAATCATAATAAGATGTTAGCCCATGTAGTTTAATTTAATAAGTTGTTATTTTAGTCAAAGAATTCCGCTGAAATCTTTTCTGGTATTTGAATCCCATATCTTGTCCTGTGGGTGTAAGTATCTCCGAATTGAAACACGTACCAGTTTGAAATTAGGTGTAATATATGTATGCAGCATTTCCTATCGCTTAAGCCAGAGCCATTTAATACATATCTTTATTTCATGTCTCTGCATAAGCGTATCAATTCCGATATTAATCGTAGAACATTCAATTGTAAAGCGATGATGGTATTTACAATATACTTTTACCATGGCATAGTAAAGCCAACGTCAAGTTATGATACCGTAAATAATGGCAACATCGTGCGTAACGGCTTAATGACGTAACGTCACACAAGTCATCCTAGCCCCACACGAAAAGACACAAGAAGTTTTGAGCAGAGTTGTTTGACCAAGACCTTAGACCTAAGTGGAGTCAATGGGAGCCTGGTGTTTGACCTTCTTGGATGTTCTTGTTTTGATGTTGACCTTGCGCTTTCGCGCTCCAGGCTTTTTTCCATTGGTGCGGGGTTCAACAATTATACAACGTCCATCAGTAGAGTTAACCAAGGACTTGTTTGTCCTATGTGACCTAAACTTCTTATACAAATTTGACCGCTGAGTAACTGTCATGGCCAGCCACTCAGTCTTAGTAACCTTGAATTTGTTATGGGACGGGGCAAGACGAAACTCGCCAGTTCCTAACAGGGCACGTTTGACCTCTTTGAACTGACCTATTACTAGATCATGAGCTAACTGGGCAAATTCGGTTAAACCTTTTGACTTCCAATTTACAGTTTGCTTCAACAAATGGTTGATGGATTCACAATTGTTGTTCATCCACTTTTGGCATAATGGTGCATTCCTAGAGGGTTCGTTGACCTTGGTTTGCAAATTTGCTTTTAACTGTTTCCTTAAATACTCCAAGAAGGGCCCTGATGTGGAGGAGTATTGTTGGGCAAATTTGTCACAGCGCTCCTCAAAGCACTGTGTCATCTGCACTCACTATGCCATCATGACCAAAGATGTTTTTTATCATCTTTTTCCTATCGTTTCTACCTAACCCTACATCAGTCATTTTTTGCTTAGCATTTTGTTCTAAGTGCCGGGTACAAAGTATATGGGTGGACTGAGGGAAAGTTGTCGTTATTGCCTTTACCAGTGCCCTTTCATCATCTGACCCAATAACCAATTTTCCTAAGTTGGCACCTGGTAACTTTAGCCTAAGATGGTGGAAAATTTGGGCGTATGTTTCATAATCACTGCAATCGTGAATGAACATAGGTCCTATGCAGATGGAGGGTTCTCCTGTTAGAGATCTGGTAACTGTTAATTGCTTGTAACACATCACTGTGACATGCATTTTGCAGAGCATAAATGTTTTATCGACACCGAGAACAGTTTGACCTGAACAGCAGAAAGTCTTTATATCTGCCAACTGCTCATCGGTGTAGAGGAGGATTGAAGGGGGCTTTCCACTATTTCTGATGATGGACTTAATAAAGGGATGACCTTCAGAGACCATGTTCTCTAACTCAAGAATTTGGTCCGCCATGTTATTTGAGTGACCATTAGACTTCTTACTTTTGACTCGCTTATAATACTGCCTATTGTAGATCTGTTTACGATCTGACGGACCAGCGACCTCATCAAAATTGTTCTTCAGATGGTTGTAAATTTGGTGGGGCTTGACCTTATCTGTCATTTCATCAATATTTGCGAACACCTCTTTGTCGCTTCTTACATACTCACTAGACTTACTAGATGCCTTTCCGTGTGGGGCAAGACCTGGGAATTTCCCCAAGTACTCGACAACAGCTAAGGTACTTTGAAGACCCCTATCCCCAAGCCAAGTGACCTTTTTTGTATTTGTTATCAAGTTTAGAAGCTGTGTAGTACCTGTGGACCACGACAACCTTAGCCTTTTCTGGCTGCGGGTTCACAGGTACGTACACAACCTTTTTCTGGACAACTTTTCGGACACAGTACTGTTCCTGGCGCAGGAAGACGGTACTTAGCGAACCATCCGAAGCTAACAGATAGTAGAACTTTGGGGATGTCCCTGATGCACTGTCCCATGCACCACTGTCATCTCCAAAGCAACTGGCTTTCTTTTTAGTCCTTTCTTCAAAGTTCCTTGTGTTGTCAAGGACGAAATACACGTTCTCTTTAATTCCCGTAGGTACAGATTTTAAGCCACATTTATCTGATAATAATAGATTTACGGCTGAGCTGCCGTCTAAAAATCTCCCCGATAACTGTCCTTGCAATTCTGAATCAACACTAAACCCAACATCATCATCATCATCATCATCATCATCATCATCATCATCATCATCATCATCATCAACAACAGCAACACCCACATCAGCATCATCATCATCATCATCATCATCAACAACAGCAACACCCACATCAACATCATCATCATCATCATCATCATCAACATCATCATCATCATCACCATAATTATCAACAACAGCAACACCAACATCAACATCAACATCATCATCAACATCAACATCAACATTAACATCATCATCATCATCATCATCATCTCTCACAATATTGTCATCAGCATCCATCATACGAACATCATCGTCGGTGTCACTGGCACTTGTCTCGTTTTCGCTTAACACGTAATATCTGCTAGTCAGACTAATGTTCGACTCCACGGAAACGAATGACTTTCGCGAAATGTGTTTCCGTTTTGGCATGCGCCATGTTGTAGATTTTGGTGCGCAGTCTTCCTTGACGGCGGACATGTCCAGCGATGACAACTATATTTCATTTAAGATGCTAAAGGCATGTTTGGTATTGAGGCTTAAATTTACGAATTAGTTGATAAAAAATATGCGTATTTAGTATTTTTCCATTAATCGAAACTTAAAAACATTCTTTTCATGGTCCAGCCTCCAGCTGATCTGGTCATACAGCGTGCTCCCTGATTGGATGAACGAATAGGGGTTAGCAGAATTTTTGAACAGTACGATTGGCTAAGACACGCCCATCAATATTCCTCTTAATCCGGGTATCAGTAACGCGCAGAAATAGGATATTTCAACGATCAGATAAGGGGTATTAGTGGGGGTCAATACACAGTTTATTGAGTGGGTCCAATAAGTCACACACTTTTTATCGTCGTGTTAAAGAATTCATAACGATTTATACCATATATGTTCTATTCACAATTATTTTACCATTTAGTAAAGCAATAGCATATACACATAAAATAAATGCAATGGACAAAGTCATTGATATTTTCAAATAATTTATAAAGGGTAAATTTTACATGAACAATACTGCTGACATTTCGTGTTCGCCTCCGTCCAGGTGGGATTCTTCTTTTTTGCCTGGAAATGTTCAATTAGTCTCACGTGTTGAGTTTATAACATTTTCAATTATAAATACAATGTTATATTAACACTATTCGTCACTGGCATAATTATTGGATAAAAAAGTATCAATATCTGATTCAATTTTATATTATGTACAAATCCTCAGAAGTTCGACAATGCTTTATTAACGCATATTGTTCACGTAGCATTATAGCTCCGTTGAACGAGAATGACGTTAACATGTCAAAAAGAAAAAAATAGTTTGTGCATTAAATAAATAAACTTCGTAATATTTCTTCAAACTAAAGGACACAGTTTCATAATGGTATAAATTAGCCAAATTTATTATCTCTATGGATTGCATTCGTCACTTTTTAACCCTTCAATGACACAAATCTGACGTATTATTCATTGTTGGTTAAACTGTTAATCAATAATAGACAGTGTTAATCAATGGACATAATGTTTAAACATATGGCTTATATTTGTGGATGATATTTTTTGTACAATATGATTTTAGTTCGTGTCTGAATTTGAGCTGTTCCACGTTTCATATGTTTCTTACGTCCCATGCGTTCCACGCGCACTGCTATACGCAATCTGAGTACGTAACCTCATGAAATCATATTTACATTTACACTCAAACTCGTGAGTTTCAAATGATATGTAAACAAGAAGCTTCCAATGAAATGAAACATTTTGCTTTTTACGGGTCATTTCGACGCTCATTATATCATATCCTATAAAAACAAGTCATCATTTCAATTTAATTTATATTTTTACATGTATGTCGTATGCTTATGCTTTAAAGTGACACTCTTATTCAAAATCATTACATACAAATGTATAACAAACATCAGTTTTGACTGATAAACCTTTATCTACTTACTAAATAATTCACTTATGGAAAATATTAATAACCTTTAACAAGATTGTAATCGTGTATTTAAAAGCAGAAAGCGCAAAAATATTAAATGATTGGTGAATGCTAAAATATTTACTGTGGTCTGCTAAAGTCTCATAAGGTAGAAATACTGTGTTTTATGCTCATTTCCTTCTATTTAAACACGGCATCCTTCATAAGAACCATTGTTTTCGACATTTATTCATCCTTTTTGGACTATTGAAACAATATGGTAAATGGTAAATCTAATTTTGGAGTAAGAGTGTATCTTTAATGGAGTCCCCTTTTCTATGAACAATCTCTGATATGACAACCAACCTGTCATCGAAGATTCTCATGAACAGTGTTTCTAAAAATGCGCATATAAATAGAACAATTCCAGAATATAATTCCTTTCTAAATTTATTTTTAGATATTGTCATAATCATTTAGTTCACTACATAATCATTTCATACGTGCTAATACCTTAAACAACTTCTTAGTAGTTTATTTTGCAATGTTGTTACATGCTTATATTCAAAAGAAACCTTTTACATATGACTTCAATATGTTTTATTTTTCTTTCACAATTATTTTATATAACTTGATACACAACTTAAAATAAACACTTTGAATCTAAAGACTTCTTGATGGACTGAACAAATGGAAACACTCTTATACATCTAAAGGGGGGAACACTCAAAAATATATGATACAGACATTTTGAACAATAGGCCTATATGCTCAAAACAGGGTTTTAGTTTTTTACTAAATATTTAAACTATTTATATATATTTCACCTAAATTTATACTAATATAAGTTTTATTTGCAAAATAAATGTATTATTCTGTAGTTATTGGGTATTATCCGGTATTATTCGGTATTATCCGGTATTATTCGGTATTAAGAGTAACCGGTCTGCATTTGATTGGAAGTAAACCAGTTTATGAAAATGTTACTTTCTTCTTCAAGAGTGGTCTTAACAACATCAGGATTTTTATCGCACACAGAAAGACTATAGTCATCTGCATAATTATACATGGCTGCATTATTGATAAAGTAGAAGATGTCATTTAGGAAGATGTTGAAATTTAAAGGCCCTAGTATTGATCCTTGTGGTACGTCTTTCAGGATGGAGTCCCACTCACTGGTGAATTTGACCAAGTTTGACACGTTGCTTTCTGTTTGTAAGATAGCTGTGCATGAGTTTACATACTAGGGCTGGTTTGATAATGGTAAATCTGCGCATAGTATCAACACTCTGGTGAACGAGAATGCAAGTTATATAAAAAAAAACGTTTTTTTAGAGTCAATTACTCATGGCCTACTGGCCAGAGTTGGCCCATAACATATGACTCCAAGTTTGACTGAAATTGGTTTAGAAATTATTATTTTATAGGTGTATGACTGACAACGACGGACAAAGGACGATAAAAACAGATGAAGTAACAATTGAATGTAACTTAAAGTTTACTTTTTGCTATTTCTCTTTGGGTTAAATAAGAGCAAATTAGGTGTCGTGAGTACTCTTCTTAAAGAAGATACATCATTCATTCGTCGGAAGCATTTAACTTGACAGCTTGTCACATTTTCATTGTCCATCACCCGAAAATGGCCCCGTAGAAATTATTAAACGATAAACATTACATACAATCAATCTCATACGAAAATGGTTACATTAGGCGTGTCCAAAGCTGGAATTGTGATCTTTTTCACCGGATTAACTCTCGGTATCATTTTTACGTATTACATATCACCAAGTCCGCCAACGTTGACAACGCCCATTACAACTACGACAATTTACATCCCTGAAAGCCCACATGATACTGGACACATGCTCACACCACAGACAAATGTTTTAACTAACGAACTGGCATGGAAAGACCAGCTGTCACACAGTCACAAAGGTTTTACTTTAAGATCAATGTGCAAGTCAATTGTAAATATGGCATCTCCAGGTCCAGGGGGATACCCAGGGAAATTGGCCGTGTTTTCACCTTTGCGCCCAAAATAGCAGGGAATGGACCTTTTCTAGGGTCCCTGGGGTATGGGGGCATTTGGCAGGTCTTTTACCAGCAGTTCGTTGGTGGGGATTTTATGGGTAAAGACAAAGTCCCCACTATTCCCTGCACTTTGGGGGCTGTAGTTACAACTATTGACTTGTGCATAATATCATTTGTTAGCCAGACATAAATAATAATTAATGACTTGTCCTATCATGGGTACCAGTTGCATTGTTGGAGAGTGTCACAACCCCACTCCCATTTTCACCAAAATACATCTCAATTTCAACCTGAAATCTTCAAAACAAATATTTAATTGTTTTAACTAAGGCATGAATACAGCATACCATAATGGGGGTTACAACCTCTTTGCATTTTAGTGTTCTAGGTAAATTGGTATAAGTAGGAGTTAAAAGATCAAAGACAGGTATGACTTGATTATGCACCAGTCAATTGTAACCACGCTCCCCCCCCCCAGGTCCGGGGGGGGGGGAATACCGGGGATAACCGGGGAATTGGGCCATGTTTTTTACCTTCCAGGTGGCCCAACGCAGTCCAGGGTGAATGCAGTGGTTTTGTCTTCGAGCCAAATATAGCGGGGAATGGGCCTTACCTAGAATCCCTGGGGTGCGGGGGCATTTGACAGGTGTTTCACCATCAGTTCGTTTCCGCAGGGCGGGGATTTTGCCCTGGCTTGGCTGGACCCAGAGTCAAAGTCCACGCTATTCCCCGGACCTGGGGGGGGGGGGCGTGGTTACAATTGACTTGTGTATTAGCTATATGTAAAAGATTTATCAGGAAAGTCGTGTATTATTTGTGAGTAATTTAAAAATAACCGGATAATGAGGCATCTAGCTACAATACCAGTGGTCAAAATTAACACAAGCCCACAAGCCCTGCACTGGTAAAATATTTTTCGGGCTTGCTCAAATTCTGATTTTTATATAGCAGGGATTGTTCAAAAATTTGATGCCAACCAAAATTATAAGAATTTGGGCTTGTTTATCCGAAAGTCTAATTTCAATGACTGCAATACTGTACTTTAAGGGAATTTATTTAAACATTTAGACATTCATTGTTTTCCTTTCACTCCAACAAAAGACTCTGAAGTGGCTGTTTGCATGTTCTAATCTGGGATCATGAATCAGTCAAATAAACACAGGTTAATCGGGTCAAGGGCATTACGGACCATAGACATTATGGACCAGACATACAGATCATATTTTGGGACATTACAGACCATATAGTGTCATATCAAAATGAGCATTTGTATATTGTTATTATAGTATTTACTGAAGTATGAAGACTGGGGGTAGGGGGAGAATAAAGTTAAAAACTGTTAATAACATTATAAACCATGTTTCCCTAATGTCCCGAAATAAGGTCCGTAATGTCTCAAAATATGGTCCGTTATGTCTGGCCCATTATGTCCATGGTCCGATTATAAGTTGCGTATTGAATTGCATGCCACCTAAACATGTGTATGACATCAAACAATAAACAAACATTGACTTATATTTGCTAGCCGTTATGATATTAACTCTGTCAGTATGAGTGGGTAATTCTTGTGCTAGTCGTTGAAGAATTGTAGCCCTACATCATGTGCACTTTTAGTCCAAACTTGTTATGTCTACTTTGTCGGGACCTAGGGGAAAAAGTCGAGATAACGAACATTCGACACATCTGAATTACAAAAAAGTATCACCAATCCAAACACATATGAGTTTGATGTATGTCCGACATCCGACTTCTGCAATTGAACGGTATTGTTACGGTTGTGGAAACAGCAAATGTATTATTTAAAAATAAAGTGATACAAAAATAAATTAATTGTGCCAAATTTATTTAATTCACGTTTATGGATTACACAAATCAGATATAAAACCACAATTAAATACACTTATATATTGTAAGAAAACGGTAAAGCACATATGACAACAACTTAAAATAGCACTTTTGTTATGCCTGTTTGTTTTGTACATGCAGCAAAGAGAAATTACTTTGTCACATAACTTTCGAATTTTCCGATGATGTCATCGATGACCTAAATTGTCCGTTTCAATGTGTAGCTTGATCAATAAAAGACTCTAATTAAAAACATAAACAAACATATTTAATTATTCACACTTACCAATTAACCTCCAATTTTGACAGTTTGGTATTTTGACACGCATGGTAATTTAGCGACATACTGCAAACCTTCATGACAACTTTCGCACCTACAACTCGATCTATAGTTCGACATAAGGGACAAGGAAAATGTGTGAAATTTGACCAATGGAACTGAAATAGGAGGTCGACATAGCGAAAAAATTGAGATAGAAAAATTGACACAAGCAGGTTTATTTTATATTGAATAAGAATGAATAAATTCGGGACCGGAGAAAAAAGTCGACATAACCCGAAAGTAGAGATATCTGACGTCGACATAGCAAGTTTGGACTGTATATATGATAATGTGGTGTTTGTAGACGTACACTGATTTTTCATTTATAAAATTACAGAAGAATCAAACGAGGTTGCCCGCATGCTTCATGACAAGGTGAGAGTGTTGTGTTGGGTTATGACCAATCCAGCTAACCATGACGCCAAAGCAAAACATGTCAAAGCTACCTGGGGGAAACGATGCAATATTCTGTGTAAGTGAAAGAAGTTTGAACCTTTTCACAAATAAACAAGGTTGTCTGGTTAGCGCAGTGGTAAGCACATTCGCTTCTCACCTCCACGACCTGGGTTTGATTCCTGACCTGAGTTTGGTTTTTTGGTCACCAAGCTGGACAAGTGGGTTTTTAACGTGTACTCTAGTTTCCCCCACAAAACAAGACCACGCTCCTGTGTTAAATCGTGCCAACAAGAGTAATTAATATTATGTTGTAGTTAAACAACTAATTTACAAAAGGATTAAATAAGTATAATTTGAAATATTTGAATTAACAATAGTACTTTAATATCTACGAATGTAAAAAGTTCAGTAAATTGTTATCTGTTCCTAGAATCAGAAGTTCTTAAAGGCCTAGTTTAAGGAATGTTTGGCATGATAATCCCCTGCTGTGCATCTCCTGCTGATTGCACAGGTGTCACAGAAGGGGCCAATTTCCCATGTATTCGTTTATTGGCTCAGGGCCATTAAGGGTCCATTTCTATAATAAAAGTTCTAAAAATACACAGCAGGATACTGAGATCTAATAAGAGGGATCAAGGCAAGTAGATTAAGATCAATAAACAGAGGTTGTGTACTATACACATTTTTTTTTTTGGGGGGGGGGGTCACTTATAGAAGGCATAAACTAGGCCTTTCACTACAGACTTTTGTACGGAACTTTGTAAAGATTGTTTTTTACCCAGACGTTTCTATAAAAAACAGTATGATGTATATTGAAATGAATATTTATGACTTTGGAAATGATTTCCAAGAGGTCTCAGCCCCTTAACCCTACCTTAGGCATGAATCCCTTAAACTCAAACACAAGCCCGGCTATTTTTCAGGATTCACATTGATCAGTGTTGGGTGTACCTTTGTTTTAAATATAAGATTAAAAGGTTAAGCTATAATTGAAGCGCCTTTTAGAATGTAAATGGAAATCTTCTGTCGAAAAAGTGCTTCTCTTCAGCTATGAATGCATTAATGCATTACATATAGTTTGCAATGGTTGCAAAAATTGTAAAGACTATACAAATTGATTTTTGTATCTGGTGAGGATTGAACCCATGGTCCTTCACTCAATGATGTCACTAAAAACATTGTAAGATAGTTCAGTAGCGAGACTGTGCAAGTGCCGCATAAAGTAGAATACTTTGTATCATAAGTGTACATTGTATTTATAGTCTTTTTTGATTTGCTCTATAAGTCATAAACCATGACTTATAAATCGTTCAATGCAGATTTTTCTGGCTATCATTTTCAGTGTTCATGAGTTCTAGCAAAGATGATTCCCTACCAACCGTGGTTTTACCTGTGACTGAAAGCCGGGACACCCTGTGGAAAAAAACCAAGCTCGCCTTCAAACATGTATATGAGAATTATCTGGATAAAGCTGACTGGTTTATGAAAGCTGATGATGATACTTATGTCATTGTGGAGAACTTGAGGTACAGTCTGAAGGTTTAAATAATAATCTGGCATATAGTAGGATGTTTATCAGACAACTATGAAAAATAAATACATTCTGAGCGATTTTAGATAAATGTAAGTTTATTGCATGTCATGTATGTATCTATCCTCGGGACTTTCTGGACATTTAATTGGATGTCGCAGACACAGCAAAATGTAAAGGCTGAATATAAATATTTACGCGTTAAAAATTTTTGCTAGCCTATTTTTCCATGGTATATTTTGAAGAGTAATTGGAATAAAATAGATTGGGTTCCAATGATGGCATGTATCACCAGGGGTGAGCCTGGTGTTCATATTTTGCTCAAGAGGTCATGGGTTCAAACCCAATCAAGGGTACCTTCTTATGGCCTCTCAAAAAAGACACTAGCTTACCCAGGTAGCGGAAAGAAGAATGACTTATATCAGCTTTAAGCTGTCTTCACTATCAAACTAACTAAAATGAATTAGTATAAACTTAAAACTATCATTTTGTACACAAATTTCAGCCCTTGTTATATAAGTTGATAATTTGACCATTCAATTCAAAAGATAGTGAACTAGGCAGTGCATCTTTGGAAATATTATAGGGTTTCATAATACTTAACATAGTGCAACAAAATCATTCTTAAACAGAAGTTTCTTATGTACAAGTCTGAGCTGCTATTTATAAAGCATCTTAATCATTTCTTAACTAATGTCACTTTCCTAAGTTAAGTTTCTCAACAGTCATATGATTTGAAAACTTTATGAAATTCTTTATTTCCTTTGAAAATGTATACTTAAATGTTAAAAATGCATGCCTTTTCTTTAACTTTAGAAATGAACTTAAAGCAGAGTTCGGGAATGATTTAAGATGTTACACGAATACCAGTCAAGTACATGTATTTCATATGTTTTTACAGGCTCATGTTAAAAGATCAAGATGCAAACAAAGGCATCTACTTTGGCCGACACTTCAAACCCTACGTTAAAAATGGTTACATGTCTGGTGGAGCAGGATATGTACTCAGCAAGGAGGCTCTTAAGGTACTTCTTAGAAAAGATTTGGTTGTCCAGAAAGCGGTTAGGGCACTCCCTTCTCACGTAGGTGACCTGTGCTCAATTCCCGGCCAGGGTGCATGTAAGTTTGGTTTGTGGTCACCAAGCTGGACAAGTGGTTTTCCTCCAGGTATTCCATTTCTCCCCACAACACAAGTCCACACTCTTGTTGCGTAACATAGTGCGAATGAGAGTGATTAATATTATGTTGTTATAAATTGTTTCACAATCATTGTAAAATAAATAAGTTAAAAGTAAGAAAAGTTTGTTAAACAAAAGGGCACTGCAGGGTGTAGTAAAAAGGCAGCAGGGTGCCAGAAAATGGCAGCGTGGTGCCCCATCCCTGTATTTTGGCACAGCTAGAGCACTGCAAAGCTTTTTCTGATCTGGCCGGTTGCTGATCCAGATAGTTAAATGAATGGGTAGTGATTGCCTACCTGCCAGGCACCAAGCATAAAGAAAAGAAATTGGTAATGAAGATGATCAATCAATGTGCCTCATAAGTCCTGAGTCCAGCGGTTTTGCCCTTGATCGAGAGTGGTGACACTTTAATAAACAAACACTTTACTTTAACATGTATAAAAATTTGACATTAAATATATGCACTGGAAATTTAATATCTTCACTGATGATGTATAGGTCTTGTCAATGCGGGGTCTGAATATATTCGGACCTAGTTGTGTGTAACCCGATCCATGCTAAGTCCGGATATTTTCAGACCAGGATATTTACCAGGGGATGTTCAACCAATCCATTTCAAATTCAATTCTTGCACATCAGTACATAAAAAATCACATATGAAACTAATAAATCTAGAATGTGACTTCTGATAGTATTAAAGTTGAAACTTGAGTATTTTCAGACTTTGGTGTAATAATATTAATTTTATACAATAAAACACAGCAGACTATATATATTCGTAATGAATATATCCTACCTGTATATGGAGACTTAACTAGACTCCAGAGGCCGTATTCAATAAGAAATTGGCTTTAACTTAAAATTAAGATTAGAAACTAAGTGTTTTGATTGGCGTGTATATTTAGCTGACCAATAGAATGAATGGAATCACTGAGGCTTCTGATAGTATTAAAGTTGAAACTTGAGTATTTTCAGACTTTGGTGTAATAATATTAATTTTATACAATAAAACACAGCAGACTATATATTCATAATGAATATATCCTACCTGTATATGGAGACTTAACTAGACTCCAGAGGCCGTTTTCAATAAGAAATTGGCTTTAACTTAAAATTAAGATTAGAAACTAAGTGTTTTGATTGGCGTGTATATTTAGCTGACCAATAGAATGAATGGAATCACTGAGGCATGTCTGAGGATAAGGATAAAATCAATATAATTGAATACTGGCCCTAATGATCCTGCCTAATGTTTAAATGGGGAAATGTCAACAGGAGGCTAGCGTTTTCATATACCCTCTCTGAAGTTGAGAGTGTTCAGATGAGATTGGTGTTGGCCTGCCATCCAAGAGGTTATAGATTCGATCCCGGCCATGTTTTTTTTTTCTTAGCTTTTCAAAATGGACACCGGTTCTTGTTTCTAACGAGGAATTAAGCTTGAGTTATTTCATGTATTTACAGTAAGCGTTCAGCTTTCTTTACAACTGAGCCAAAAGAAATAAGTATGAAGTAGTTTCAATGAGCTAATATCCATTCCATTTGTGAAACAGAGGTTGTACAATGTCTTCGATGACTCGTCCAAGTGTAGACAGGATGATGGGGGCGCTGAAGACCTGGAGTTGGGAAAATGTTTGCAGGAATGCGGCGTGGTGCCTGTAGACTCTAGGTGCGCTCTTTTATTTTTGAGTAAATTTTGTCCTAGTGTTGTTGCATAGTTAAAAAATTTTTTGTAACATATATTTTTCCTAAAATGTTTGTAGTTTACTTGGACAAACTTGTAAGCCTCATGTAGGAATTTAATTGTAAAATGTAAAAATGAACAGAATTAAATAAATACTTCAATATACATTATTATGCATTAAAAGGTTTGTAACCAGCAAATGTATGACCTTTCAAAATAAAACATATTAGTAACAAAGACATGTTTCACTATCTCTGGTGATTAGAATCGCAGATTTTGGACTTGATAAGATAAAACTACCAAATTGAATTTGCTATGGATATTCACTGGAATAAATAATAACAAGGGGAAAGATGGTGAGAAAAAATCAGGTAAAAAGTATAAATACTTTGTTTAGTGAGCAGGGAAAAATCAAAACTGAAATAATTTCCAATGCTGAAATTGATCTGGTAAAAAAAATTGTCAAAAACTTAATATGGTTCTACTAGTATTATATCGTAAGTTGGCAAGAACTTTAATCATTCTGGGGAGAATTACAGTTGGCTTTATATTGTATATAACCTATGCTTCCTTTGTATTTTAGAGATGAACTTGAGAGAGAAAGGTTCCATCCTTTTGTACCTGAACACCATCTAATACCTGACATTTTGCCGAGTGATATGTGGTACTGGTCCTATAATAAACACCCAGCCAAACAGGTATGACTTCTTATTCCCAGCCAAACAGGTATGACTTCCCATTCCCAGCCAAACAGGTATGACTCCTTATTTCCAGCCAAACAGGTATGACTTCTTATTCCCAGCCAAACAGGTATGACATCCAATTCCCAGCCAAACAGGTATGACTTCCAATTCCCAGCCAAACAGGTATGACTTCTTATTCCCAGCCAAACAGGTATGACTTCTTATTCCCAGCCAAACAGGTATGACTTCTTATTTCCAGCCAAACAGGTATGACTTCTTATTTCCAGCCAAACAGGTATGGCTTCTTATTTCCAGCCAAACAGGTATGACTTCTTATTCCCAGCCAAACAGGTATGACTTCTTATTTCCAGCCAAACAGGTATGACTTCTTATTTCCAGCCAAACAGGTATGACTTCTTATTCCCAGCCAAACAGGTATGACTTCTTATTCCCAGCCAAACAGGTATGACTTCTTATTTCCAGCCAAACAGGTATGGCTTCTTATTTCCAGCCAAACAGGTATGACTTCTTATTTCCAGCCAAACAGGTATGACTTCTTATTTCCAGCCAAACAGGTATGACTTCTTATTCCCAGCCAAACAGGTATGGCTTCTTATTTCCAGCCAAACAGGTATAATTTCCCATTCCAAGCCAAACAGGTATTCCCAGCCAAACAGGTAACTATGACTTCCCATTCCAGGCCAAACAGGTATGACTTCCCATTTCAAGTCAAACAGGTATGACTTTTTATTCCCAGAATGACATGTATGACTTATCAATCCCAGTTAAACAGAGATTACTCCTTATTCCCAGCCAGACATGTATGACTTCTAATTTCCAGCCAAACATGTAGGTACTCTTGTCCAGTGAAATAAGTTTTCTGCAAATGAATGAATGTACCCTTTGAGTCATTAATGACCCATCTGCCCAAATGTTATGCACAAGGTCTTTTCCAGCTGAAAGGACCTCAAAAGAGCTTAATTTATTATATACAGCATGTTTTTGCAATGATTTGAAACCATCATGTACTTAATGGGACTAGACACCAGATGAGACCATTGAAAGAAGAAGAAAAAATTGGCTAAAACTTACATAAAATTGATATCCTTGTGTCAATGCATTGAACCTTACTTACTGATGTTTCACATCGTTTGCAACACATGTATCTTCGCAGTTATTGTGTTTTTTCAAATTCGAAATTTACTGGGTTTGTCTGCCACTTAAATCAAAGAAAATTTAAAAAAAAATCATTGGAAGAAGCGTCTGTGCTTATGACATGACTTTTACATGCTAAATATACACACTATAAACTGGAAAACCATTATATTATGCGCTATTTTTAAACTGGTGATCTCAGCTGATACAGCGACATAATATTCATGTAAAATGATGTATTATCGGCCTCTTACTCGTTCTTATTGATAATTCTAGGCTTGTTTTGAGGAAATACTGTATTTGCTGATTTTGGGACCATTTGGTGTCTAGTCCCTTTAAAGACAAATACTGTTATCATTTGTACTGCAGATATGAAAAGAAAACAAAACATAATCCTATAAAAGTGTTGTTATATTATTTTCAGGGTCCTGATTGCTGCAGTGACTATGCCATCAGTTTTCACTATGTTAACCCAAACCTGATGTACGTCCTTGAGTTTATGGTCTACCACCTTAAACCATATGGATACAATACCATCATCAAGACAGACTGTGATAAACAAACTGCCAATGAAAACACTGCAATTGTCTCTGAAAATGTAAACCAGTTTAAAATTAAGGGAGATAATTCTAATGTTTTAAATGTTTATCCCAATACGGCAAGTAGTGAAATAAAAACCAATAGTAGAAGGAATTTAGTTGAAAAACAATTAATAGATAAAGATAATGTAAATACAGAAGTAGATCAAGTTCAGGGTACTGATAATACTAATGACGATATGATGATAGACAGAGAAGAAAAGGTTGGAAATAATGTTAATGCAGAAATCAATGTAGAAAAGACAGATTCTACTCTGGTAACTGATGGCCCAGTAGCCAGACAAAGTCAACTGAAAAGGACAATTCATGGTAAATTCAAGCGCAAACATAAAGCTACAGATTATAATCCAGACAGTGGCTCGTAAAATAAGACATTCCCAGGTTTATATGAAGTTTAAGATTGGTGTGATTGGCTTATATTTTTCAAAATCATTATTGGTTTGTTTTGTAGAGTTTAAAAGTTATATTATATTGTGTACAGGCGCGACTTTTTCTTTTTCGCCAATGCATGCAATAAGTTTACATTAAAGATGAGTTGGAATAGGAGCAATAGAGAAACATTTAACAAAGCAAAAACAATAATATATTTCAATTAAGATTTCTCCTTTTCACATGTAAGGATTAGATGTACATGTATTAGCATTGTATTTCATCGGTGTATGAGAACTTTCAGTCATTGTACAGTTAGAGGAGTCCAAAGGACTTGGGATCATCAATATATGAAAACATTCAGTCAATGTACAGTTAATGGAGTTCAAAGGACTTGGGATCATCAATATATGAAAACATTCGGTCATTGTACAGTTAATGAAGTTGGAAGGACTTGGGATCTTCAATATATGAAAACATTCGGTAATTGTACAGTTAATGAAGTTCGAAGGACTTGGGATCTTCAATATATGAAAACATTCGGTCATTGTACAGTTCGAGGAGTCCAAAGGACTTGGGATCATCAATATATGAAAACATTCGGTCATTGTACAGTAAATATAGTCCGAAGGATTAAAGATTATCTGTACGCTGACCAAAAGTTTTCATACACAGCTGAACTGCATTTCTATACTATTCAATGTATTTATTTACCATATTTTTTGCAAAATTTCTCTGTGATAATCCAAGAAAATAACGCTGAAAATGAATGCCGTATTATAGCTTTTTTTGCCTAAGATCTTTGTCCATTCAGTTTTTCTTTTGTATCTCACACGCATCTCATCTGCGTGAATGTTGCATTGATCTCTGCCAACATCTTAGTTTATTTGTTTTATAGGAAAGACAAGACTGCAAACACTTCTAAATTGCACTAATTTTATATAGAAAAGTAAACTTGAATGTATTTTATCTTCAAATGTTGTTTTTCAGAAGTTTGTAGGAAAATAAGTGTTCATATGCACTATTTCTCATAGCTTCGGTGTCAATGGTAGCGGCGCGTCATTGTTGTGCAATATGTTGAACCTTGGTCATAACTCTTAGAGAGTTCAAGATGTTTAAATGAAACTTGGTACACATGATGTCCGAGACAATATGCACATTTGTAATAAGGCTCATGAAAATGATTTCTGAATCTTTCTGGCTAAAAAAATCAACTTCAGGCAAGCGCTTGTGTTCACTCCATGGTGCTCTTGTTCAGATTTGGTGCCAACCTTTTGAACCCAAAGATTGTAGGAATCTTGATGCATGTAACCTGCAGTGTGTTCAGTAAGGTGAGCATTTACAAAACGCTAGCAAACATTTTGTTTTGTATCCCTGTTTTAACATAGCGCATACACTGCAAGCGGGAAAACTAACTGCAAACGTTTGCCACAAACAATAACCCACACTTATACAATAAACCATCTCTTTCTTCTACATAGCCACCAAACCCATTATAAAAAAAATAACAAAAAAAAATGTTAAAAAAGCTTTATACTAATAAAAACTGATATGCAGATTACCGGTACTTGAATGCCATTACCAAATGATAACAATAAAGTACCTACATAAAGCCTAATAAAAAAAGCCTACCTGTTTGGGACAATTTTATTTTTTTAGTCTGAAATCTGGGATCATTTTAATGATAATTAATATATATATGCTTGATAAATTTCTAAAACTATATAATGTTATTGTTGTTTAAACTGAACTGAAATCGGATGTGAAATGACCTATTTTGAATTTTTCACCAACCAAAATCGCTTGATTGTCATATTATCTTCTGTATATCTTTTACATTTTCCTTTTCTGAAGGCAAAACCCTTTTAAATGATAACTAAAACAACACTGGGTCACCAAGCATTTAAAATTAACTCACTTGTATTTTGGTTGCCCTCTTTTTTCACAGTTATTTCGAGGTTATTGTGCTCCAAGACCAATAGGTGAAAAATGTTTTATGCAGCATTTTTCTCTGAGATGTTCAGCTTTAACATTGAAGCGACTGTTTCTAACTACCTCTGTGGTTGGTTATGAATGGTTTTATTGTTCTCTCTGGTGCTTCTTTGTTGTTTTATTATTTTTTTTAACTTACAAATGTATTTTATAACTAGGGCCATTATTAAAAAAAATTGTTTGCAGTAACCCCACCCCAAATGTTTGGGTGTTGGTAGGTAGGTAGGAATTTTTTGTTAATACTTTTTCCTAAAGCATGCATCTTTTGGCTGCTTATGCCCTTTGGCCATTTGTACTTGTGATAACAGCAAACAAACATTTTTTTTCAGGAGTAGTTAATTTAAATTATGATTAATTGTTCCCAATAATGGTTTCATGATACTATAAATGCCTTAATGTTTATAATCAAAATGCCATACCTGTTTGCTTGCCAAAGAGTCTGTCTCGATCTTTGAAAATATATATTGATTGACTGGTTTTACACAAATTGTAATGTAGAAAGTTTATGCGTGTGTGGAAATAAGTGTATTCAAAACGATAATTGACATGACACTTAATCGATTTAAGACTCCCATTAATAATGTTCTACTTTGTCTAACAAAATCATATGTTGATTTCCAAATTCAAATTTGTTTTTCAAAGTTTATCATGTGACTTGTAAATCTTTCCATTGGTTAAACAGTAATGAATATTTATATCAATTTGGTTGGGCGTCCTGTCAATTGTCACATGTGTTTGTCCTTTGGACTTAGTTATATTGTTAATTTTAATTTCAAAACTGTCCTGTTTTGCTTTTATACATGTAGACCCTCAGATTTGCTAATTTTCTTGAATATGTTCTAACAGTATTATTTAGTATCGTGAAATCCGACATTTATTTGTAATTTTGAAAAATCATGTTTGATCATTCATTTGGAAAACTGTTATAATTGTTGATATTGAGTTATTATGTTTTGTATTTAACTATTTTTTCAATCTTAGTATGCTTAATAAGACCAGTGTTTTTTTTCTTAGCTTTTTGGGAAGCGGGCTAGGGCCATCTGATTGGAAAAATGTGTCATTTTGACTGAAATTTGGAATTCTAATTGAGCTTAGATATAAACTAGAATGTTTTAAAAGATATACACAAAAGATGAAAAAATGTGATAAAGCATTTTTTAAGAATACACAAATTCTTTCTTTTTAAAATGGCTGGGGGGGGGGGGGTCTGATACTGATAAGTAAATTTATATATACATATTTATTTATGTTAAAAAAGAAATAAATAAGAATTTTTATTTGCGCCTGGAAACAAGTATGTGTTTAAGCATTGGGAAAGATATGGAATTTCACCCCAAAATTGGTAAGAAAAACCAACACTGGAGACATTTTATTATTCTGCATTTATATGTACCTACTGCTGCACATGATCTAATTTTTCTGATAGTATAATAATTTAACTGTGATGTTGCAATAATTTGCAATACTTATATAGTCATGAATATACATGAAAATGTTCTGAATCAATTTCATATTTAGCTCACCTGTTTGAAATAAAAATTGAGGTATGGTCATAAACCTTGTGTAGGTGTCGACATTGTCGTAGTGCAACATCTTGAACCTTTGCCGTACATGTAGTTCAAAAACCTTTTCTGATATTCACATTTCGAGGGCCTTTAACTTAAATAACTATTGAGTTACATTCATTGTTGGAATAAAAATTGTTTAACCTTTGCTATAGTTAAAAAACATTTCAGTTATTCAAATAAAACTTGGTACACATTTTGCAGAAGACAATATGAACATATTGAATATTTTAGGCCTGTAATTTCAATAATCATCGAGTTATATACTTGTTGTTGGAATAACAAATACTTTTGTACTTAACCTTATAGCTCCAAATCCATTTCAGATATTCAAATAAAACTTGGTACTAACGAAAAAAATTATGCAAATATCGAATAAGGCCTGTAACTTCAATAATTATCAAGTTATACTCGTTTTGGACCTAAAAAGTTCTTAACCTTTGCTATAGCTAAAAAACATTTCAGATAAATTCAAATAAAACTTGGTACACATTTTGCAGAAGCTTGAATCTTGGTCCTTATGTTGCCAGAGACATTATGCACATGAAGAGCAAGGCCCAAAACTTAAGTAACCATTGACTTATGCTTCTGTTGGACTTTAAATATACCAGACGAGTGTTGGTCGTTGTACAGCGCTCTTGTTAAAATATTCACAAAAAGAATGTATGTTTAAACCCTTAAAATAACTTTAACTGATTATGCATTGGCATCGGCTTAATAACTAAATGTCTGAAGCAAAGTTATCAAGCAAATTCATTCAATCTGTTCTTACTTTCATGTTTTTTGTAAATGTTCCCTGTATTCAGAATAGGAAAGGAGTTGTATCGGAATTATGTGATTTTTTTATACATTTGTTAAGCTGCATTATCTTGCCTGTTAACTTTGTTCCTGGCTGTTTGTGAATCTGCAATATCTTGCCTGTTAACTTTGTTCCTGGCTGTTTGTGAATCTGCAATATCTTGCCTGTTAACTTTGTTCCTGGCTGTTTGTGAATCTGCAATATCTTGCCTGTTAACTTTGTTCCAGGCTGTTTGTGAATCTGCACTATTTTGCCTATTGACTATGTTCCTGAAAATTTGTGTGATGTAAAACGTTTGATTAATGGTGGAAGTTTGGGTGCTATAAACATTCTGTTTTTAAGCATTAAAACTTAATTTTATATTGTTGTATCAGCCAGTTCAAGGTTTGTTTATCAGATGTTATACCAAGAATATTTTTAGCTCACCTGAGCACAAAAGTGCCCAAGGTGAGCTATTGTGATTGATCAATGTCCGGCGTCTGTTGTCCATCCGGAAGCATCACATTTGAAAACTTTTAAACATCTTCTCCTCTGATACCCCATTGATCAGTTCAATGATATTTGGTATGCGGCTTCAGGTAGTCAGGTCCTTTACCAAGATTGTTTTAAATTTTTCCCTGGTGTCGAAAGTTGCCCTCTCACAGGTGTCTTCTGTATACTTACATAGCAGTTTATTTTTAAAATCTTCTTCTCTTAAACTGCTAGTCCTAGACCCTTGATATTTGGTTAGCAGACTCATGTAGTGGTCCTTTACCAAGATTGTTCAAATTATTTCCCTGGCGTGAAAAATGGCCCCCCGCACTAGGGGTCTCAGGTATTCTTTATGGTTATTTAGTAAAGTTTTAGAATATCCTTTTTCTCTAGCTATATAAAAGATACAGCTAAAACATTTATACCTGCTTATACTTCCTGTTTATATTTTGTCACTATGTCAAATCAAAGAACTGACAAAATCAGGTGAAATGCTGATAAAGTAGCGAATAAACCTTCAAAATGTTGTAAAACTTAACTTTGGTTGGGCTTGACCAGTAGATGATCTCTATTGATTTTACGGGTTATGGGTCAAAGGTCAAGGTCGCGCAAAACTCTTGTCTGTGTGATAGCTCAACAATGCCTGCATCAATGGTCATGACCCCTATGGATTTTGAGGTCAAAGGTCGAGGTCACAATTCATAATTATTGGTCATTGAAATTATATCATATTTACTTAATCCCTGCTGCTAAGAGGATACATGTTTATCTGCAAAGATCAGTCATCATCTGAACATGATTTAAAACTCTACCTTCTATTCCCACACTGAAGGCTGAGCTCTCAGCACTGGTGGGAGGGGGTGAGGCAAGTACTAGTAAATGGGAGATTAACAGTAAGTGATTTATTAGCTAACAAGCCCATAAACTCAGGAGGCTTCTGTTATAAACGCATTGGACTGAATGGAAGAATCAGATTCAAACCGCAAGGCCAAGACATTTAATAATTAGTATGTAGCCTCAAGTATTGGCTATTTACCGAGATTGTTCAAATAATGTCCCTTACTACACTCTTGGTGTTTCAAGTTTTTATATTTATATAGTTAAAAAATAAAAAAATGTCTTTTCTGAAACTGCATGGCACAGACCTTTGTTATTTGTAATGTGGCATCATTTAGTGGCCTTTTATTAAAAAAGTTCAAATGATGCCTGTTGGTCAAAGCCAGCCACATCAGTGGTTCCAGGTTTTCTAAATACTTGTATAGTGAAATCTTTGAAAATCTTCTCTGAAACACCAAGGCTCAGACACTTGATCTTTGGTATGCAGCCTTATGTAGTGGTTGTTTACCAACAACCTTAAAATCCACTGACTAGATATCATGTCATTTACATCAGGTGAGCGATATAGGGCCATGTTGGCCATCTTTTTTCGCAAATTTACGGGGTACTGACTAGATTTTTCAGGTGAAGGATTTAAGGCCGTGTTGGCCATCTTGTTTCTCGTATTTAGCGGGTTATGCCATAAAACAAACCAACAACTTGCCAAATTGCTTACAGCATTTGTTGTATGTCTAATGTCCCTGCTTTTGCTACTTTTTATTCAGGTCATTTCAATAACACTGTTGTTATTTACACTCCAGAGTTTGGTGTATTTCAGGATGCATTTATTGTCAATATATAAATATTGATACACGGTCCCAAATGTTTTCAAAAAAATCTTTTATGTATTTTGAAATTTATCAAAATCCTGATGAAAAAAATGAAAAACCTCCAATTTAATTATGTTACCAATAGTTTTGCATTTAAGTACTCTTTACATTCAGTAAAATATACTACTCAAAATTAGCCATGGATCACCTATAAATAATTCACTTTCACTTAATATAATTCTCATATAGGAAACAAACAGATTTGTTATACTTTATCAAAAGTATCATAAGTAATTGGATAATAACTATTAGACACAAAGAATATTTGTATGTAGTAAAATGGCATCAAAATTGATGTTAAGATATTATTATCATTTAATAGTGAGAATTATTAGAGGTAAAGGAATTTTTATAAACATTTGTCAAAAATGAACATGTCTTAAAATAAACTAACTATTGAAATTTCATAACTTCTGGTAGAAATCTGGTAATTCTTCAACAGTCTTTTGAAAAGGACTAATAACCCTTGTATAAGTATCGCTTATCCATGATATCTACCCTGTTGGTTATTTTTATGAAGACATGTTAGAAGTAGCTGCTATATGCGATCCATAGGTAATTTTGAGTAGTTTGATAATTAATGCTGTAGAAATTCATTTTTTGCTGGGTATTTATTTATCTGTAGATGTGTTCATGATTATAGTAAAACTGTTGGTGGTTTATTTGTTTTAACTGCTCTGGTAGTAGCTTGTTCGTTTATATATTTGATTAGTTGTTGATTTTAACAGTGATTTAATTAGTAATCAAAATTGCAATAAAAAGGATGAATAAAGATACAATAATAACAGCCTGTTTTGTTTTTCAAGACAAATAGTTTTACTCAATAATGAAATTAAAACTGCAGGGACAAGACCAGTAGTCCAGTTAGAAAAGGCAAAATCTCACTCAAGACAAGCAGCAGATATATTTAAATGTAGCAAAAATCTGTTGCCACAAACTCATTCAGCTTTTGTTATCACATAACTGAACGTATGACATCACTGATATAGTTTGTCCATCTACAGGGCCAACCCAAACAGTTGACAACCCTGGTATAGTTTGTCCATCTACAGGTCCAATCCAAACAGTTGACATCACTGATATAGTTTGTCCATCTACAGGTCCAATCCAAACAGTTGACATCCCTGATATAGTTTGTCCATCTACAGGTCCAATCCAAACAGTTGACATCCCTGGTATAGTTTGTCCATCTACAGGGCCAACCCAAACAGTTGACATCCCTGGTATAGTTTGTCCATCTACAGGGCCAACCCAAACAGTTGACATCACTGGTATAGTTTGTCCATCTACAGGGCCAACCCAAACAGTTGACATCCCTGGTATAGTTTGTCCATCTACAGGGCCAACCCAAACAGTTGACATCCCTGGTATAGTATGTCCATCTACAGGGCCAACCCAAACAGTTGACATCACTGGTATAGTTTGTCCATCTACAAGGCCAACCCAAACAGTTGACATCCCTGGTATAGTATGTCCATCTACAGGGCCAACCCAAACAGTTGACATCACTGGTATAGTTTGTCCATCTACAGGGCCAACCCAAACAGTTGACATCACTGGTATAGTTTGTCCATCTACAGGGCCAACCCAAACAGTTGACATCCCTGGTATAGTATGTCTGTCTACAGGGCCAACCCCAACAGTTGACATCACTGGTATAGTTTGTCCATCTACAGGTCCAATCCAAACAGTTGACATCCCTGGTATAGTTTGTCCATCTACAGGGCCAACCCAAACAGTTGACATCCCTGGTATAGTTTGTCCATCTACAGGGCCAACCCAAACAGTTGACATCCCTGGTATAGTTTGTCCATCTACAGGGCCAACCCAAACAGTTGACATCCCTGGTATAGTTTGTCCATCTACAGGGCCAACCCAAACAGTTGACATCACTGGTATAGTTTGTCCATCTACAGGGCCAACCCAAACAGTTGACATCCCTGGTATAGTTTGTCCATCTACAGGGCCAACCCAAACAGTTGACATCCCTGGTATAGTTTGTCCATCTACAGGGCCAACCCAAACAGTTGACATCCCTGGTATAGTATGTCCATCTACAGGGCCAACCCAAACAGTTGACATCCCTGGTATAGTATGTCCATCTACAGGGCCAACCCAAACAGTTGACATCCCTGGTATAGTTTGTCCATCTACAGGGCCAACCCAAACAGTTGACATCCCTGGTATAGTTTGTCCATCTACAGGGCCAACCCAAACAGTTGACATCCCTGGTATAGTTTGTCCATCTACAGGGCCAACCCAAACAGTTGACATCCCTGGTATAGTTTGTCCATCTACAGGGCCAACCCAAACAGTTGACATCACTGGTATAGTTTGTCCATCTACAGGGCCAACCCAAACAGTTGACATCCCTGGTATAGTTTGTCCATCTACACATCCCTGGTATAGTTTGTCCATCTACAAGGCCAACCCAAACAGTTGACATCACTGGTATAGTTTGTCCATCTACAGGGCCAACCCAAACAGTTGACATCCCTGGTATAGTTTGTCCATCTACACATCCCTGGTATAGTTTGTCCATCTACAAGGCCAACCCAAACAGTTGACATCCCTGGTATAGTATGTCCATCTACACATCCCTGGTATAGTTTGTCCATCTACAAGGCCAACCCAAACAGTTGACATCCCTGGTATAGTTTGTCCATCTACAGGGCCAACCCAAACAGTTGACATCCCTGGTATAGTTTGTCCATCTACAGGGCCAACCCAAACAGTTGACATCCCTGGTATAGTTTGTCCATCTACAGGGCCAACCCAAACAGTTGACATCCCTGGTATAGTTTGTCCATCTACAGGGCCAACCCAAACAGTTGACATCCCTGGTATAGTTGGTCCATCTACAGGGCCAACCCAAACAGTTGACATCCCTGGTATAGTTTGTCCACCTACAGGGCCAACCCAAACAGTTGACATCCCTGATATAGTTTGTCCATCTACAGGGCCAACCCAAACAGTTGACATCCTTGGTATAGTTTGTCCACCTACAGGGCCAACCCAAACAGTTGACATCACTGGTATAGTTTGTCCATCTACAGGGCCAACCAAACAGTTGACATCCCTGGTATAGTTTGTCCATCTACACATCCCTGGTATAGTTTGTCCATCTACAAGGCCAACCCAAACAGTTGACATCCCTGGTATAGTTTGTCCATCTACAGGGCCAACCCAAACAGTTGACATCCCTGGTATAGTTTGTCCATCTACACATCCTTGGTATAGTTTGTCCATCTACAGGGCCAACCCAAACAGTTGACATCACTGGTATAGTTTGTCCATCTACACATCCTTGGTATAGTTTGTCCATCTACAGGGCCAACCCAAACAGTTGACATCCCTGGTATAGTTTGTCCATCTACACATCCCTGGTATAGTTTGTCCATCTACAGGGCCAACCCAAACAGTTGACATCCCTGGTATAGTTTGTCCATCTACAGGGCCAACCCAAACAGTTGACATCCCTGGTATAGTTTGTCCATCTACAGGGCCAACCCAAACGGTTGACATCACTGATATAGTTTGTCTATCTACAGGGCCAACCCAAACGGTTGACATCACTGATATAGTTTGTCTATCTACAGGGCCAACCCAAACGGTTGACATCACTGGTATAGTTTGTCCATCTACAGGGCCAACCCAAACAGTTGACATCACTGGTATAGTTTGTCCATCTACAGGGCCAACCCAAACAGTTGACATCACTGGTATAGTTTGTCCATCTACAGGGCCAACCCAAACAGTTGACATCACTGATATAGTTTGTCTATCTACAGGGCCAACCCAAACGGTTGACATCACTGATATAGTTTGTCTATCTACAGGGCCAACCCAAACAGTTGACATCACTGATATAGTTTGTCTATCTACAGGGCCAACCCAAACAGTTGACATCACTGATATAGTTTGTCTATCTACAGGGCCAACCCAAACAGTTGACATCATTGATATAGTTTGTCTATCTACAGGGCCAACCCAAACAGTTGACATCACTGGTATAGTTTGTCCATCTACAGGGCCAACCCAAACGGTTGACATCACTGATATAGTTTGTCTATCTACAGGGCCAACCCAAACAGTTGACATCACTGATATAGTTTGTCTATCTACAGGGCCAACCCAAACAGTTGACATCCCTGGTATAGATTGTCTATCTACAGGGCCAACCCAAACAGTTGACATCACTGGTATAGTTTGTCCATCTACAGGGCCAACCCAAACGGTTGACATCACTGATATAGTTTGTCCATCTACAGGTCCAATCCAAACAGTTGACATCCCTGGTATAGTTTGTCCATCTACAGGTCCAATCCAAACAGTTGACATCCCTTGTATAGTTTGTCTATCTACAGGGCCAACCCAAACGGTTGACATCCCTGGTATAGTTTGTCTATCTACAGGGCCAACCCAAACGGTTGACATCCCTGGTATAGTATTACCACTACAAGGCCAACTCAAACAGCTGACATCACAGATATAGTTTGTCTATCTACAGTGCCAACCCAAACAGTTGACATCCCTGGTATAGTTTGTCTATTTACAGTGCCAACCCAAACAGCTGACATCACAGATATAGTATGTCCATCTACAGGGCCAACCCAAACAGTTGACATCCCTGGTATAGTATGTCCATCTACAAGGCCAACCCAAACAGTTGACATCCCTGGTATAGTATGTCCATCTACAGGGCCAACCCAAACAGTTGACATCCCTGGTATAGTTTGTCCATCTACAGGGCCAACCCAAACAGTTGACATCACTGGTATAGTTTGTCCATCTACAGGGCCAACCCAAACAGTTGACATTCCTCGTATAGTATGTCCATCTACAGGGCCAACCCAAACAGTTGACATCACTGGTATAGTTTGTCCATCTACAGGGCCAACCCAAACAGTTGACATCCCTGGTATAGTTTGTCCATCTACAGGGCCAACCCAAACAGTTGACATCCCTGGTATAGTTTGTCCATCTACAGGGCCAACCCAAACAGTTGACATCCCTGGTATAGTTTGTCCATCTACAGGGCCAACCCAAACAGTTGACATCCCTGGTATAGTTTGTCCATCTACAGGGCCAACCCAAACAGTTGACATCCCTGGTATAGTTTGTCCATCTACAGGGCCAACCCAAACAGTTGACATCCCTGGTATAGTTTGTCCATCTACAGGGCCAACCCAAACAGTTGACATCCCTGGTATAGTATGTCCATCTACAGGGCCAACCCAAACAGTTGACATCACTGGTATAGTTTGTCCATCTACAGGGCCAACCCAAACAGTTGACATCACTGGTATAGTTTGTCCATCTACAGGGCCAACCCAAACAGTTGACATCACTGGTATAGTTTGTCCATCTACAGGGCCAACCCAAACAGTTGACATCACTGGTATAGTTTGTCCATCTACAGGGCCAACCCAAACAGTTGACATCCCTGGTATAGTTTGTCCATCTACAGGGCCAACCCAAACAGTTGACATCACTGGTATAGTTTGTCCATCTACAGGGCCAACCCAAACAGTTGACATCCCTGGTATAGTTTGTCCATCTACAGGGCCAACCCAAACAGTTGACATCCCTGGTATAGTATGTCCATCTACAGGGCCAACCCAAACAGTTGACATCCCTGGTATAGTTTTTCCATCTACATGGCCAACCCAAACAGTTGACATCCCTGGTAAAGTTTGTCCATCTACAGGGCCAACCCAAACAGTTGACATCCCTGGTATAGTTTGTCCATCTACAGGGCCAACCCAAACAGTTGACATCCCTGGTATAGTATGTCCATCTACACATCCTTGGTATAGTTTGTCCATCTACAGGGCCAACCCAAACAGTTGACATCCCTGGTATAGTTTGTCCATCTACAGGGCCAACCCAAACAGTTGACATCACTGATATAGTTTGTCTATCTACAGGGCCAACCCAAACAGTTGACATCACTGATATAGTTTGTCTATCTACAGGGCCAACCCAAACAGTTGACATCCCTGGTATAGATTGTCTATCTACAGGGCCAACCCAAACAGTTGACATCCCTGGTATAGTATTACCACTACAAGGCCAACTCAAACAGCTGACATCACAGATATAGTTTGTCTATCTACAGTGCCAACCCAAACAGTTGACATCCCTGGTATAGTTTGTCTATTAAAATGCCAACCCAAACAGCTGACATCACAGATATAGTATGTCCATCTACAGGGCCAACCCAAATAGTTGACAACACTGGTATAGTTTGTCCATCTACAGGGCCAACCCAAACAGTTGACATCCCTGGTATAGTTTGTCCATCTACAGGTCCAATCCAAACAGTTGACATCCCTGATATAGTTTGTTTGTTTGCCATCTACAAGGCCAACCCAAACAGTTGACATCCCTGGTATAGTTTGTCCATCTACAGGGCCAATCCAAACAGTTGACATCCCTGGTATAGTTTGTCCATCTACAGGTCCAACCCAACCAGTTGACATCCCTGGTATAGTTTGTCCATCTACAGGGCCAACCCAAACAGTTGACATCCCTGGTATAGTTTGTCCATCTACAAGGCCAACCCAAACAGTTGACATCCCTGGTATAGTTTGTTTATATACAGGGCCAACCCAAACAGTTGACATCCCTGATATAGTTTGTTCATCTACAGGGCCAACCCAAACAGCTGACATCACTGGTATAGTTTGTCCATCTACAGGGCCAACCCAAACAGTTGACATCCCTGGTATAGTATTACCATCTACAAGGCCAACTCAAACAGTTGACATCACAGATATAGTTTGTCCATCTACAGTGTCAACCCAAACAGATGACATCCCTGGTATAGTATGTCTGTCTACAGGGCCAACCGAAATAGTTGACATCACTGATATAGTTTGTCTACAGGGCCAACCCAAACAGTTGACATCCCTGGTATAGTTTGTCCATCTACAAGGCCAACCCAAACAGTTGACATCCCTGGTATAGTTTGTCCATATACAGGGCCAACCCAAACAGTTGACATCACTGGTATAGTTTGTCCATCTACAGGGCCAACCCAAACAGTTGACATCACTGGTATATTTTGTCCATCTACATGGCCAACCCACCCAAACAGTTGACATCCCTGGTATAGTTTGTCTATCTACAGGGCCAACCCAAACAGTTGATATCTCTGGTATAGTATTACCATCTACAAGGCCAACTCAAACAGTTGACATCACAGATATAGTTTGTCCATCTACAGTGCCAACCCAAACAGATGACATCCCTGGTATAGTATGTCTGTCTACAGGGCCAACCGAAATAGTTGACATCACTGATATAGTTTGTCTACAGGGCCAACCCAAACAGCTGACACCACTGATATAGTATGTCCATCTACAAGGCCAACCCAAACAGTTGACATCCCTGGTATAGTTTGTCCATCTACAGGGCCAACCCAAACAGTTGACATCCCTGGTATAGTTTGTCCATCTACAGGGCCAACCCAAACAGTTGACATCCCTGGTATAGTTTGTCCATCTACAGGGCCAACCCAAACAGTTGACATCACTGGTATAGTTTGTCCATCTACAGGGCCAACCCAAACAGTTGACATCACTGGTATAGTTTGTCCATCTACAGGGCCAACCCAAACAGCTGACATCACTGGTATACATCTACAGGGCCAACCCAAACAGTTGACATCCCTGGTATAGTTTGTCCATCTACAGGGCCAACCCAAACAGTTGACATCCCTGGTATAGTTTGTCCATCTACAGGGCCAACCCAAACAGTTGACATCCCTGGTATAGTTTGTCCATCTACAGGGCCAACCCAAACAGTTGACATCACTGGTATATTTTGTCTAGCTTCAAGGCCTAACTATGGCTTTATCATCTTGATTGTCTATCCTGTGTGCAAGAAATAAATAATATGTCTTGAACATGATAATAATTGTTCATGTCACATTAATGCTGCTGATGATAACACTCGACTACTAATCGTAGCTGAATATTTTAGAAACGCGGCTCGTCTGAGAATAAAAAAATGGTCAGTGCACTAATATTCGTGGCGGCATTGAAACTTCACTAACCGTGCACTGAGCAAATATTTGCACACACCACTGTTTATATGTTCATTCCTTATTTGGATTTGTTTTAGGATATTGCATCTACAACTACAACGTTGAAAATAACGCTTCCAAATTAATTAAACGAAGTATAAATCAGGCTGTTCGAATAGCCTCATCACCAAGAACGTTTGTTTTGTCGTAGTCACATACATTTTAACGCAAAAAACGTCATGACCAACTGCAAACGTCGTTTTATTATAATCAGAGGTATTTTGAAGTTATTGTATTTATCAGAGTCTGAACAAAATTGACAAATTTAAGGAAGCGCACTAGAAGTGTAAACATATCATTTTGTTAAGCTTTGATGCCGAAAACATATACTGACATTACATTTGTACTTATGTGAAAAACTACAGAAACATGCTCAGTGGCCAAATGTTTAAACATAAACCCCGTTTAATGGCACAGAGTAAACGCCAATAACATAGAACACAACAACAAAAATCACAAACAAGAAACATGGAACAACAACAACACAAAATTCCACAAACAACACATATTACTATATATAAACTATATACTGTATAAAAACTAGGTATGTTTATCAAGGATTGTTATGTACCGCCTTGAAACGGTCAGTAAAATGTAAATTTACTTGGGGTTTAAACAAGTTTGTGTGCACAACCTCTCTCAACCTTCAAAGCATTAGAGAAGTAATTACACCTCTAAAACATTTTATTAAAACTAGAAGATCAAATCAAATGATTTTATCAATTAAAACTGCAACCCAAACCTTTTGCATAGGTTGCAAACTGTGGCTAGGTCCATTTACTTTTGAGTATCATCATTCAGCTTTTCTTACTTATTTAAGCGAGTGTTCAATGCCTGATTTGTTTCTGTTCAGATTTCCACTCGCGATTGCATTTCAATAAGACTCATTCGAAGGTCTCCATTTTCTGTTTTAACTTCATCCAACTCGAATCGAAGCTTTTGAATTTCGTTCATGACCAAAGATTCAAATTCATACTCATGTGCTCTAACAATCCCCCACAAAATGCAAGTCAACACCTTTTTGAGTGTCAATGAAAGTGGAGCCATTTTTATTGCGCGTCTAGAGTCCAACTGACGAAAGCGACCTGACAAGCATGACTTGTATAAGCAAGATTGTACATACCTGATTGTACTTGTAACGTAGTATGGAAGATAAGGCTACGAACCGAATTGTTTTGGAATACGTTTACGGTCATATAGTACTCACATGATCTTGCATAACGTATACACATGTTATTACCTCCATGTATACTGATATATGTGACCACAATAGTACATGACTTTCACATATAGTTAAAGTTTATTTTTGAAACAAACAAGACACCCTATGTATTTATTTTACCATGATCGATATCGACTAGGTTCTTTTAAAGTGACACTATTATTCAACATCAACACATAAAACATGTATAACAAACATAAATTGTGAGTGTTAACTCTTTAACTACTTACTAAATAATGCATTTATGAAAAATATTAACTACTGATAACAAGATTGTAACCGTATATTTAATAGCAGAAAGCGCAAAAAATATTAAATGATTGGTGAATGCTTAACGATTTACTATGGTCTACTATAGTTTCATATGGTTGAAATACCGTGTTTTATGATCATTTCTTTCAAATTAAACTCGGTATCCTTCATATGAACCATTATCAGCTTTTAACACTGGTAATCGAACTAAAAGAAATAAATCTGGAAAAAATCTCAAAAATATAAAAGCCATTGTAATGTTTGACAACGAAGCGTGTCCATCACTCTTCAATACTTTATTGGAAAACAACCCCTCTGCAAACGGATCATGCTGATCTCATGCAATGAAGGCAATTGAATACCCATGTATCATCAAACCTTGCATCATGAAGAAAACTCCGTAACATTTTCGCCCTTTCAGTATTCATTCAGTAAATGGCAAACAGTGTTATTTAGTAATTGTGTTCATGCCATATTGAATTTAGAATTTATAATAAATGAGTGTATTAAATGCTATAAGTTGAAATACAAATGTATTAAACTAATTGATACTTACATTTATAAAATGTTTGCATTACATCACGAGTAAATACTAAACGGCATAGAACGACAGTCCACGTCATAGGCGACCAAAACTGTGTGGAGGGGCGACTTATGGGTTGCCGGGTAGCATTAGAATATTCAAAAAAGTTGGGAGAAATAAATTGAAATACCAACAAATCTTAGTAAATAAGCATATAAGAAATAGAAATTTTGTCGATTTCATTTGAAGATCTTATTTCACTCGTGATCGAAGAAAATCTGCATATAAAGTCGTTGATTTAACCTCTCGTGAAAAAAATGTTTTTTATGCCACTCGTGATTTAAAATACGACGTGACACTAAATTCAACAACTATGCACCATTTATTATTGCTATTGTTATCATTATTATACTCAGAAACTACATTCAAAGTATAAAACTGGCTTAAACTAACACATTCGAATTTCATTAAATGAAAATATATACTAAACTGCGATTCCTGACATATCTTAGATATATGAAAGCCTACTATGACTATGGGCTTCATTTAAGGCACTTGGATGAATACCTAAGATTTACTCTGGGCTTCATTTACGACACACGGATGAATACCTAACATTTACAATGGGCTTCATTAACGACACACGGATGAATACCTAATGCCGACTATGGGCTACTTTTAAGGCACTTGAATGAATACCTAATACCGACTAAGGAATTCATTTACGACACGCGGATAAATACATGGTACAGACAATGGACTTCATTTAAGGCACGCGGATAGATACCTAATACCGACTATGGGCTTCATTGAAGGCATGCGGATGAATTCCTTTTACCGACTACATGGGCTTCATTTAAGACACGCAGATGAATACCTTACATCGACTCTGGGCTTCATTAAAGGCACGCGGATGAATACCTTACACAGTCTATGAGCTTCATTTAAGGCTCGCGGATGAATACCTTACATCGACTATGGGCTTTATTAAAGGCACGCGGATTAATACCTTACATCGACTATGTGCTTCAAAAAGGCACGCGGATGAATACATAGCATCGACTATCGGCTTCATTAAAGGCACGCGGATGAACACATAACAACGACTACGGGTTTCTTTTAAGGCACACTGATGAATACCTTACATCGACTATGGGATTCATTTAAGGCACTCGGATGAATACCGAACACCAACTATGAGATTCTTTTCAAGCACGCGGATGAACACATAACATCGAGTACGGGTTTCATTTAAGACACGCGGATGAATACCTTACATCGTCTCTGGGCTTCATTAAAGGCACGCGGATAAATACCTACCATTGACTATGGACTTCATGAAAGGCACGCGGATGAATGCCTAACACCTACTAAAGGCTTCATTAAAGGCACGCGGATGAATTCATAACACCGACTATGGGCTTTTTAAAGGCACGCGGATGAATACATAACACCGACTATGGGCTTCATTCAAGGCACGCGAGTGAATTCATTACATCGACTACAGGCTTCTTTTAAGGCCCACTGATGAATACCTGATATCGACTGTGGGCTTCATTAAAGGCACGCGGATGAATTCATAACATCGGCTATGGGTTTCAATAAAGGCACGCGGACGAATTCATAACATCGATGTGGGTTTCATTAAAGGCACGCGAATGAATTCAAAACATCGACTATGGGCTTCATTAAAGGCACGCAAATGAATTCATAACATCGACTATGGGTTTCATTAAAGGCACGCGAATGAATTCAAAACATCGACTATGGGCTTCATTAAAGGCACGCGAATGAATTCATAACATCGACTATGGGTTTCATTAAAGGCACGCGAATGAATTCAAACCATCGACTATGGGCTTCTTCAAAGGCACGCGAATGAAATGAATTCATAACACCGACTATGGGGTTCTTCAAAGGCACGCAAATGAATTCATAACACCGACTATGGGCTTCTTCAAAGGCACGCAAATGAATTCATAACACCGACTATGGGCTTCATTAAAGGCACGCGGATGAATTCATAACACCGACTATGGGCTTCATTAAAGGCACGCGAATGAATTCATAACACCGACTATGGGCTTCTTCAAAGGCACGCGAATGAATTCATAACACCGACTATGGGCTTTTTAAAGGCACGCGGATGAATACATAACACCGACTATGGGCTTCATTAAAGGCACGCAAATGAATTCATAACACCGACTATGGGCTTCTTCAAAGGCACGCAAATGAATTCATAACACCGACTATGGGCTTCTTCAAAGGCACGCAAATGAATTTATAACACCGACAATGGGCTTCTTCAAAGGCACGCGAATGAATTCATAACACCGACTATGGGCTTTGTTAAAGGCACGCGAATGAATTCAAACCATCGACTATGGGCTTCGTTAAAGGCACGCGAATGAATTCAAACCATCGACTATGGGCTTCCTTAAAGGCACGCTAATGAATTCAAACCATCGACTATGGGCTTTATTAAAGGCACGCTAATGAATTTATAACACCGACTATGGGGTTCTTCAAAGGTACGGGGAGTAATACCTAGCAAATACTCAACAAGAGACACGCAATGGCAATATACAACGCATACACATTTCATCAGTATTATATGTAATCAGTTTATGCCCTTGAACGGTCAGTGGAATCACAAGTATAACACATGACGCAATTATAGCTTTATTGCTTAAATGTTTCCTGTATAATTATAACAACTCGTTGTCGAGTCGCCACTTTGTGCTATAAACAATATTATAAATATATATATATATATATATATATATATATATATATATATATATATATATATATATATATATATATATATATATATATATATATATATATATATATATATATATGTGTGTGTGGTGTGTGTGTGTGCGTGTGTGTGGGTGTGTGTGAGTGTGTGTGTGCGACTATAAACAATGACAACTGCTAGGAACGAAGGGCTGTCTTATTTTCTATAAATGATAGCAATGATTCCTACGGAAACATTTAATCGGCTTAATTATACTACGTTTTTATCCATTGATCAGTATTCAACTCGAGCAGATATTTTCTTCAGAGTTCATGAATCGCAAGCAAAATCCATAAAAGTCGAATAGGACATGACGGATGAAAAAACAGTACTAATATACCTTTTATACTGTTCGTATAAACGTGACGTCAGTAAAGTTGATTACGGACAACTGTAATGTTTAATATGCATCGTTTACAGATTTATGAAGCTAATATAATAAAATGGAAACAGTATTTGCGATCTTAAGCTGTAATTCCCATCATGAAACTTTTGCTTAAGCTTCTTTTGATATTTTGTCAACTTTTGTACATCTTATCGCCAACTAGCAATGGTAAAGAAATAACTAAAGAAACAAGAACAAACATTGGATGAAACAGTTTTAATCTTTAGATAAATACATTTGTCATTGTGTATTACGTACATTAAAAATTCATCATTTAGGCTTTAAATCAACAAACATGTACCGTATACAAGTGAAGTTCATTTAATTTAATTGTAAATCAAACCGAGTGTATCAATATATATCTAAATCAGATATACTTTAGTATAGAAGCCAACCAGAAAATGTCGTCCAAGCCCGATCAAACCTGCTCATTACGCAAGATTCCGAATATGTGTCGGATCTTCGAACAAAGATATGGTCGCCGGCATTAACCTGTACTACAATTGTAGCGGTTCCAGTGTGAAAATCGTTTATTTCATCTGCGTCAGCCAACAGGGCAGTTTTTACCTGACCGTCTATGATTAATTCAGCAATAACCTTATAATGAGCTTCTGAATAGACTGTGAAAGTAAATACATATATTCCAGTCACAGGAACAATGAATATCCCATCATGGTTGTTGTAGCCATCTCCAAGATCCGTCATCTTAAAATATATAAAAATTAAAATGGAACATATTTTGCAAAATAATTATCATTCAAACTTACCCAAAGACCTTATACACCACTTTAAATGTCCAAAGATGGTCAACAGGGATTTAGTCTAAAATTGTTTCAAATCAATTCAGGTCAAGCAGGTTGTTGTCAACTTTGCATTGATTGGCAACACAATGTAAGAAACAAGTGTGTCATCGGCTATTCGTTAAACGTGTGCTTAACATTTACAGTATGATCATTCGGTTTACGTTTTCGACAATATGACATATATCTTCTGTTTCTTGTTGCTAAATTAACTGCAGTCTAATGCCGCCTAAGTGCTAATGTAACACATACATAGTTAGACTCTTAAACCTTTCTCGACCAACATCACATTTAATCTATAACATAGGACTGTACAAACAAGGCCAACTTATTCATTATTTGCTTATCTGCAAACAAATCGCCTAACAGTCTGATTGTGACTTTCTCCACGTGCGGTTTACTACCAGTTTTCAAAGTAATTTGATGGTCGGACACTCGGTAACTGTTTGTTCAAACAATCAGCAACTATAATTATATCTACATAACCTGCAAATTTCTCGAATTCGGTTTGCAATGTTTTGTCGTTGATAAACGCTCGTTTGGTAGCCATAATGCAACGGCCAGTGTCTTCTTTTTTGTGAGTCTGATCACAATTGATTGTAAATAACCATACACATTTGGCCAATTGTTGGCGATCAAATTTTATATTTTGCCAACTTGTTGCCTTTCATTTGTCAATTACAAAAATGCTAGATAACAACTAAAAAATAATACCAAACCAATAAAAGAATGTCGATCTCTATGCTACAAATAGTACCAACTTCAATTGACATCATTCATAAATATTGGACTCTAAAATTCAGTTGATAATGCAATAAAAACTACCGACTCATGACGGAAGAAAAACTAAAAAATTTTTTTTAAACAATTTAAAGAAATCTTTAAAACCCTGGAAATCAAATCTATTACAATACCTCAGCGTCGAAAACGAAGACCTCGTGTGAGCCAAGGCATTTGGAGGCGCTCATATATGCATGAAATGCAACCTCTCCAGGGACACGACCTTCCGATGGAAACAAAACAGGCTATATGTGATTTTCATCACTTTGCTTTAAAAAGTACCTTACTCTCCACAAATGTACGTATCTTAATCGCAAATTGCAAGCGTGTTTTAGTCATTTAACGAATAAAATAATTGTTTATTAAACATCAGTATGTTTTATTCTAATGTGGTTTGCCGATTGAAACTGCAACAAACAGTAAACTACATTAAATCAAGTTCATGATGGTTTAAGCATACATACTGATTCGTGAAAGCACAGGTCCGTCTGGTTTTGTCTCCGTTGGTTTGTCATTTTGTCCGTCTGCTTCTGTTTTAACTGTCGTCTTTTTTGTGGGCGAGTTATTGCCTGCAGCTATCGATAAGTCAATATAATTTTGTGTGTCACCATTCAGGTTTTCTAACTTATTTAAGCGAGTGTTCAATGCCTGATTTGTTTCTGTTAAGATTTCCATTTGCGATTGCATTCCAATAAGACTCGTTCGAAGGTCTCCATTTTCTGTTTTTACTTCATTCAACTCTGATCGAAGCTTCTGAATTTCGTTCATGACCAAAGATTCAAATTCAGTCTCATGTGCTTTAATATTCCCCCACAAAATGCAAGTCAACACCATGTTGAGTGTCAGTGAAAGTGGAACCATTTTTATTGCGCGTCAAGAGTCCAACTGACGAAAGCGTACTGTCTGACATGATTTTTATAAGCAGGATTGTACAGACCTGCATGCACTTGTTACGTAAAATGGAAGATAAGGCTACAAATGGATTTCTTTTACGTTTCGTGTTTTATAAGTTCATATAGTACTCATACTATCTTTAGTACACACTTGTTATTATCTCCAACTATACTAATAGTTTATATGTGTCCACAGTAAATACTGTATATTTGCACATATGATTAAAGTTCAGTTGACACCCTATATAATGCTTTCAACATCATGCGTATTACCTCTGAGTGATTCATCTGTGTTCATGCCATGTCGGCTAGGTTCTTTTAAGAAATAAAAGGTGTAATGCGCACATATTAAAATGTCCACACAATGGTCGATTGCTTCAAATATATCCGTCCACGTATTCGTTAGCTAATTTCAAGGAACACAATCTATCAATTAAAAGATACTAACACGCTTAAGAAGTCCTTTGCGCTATGCATATATGGTAGTAAGGTTGACATATTACTTCATATTTTTTTCTAAAATGAACTCAAAGTGTAGACAATTTCAGCAGAACGTTATCGCAAATATCTAATGAAATTGATATCAAACTAAAAAGTTATTTTGCAAATACTATGGATTTTTTATTAGGAAATTTATAATGTAATCTTTTTAAATGCTAAAGGTAGAAATATACATACTGATTCGTGAAAGCACAGGTCTGTCAGGTTGATTCTCCTTTGGTTCGTCATTAAATCCGTCTGATTCCGTTTCATATGACGTCTTTTTTGTGGGCGAGTTATTGCCTGCTGCGACTAGGTCCTTATACTTCTGAGTATCACCATTAAGCTTTTCTAACTTATTTATTCGAATGTTCAATGCCTGATTTGTTTCTGTTATATTTCCATTCGCGGTTGCATTTCAATAAGACTCGCTCGAAGGTCTCCATTTTCTGTTTTTACCTCATCCAATTCTAATTCAAGCTTCTGAATTTCGTTCATCAAAGATTTAAATTCACTCTCTTGGGCTCTAACAACACCCAGCAAAATACACGCAGACAGTATGTTTAATGTCAGTGAAAGTGGAGCAATTTTAGCGCGCGTCTATAGTCTCACTGACGAAAGCAGACACCCTATGTTATTGTTTTACCATTATGTGTAGTTCTCATGAATGATTCCCTTGTGTTGATCCAATATCAATTAAGTTCTTTTAAGGTATACCGGCCATAATGTGCACTTTTGTAAACATGCAGTCACAATCATGGTCGATTCATAAATATATGTATCATATATATCCGTCCACAGAATTGCAAGCTGATTGAAAATAAAACGCAAGTTTCAACTAATCGTACAATTCGATTAAGTGTAGAAGGTTCACGAATGCTATTGTTTGGCCCCGTAAACTTATCAAAGGGTGAGGGTGAGAGTGATCTAGTGTTAAAGGTGTCCGCTTCTCACCTAAGTGGTTAGGTTTTCGATCAACACTAGGAGAACTTACTGATGGCCTCTCAAAATGTTGACACTCGTACTGGTTTCTAACCAGGAATGGAACACGAGCGTAATTCTACAATCTATAAACTTTCAGCACAATCGAGCTGAAAGAAATTAACATTAACTAAATTCACCAAATTATAAAAGCCATCGTAGTGCTTGAATGAAGTTAAATGAAAATATAAACCTTAAAACATGTAAAAATGAATAATTATAAATAGTGTAGATTTGGTACACAAAAGTGGCATTTTGTTGCCATTCTTTGCAATTTATTATTAGTTTATTATCTTTGACACATTTTATTCAACACAAACATCGTTCATTGCAACATTGTATGTCATACCATTGCATACATTATATAGAACACACTGTTTTATATTTACATTGTCCATGGCAATTATGTTACCATAAGACAAATCGATGTTGTGTTCATCGGATTATTATTTTTTAATTTGGAGCAAGCGGGCGATTTTTTATTATTGAAGATTAAGGAGCGAGCAAAAAGCTATGAATATTTGTTCCTGTTTATCATTGAAAGTACATAACTTTATAATCAAAATAAATATATACATTAAGAGAAATCATGCAAAGCTTCATGTTTTCCTCATTAACTGCATGATATCTCTACCCTTATATAAAGTTAACAGTGACCAAATAACAATTGAATTAAAGTGGAATCATCGTGTCCTACCGTTATAAGTTCACGAGAGTATCAATGCTTGGATATTTCTGTCGACACAAAGGAAAGGGTAAGCAAATCTTAAATAGTTCAACTATTTAGGAATAACGCAAGCAGAAGTTGTAAGAAAAAACTGGAGAAAATCTCCCATTATTCAAGTTTTACCGGCATGGTTGATTTTCCCGCTGCCTTAAAGCTACATACATCATTCGAGAATAACTGGCTACAACTTGTGGAGAAAGCGTTCGAAGTGGTTTAAATGTCAATTTAAGTAGTTTGTTCAAGACCTCTGACCAACAGCTGGGTATTTACTGGTAGCACGTATGTTGCAAAAAATTCCTTTGTGTTGAAGTAGTGTTTTACTACATCCATACTTAAAGGCAGACTACGTGGTTTCACATTATGGTACGATTTCAAACATTTTATGTAATGTAATTACTCTGTTTACAAAGTTCTAGTAAGAACTAAAGGTTTATACTAAATTTTACAGCTAAATGTTTAAAAAAACATGGTATGCGTGATAAAGAGCATATATTTATAGCAACTTGATTGATAAATAATTCAGTAAAACCAACAAGATATCCTCGACAAGGAAATAAATAAATACGATAAGACAAACGGAAAGTTTGCGAAAAGTTCCCGACAAAAGTGGACAATCACTGCAGGAAGTCATATAATCGCAAAATGAAATCATGAAAAGCGAGACAATAACTCAATAACCGTGACAAACAACTCAATAACCGTGACAAAAGACCTTAATGACAATGACAAGACACCACGATAACCTCGAAAAAACTATTCAGTAACCTCATGTCATGACAAAATTAGCATTGCAATGATCATATTATACATATTAAGAGGCATTGCAAAATGAACTTTTAATCAAATACAATTGTTATACATAATATAGCAAATAAGGAGCACAATATATTTTAAAGTTATATAATATAGTTAACTTTGCTACCAATATAGTGAACGAATTAACACGATAAGGAACATTTGTATATTACATTCTGTGTTTGATTTCATAACGCGTTTAAATGACACTCTGATTGGTGTTCTACACTTATAGTTATCAACAGAACGTCGTCTTTCGTTGCTGAAATCACCGTCGCATGTTTCTATTAAATTGATCAATGACAAAATCAAAGCTCAAACCCGAATACTGTTTCCTTTTCCCTGTATATCCCATATCGGGTCACCCATTAACCCCGTAACGCATATATAACGATGAAAACATGTATACATTGGTCAAGACGCCAATGGTTGTTGGAAATGTTTATTCATTCATTGGAATCGGAAAATAGACGCCATTTAACGATATAAAGATAAGTGATTTAATGTGAAAAAATATATGGGTGTCACCGCGTGAACAGTGATGGACCAAAGGCGTTGCTAGATTGCGTTGATAGAGCGCATTATTTGCAGTACTCTTCTTCCCTTGTTTTTGTTCATTTTAATATCAAGATAAGCATTCCTTTTTAGTTTCTAATTTGTTAAAAAATATATATACTGTTATCATAATATGAGTAAATTACTTTATGTCGTATGTATATTATTGGTTTGTTGTTATCGTGTAAATAAAAACCGAATTCCGAATTGCTTACATACGGTGACAAAGGCGTTTAATGACAAAAGTTTAATTTCAATATTTTGACTTGATTTTTGACCCTTTGACACATCTGCATTATTCGAAACACTGCGATGAGGGTGACACCACTGCGATGAGGGTTACACTCCCCTGTTCTGGTGTATTCGTTCTGTGTCGCCGTCCGCACGATATCATTGTGGCCCGTAAAGGTGTCGGTATGAGGCCTGGCGAGTGTTTCTGCTGGCTCAGACTCTCCTGGGTCAGTTCTAGCACTGTTTCTTCATAGCGATTTAGGGATATCTAATTATCGAACAGCTCCGTGATGTATGAGAACCATTCACTTGGTCCAAAGATACACTAACTCGGTAAGGTGGAGTAAAGTTAAAAAAACTCCATACCTTTCCTGCAATATGGCGCGATGTTTGGTTGAATCGCGGCACTCCGGGTGTTTTGATGGCTGCATCACAGTTCACCGTGTCTGTGTATATCATTGTTAAGGTAACACAAGCGACTCATGTTATTTGTTCCCACTGTGCAGTTTGACTCCAACAAGACAGCACCTGTCATTTTTCTGGGAATTTGTTTTATAATTTCTCATCACTGGGAATAGCTGTTTCCGGCGGTCGTCAATTTCGGGAAAAAATGTTCATAAATATTATAACCCGCACGTTTCATATTAAGTTTAATGCTAGCTTCAAGGACTAACTCACGATCACTATATCGTTCAAATAGTGCAACCATCGATCTAGGGTTGAGTATTTCTGGACAGGCCTCCTTTACTATGTATATAGGGAAGATATAGAGTATCAATGATGATACAGGGGCGATGTGGAGATGCTAAGGATTATCTGATATTGTACGGGGCGATATGGGGATAATATAGACTATCGGGGATGATACGGAGGGGATGATATATAATATAGATTGTTGGGGATTATACGGGGGCGATATGGGATAATATAGATTATCGGGGATTGTGCGGGGGCGATATGGCGATGATATAGCGTATCGGGGATGATACAGGCGCGATATGGCGATGATATAGCGTATCGGGGATGACAGGGTGCGATATGGGATGATATAAAGTATCAGGGTTGATATTGGCGCGATACGGAGATGATATAGAGTATCAGGGATGATACTGGCGTGCGATATGGTGATGATATAGATTATCGGGGATTACTCGGGGGACACAATTGATACGATATAAATTTGGAACCCGTGGGCTCGAACCACCACTGCCCGTCCAATATTTATGCAAAAAGCTAACACCTCGAGCTTTGGGAAATTCAAGCTTAGCATGGATACTTATTCTTGCATACCGGACGTGTGTTTCCGGTCATTTGGCTAGTGCTAGAAAACCTGTTTTACATTCCCGTGTTATATAAGTCACGCACAACAACGCCCCAGCTCCCTTCATTCCCTTTACTGTATTGTTTCTAAAAAGTATATTATGCCGTTTCAACAACACGCGATCAATAATATAAATATGCAAGACCTCTATCAAAATTGAAAATAAATAATCATCAAAAACGCGATTTTAGAGAAAGCTTTTGACGTTAATAATGTTATTGAAATACTACGCTTCCTAAGATCAGAAAACAACGTCGCAGGCGCGTTTTGGCAAAAGTGCATTTTCTACGTCAATTTTTCCACATATATGACATTTGCCAATTACTTTATCATCGATAGATATTCTGCCTTGTACAATTAATTAATTGTTAATGTCACCCTTTCCATAATCTAGGCTTTGTAGAGTGTTGGTTTATTAGTCTCAGCCTTATAAGGAATGAACATCTTGGTGATGCGGTTAATTAGAGTATGAACCTATTTGGTCTTTGCACGCATATTCGTTATGTTCATCGGATTTCCCTTAACGTTCACTTAGCAAATGTTTTCATACACCAAGGTTTACATATACACTCATTATTTAAAGCATTATTTTGGATACTATAACTACAACGCTTAAAAATGACGCTTCCAAAATAATTGAGCGTCGTATATAAATTGGGCTGTTTGAACTGCGGAAGCATCGATTACGTCATTTATTTGATTGACATCATATACATTTTACCACAAACAGTCATTTGACCAATCACAAACATCGTTTCATATACAGTTTACCACAAACAGTCATTTGACCAATCACAATTATCGTTGCATATACAGTTTACCACAAACAGTCATTTGACCAATCACAATCATCGTTTCATATACGGTTTACCACAAACAGTCATTTGACCAACCACAATCATCGTTTCAAATACAGTTTACCACAAACAGTCATTTGACCAATCACAAACATCATTTTATTAAGATGAGAAGTATTATAAACACAATTATCAGAATATGCGTTCATATATGGAAAACACTAAAGGAGTAAATATTTAATTTCAAATAAAAGGCCTTAATCAATTGTGCAGACATCATTTTGGTAATCAAATTAAATGTAAACTGCAAAGCAACCACATAAGGCTGCCTTTCCATGGTAGACACGTAGACACACATCTCTCTCTCTCTCTCTCTCTCTCTCTCTCTCCCTTTATATATATATATATATATATATATATATATATATATATATATATATATATATATATATATATTTATATATTTCTCCCACCTCAGATAAGTAGATCCAAAAATTTAACCATGCTAGAAATATATATCCTCCCACGGGCAAAGATAAAACAAGAACCCGTATGGAACTCCTTTTTAATGGTCATCACATTGTAATTATCTCCCTTGTTGAAGACTGTCGTTTGTATCATCATAGAAACCTTGTCTTGTGGAAATATTTAGAATGCTAATTAATTATTTCTCGCTTCAAATGTCTCCATAAAAAAGTTTTTATGCACATTTCAAGAAATAATTCTTCACTCTCCTCAGAACTATTTAAAGACCGATTTGACTATTAACATAATCTGAATCACTGCGCGCATATCCATGACAACCACGAATTATCACATATCCATACGCATTTATTTTCACTACGCACAAAGGAGTTCGAGCTAAAAATACAGTTTTACGTAATTTCGTTTATCTGAGGTGGAGGAAAAAGCATCTTCCATAGCCGCTCGTGTAAGATAGGTTCACCCCAACCCTCGCGCAGGGTGTTTTGCGAAAACTCGGTAAACCTCTTACACTCTCGGCCATGGAAGATACTTATAATATATATATTAATCATTATGGTACAATTAATTGTGTTTGTGGAGCAATTGACGACTAGTTAAATTAACACGTACACGAAGTGGTGGGCGTATTTACTATCGAGCACAATGTCAAACAATAAGAATAGGCGTACCATTTTTCGTTTTCGTTATTTTCAGGTAATGGTATGTACAGTTTTAGACTTTTTCTTATTATTGAAGTTATTTCATATTTTTTCTCGCGGAGAATCGCAAGCAGGACAATCCGTTGCGCACACGCGTACTTAACGCTCAACAAATCGAACGAAATATTCCCTGTACCTTTATTATGTGTCTACTCTAGGTTTACGTTCCACTTACACAACTCATACATATTTACGCGTTCATGGAAAAACTGCCTTATTCAGATATCTTTCAATATAAAAGCCATCCAGAAAAGGTTGTCAGGGCCCGTGAAAATGTGCTCAATACATTGCATTCTGAATATGAGTCGGCTCTCCGAACAAACACATGATCACCAGCGTTAACTTGTACTACGACTGTAGCGGTTCCAGTATGATAATCGTTAACTTCGTCTGCGTCAGCCAAAAGTACAGATTTTACTTGACCGTCAATAATCAGTTCAGCACGGACTTCATGTGAGTAGTCGGAGTAGATTGTGAATGTAAAGACATATATCCCAGCAACAGGCACATCAAATATTCCATCTCGGTTGTTGTAGGCACCTCCCAAGTCCGTCATCTGTAACGGCAACATTAAATATGAAAACTATTATACACCTTACCTACTTAAGCATTTGTGATACATATGAAGAAAGACCTGTTGTATTTTTCCGTCGTTGCAAAGCGTTACTATGGCAAACCTCAGCTGTTTCTGATCGACATTTAATGCACAAAAAATAATGATTTGGATGCCGATAACTTGCTCTTGCTGAACATTGACAACCAGAAATATCAATTAGAGGAAATAAAGAAGAAGCTGTTGCATTATAATCAGGCTAACATTCAAATGTGTCGTAGGTTGTTAAGTCTCGGTCAAAATAGAATTGCGCTTAAAATTAACATCGCATGGAGGTTTAAGAGGCCTCTGTTACACTTCACCAAAGTCGCAAAACCAAATCGGTTGCAACCAGTATTTTGAGCATGTTAAAAAGACTAGTTGCTTCCGATTTGGTCGCTCAGAAATTAATTCGTCTTCGAACGGTTTTATTTTGATCGCATATTACTTTTCTAAGTGCAGCGATCTCTTTCTTATTGACATAATTGTTGACTGTTTTGCAACTTTTTGAACTACATTTATTGATGAGTGATGTCTCGGTGACTGACCGGCGCTTCCTCGGCGACCGATCGGCTGAAAAGTCGTTTTCAAGCGTGCACCGATCATTCGCCGTTGAGTTTGCAATATGTCACCGTTAAAAAGAATACCCGTCTGCTCAATACATTTGCCACACGTATTTACAGCATTCATATCAACCATATCTTAAGTATATCAAGTATTTTCACTCATCATTATGATTGTAAAGGCAAAAATGGATATGAGTGGTTGCTTTGTGCTCAGCGGTCGTCAGTCCGTCGTAAATGAAATCATTCGCAAAGAGGTTGCATCACGGTAGCAATGTTGATGTGATTACGGCTTTATTTATCTTAATAGCATTACAAAGCGTCGCCCGAACTTTCCAATTGATTATGGCAGGTCGTGTTATATCTGCGATTGTCGACTTGTTGACGACAAGCAAACGAGCAACCAATAATCAGTTCACTAAGCTACACAATGATTGGTCACTAGACAACTATTATAACAAACGATTTGCCACGAGTACCTACTGCATGTTGCTTTCTCGGTGACTTTGGGCCCTTATTAATTAAATATACATCTAAGTGTACAGGATCAAGACATAGAATACTTAATGCATACCGTATTGGTATCGTGAACAATGACACACGGCTAAAGCGCTAAAGCAATACATTGATATTTAAAGAAATCTATGTAATCTTGCAAACCAAATCGAAGCCAATACCTCCACGTCGAAAATAAACACCTCGTGGGAGCCAATGCATTTGGTAGCACTCATATACGCATGGAAGGCGACCTCTCCAGGAATACGATCTATCAATGGAAAATTACAAACACGCTTAACTATGCTTATGCGCTATGCATTTGAAAATTTCAAATAACGTTGACGCAAATATCAAATCGTATCGATTGCAATCCCGTTAAAGCCATTTGCGTATAGTTTTCTTATAAAGATATCCATTATATAATCGTTTTAACTGCTTTGCTGCACAACACTGCTACAACAAAACAACAAAAACATAAAATAAAAGTTATGAAAGTTAATGGATATAGAAATATATATATATATTTTTTTTATACTTATTCGTGAAAGCGCAGATCTGTTTGGTTTAGTCTTCAGTCCTTCTGTCTCAACTGTCGTCTCTGTTGGGTACGAGTTATTGCCTGCGGCTATCGATACGTCCATATACTTTTGTGTGTCACCATTCAGCTTTTCTAACTTATTTAATCGAATGTTCAATGCCTGATTTGTTTTTGTTATGGTTTCCATTCGCGATTGCATTCCAATAAGACTAGCTCAAAGGTCTCCATTTTCTGCTTTAACCTCATCCAACTCTAATCGAAGCTTCTGAATTTCGTTCATGATCAAAGGTTCAAATTTACTCTCTTGGGCTCTAACAATACCCAACAAATTTCACGCAAACACTATTGTAAATGTCAGTGAAAGTGGAGACATTTTTATCACGCTTCTAGAGTCCAACTGACGAAAGCGTCCTGTCTGACATGACTTGTATATGTAGGATTGTACAGACCTTAATGCACTTGGTACGAAGTAGAATAGAAGATAAGGCTACGAATGGAATTGTTATAAATAGGTTGACGGTCATATAGTACTAACATTATAGTGCATTAAGAATGCACATGTTATTGTCTCCACCCAACCTGATATATTATATGTGACCACAATGTTACATTGTATTGTCTTCACATATAACTAAAGTTTTTATAGACAAACAAGACACCCAATTTATTTATTTTACCATCATGTGTAGTTCTTATGAATAATTATCTTGTGTTGATGCCATATCAACTACGATCTCTTAAGGAATACCGGCCCTTATGTGCACTCTTTTTAAAAAAACATTCACAATAGTCGATTCATAAATATAATAATATATAATATATCTATCCACAGATTTTCAAGCTACTTTGAAACTAGACGCAAGTTCCAACGAATCGTACAATACGAGTAAGTGTAGAAGATTCATGAAGGCTCATGTCTGGTCCCGTAAACTTTCCAAAGAGTGAAGGTGAGAGTGATCTTGTGGTATAGGTGTCCGCCTCTCACCTAAGTGGTTGGGGTTTTGAAACCTGTACTGTTTTCTACCCAGGAAAGGAACTCGAGCGTTATTCTACAATCTTTCAGCTTTCAACACACTCGACCTAAAAGAAATTAATATATAATATTTTTTTCCAAAATCAAAAAGCCATTGTAGAGTTTGGATGAAGTTAACTTATAAAATCAATATTAAAAGATGCAAAACAATGAATAATAATACTTCAGTACTTACACTAAACAAGAAATAATAGTCATGTGGTAGAGAGTGCAAAAAATAACATTTTTGCTATCTTTATGATGTTGAAAACTGGCTTGTTTCACATACTTTATTTAATACAAACATCGTTTATTACAACATTGTATGCCATACTTTTGCATACATGATATAGAACACTGTGGTTATATTTGCATTGTTCATTGCAATTATGCAAACAGAAGACCACACTTCATTGATGGCGTGTTCATCGGATGATTATTGTTTTTAATTTGGAGCAAGCGGGCGATTTTTTGTTATTGAATATTTAGGAGCGAGCAAACAGCGATGAATATTTGTCCCTGTTTATCATTGAAAGTAGATGACTTTGAAATCAAAATAAACATATATTAAAGTGACACTCTCATTCAAAATCAATACATACACATGTAGAACAAACATAAAATTTTGAGTAATTAACCTTTAACTTCTTACCAAATAATGTATTTATGGAAAATATTAATGACTGATAAAAAGATTGTAAACGTGTATTAAATAGCTGAAAACGCAAAAATAATAAATGATTGGTGAATGCTAAAATATTTACTGTGATCTTCTATCGCGTCATAAGGTAGAAATGCCGTGTTTTCTGCACCTTTCTTTCAAATTAAGTTCGGTATCCTTCATATGAACAACTGTTTTAGACATTTATTCATCCTTTTTGGTCAATTAAAACAATTGTTTGTGGTAAAACTTATTCGGGGTTAAGAGTGCATATTTAAGAGGAATTATGCAATGCTTCACGCTTAATCATACATTTCATCATATCTCTACCGTAAAGTTAACCGTGACCAAATGACAATTGAATTAAAGTGGAATCATCGTGTGCTACCGTTATAAGTAGTACTGAAATTTTTCTAACAGTTGCTTTGAATGGAATTTTCCCTTCTTTGTCCCTAGTTACAAAAGCCGGGATGGATTAAATCTTGTTTCTTTTGCCATACCCATACTGAAATTGTTCTAACAGTTGCTATGAATGGAATTTCTCCGTCTTTTTCCCTAGTGACAGACAAACCCACTGACAGATTGAAGATAATATTTTTTACCACACCTAACTCAAATTATTCTAACAGTTACTATGAATAGAATTTTCCACTTCGTTTTCCCTAGTGACAGATAGAAGCTCATAATATTTACCACACCTTTTTCTATCGATTCCTATGTTTGATTTTCATGTGACCGATTGAAGCTCATTGTTTTTACCACACCTTACTAAAGATTTTCTAACAGTTGCTATGAATGGAATTTTCCCTTCTTTTTCCCTGGTGACGGAGAAAGCCAGTGACAGATTGAAGCTTATTGTTTTTACCACACCAAACTAAAGATTTTCTAACAGTTGCTACGAATGGAATTTTTCTTTCTTTTTCCCTGGTGATAGAGAAAGCCAGTGACAGATGAAGCTCGTTATTTTTACCACACCTAACTAAATATTTTCTAACAGTTGCTATGAATGGATTTTTTCCCTTCTTTTTCCCTGAAAGCCAGTGACAGATTGAAGCTCGTTACTTTTACCACACCTAACAAAAGTTTTTCTAACAGTTGCTATGAATGGAATTTTCCCTTCTTTTTCCCAGGTGACAGAGAAAACTAGTGATGGGTTAAGCTCATTATTTTTACCACACCTAACTCAAGCTTTTCTAACAGTTGCTATGAATGAAATTTTCCCTTCATATTTGTTTTCTTAAGTGACAGAGAAGCCAGTGATAGGTTGAAGCTCATTAAATCCACCATGGACGGTCAGATTGCTCTTTAAACACCTCCTCAAGTAAATGGAATTTAATGAAATATATTTTGTTCAATTTTACACCATTTTGTTTCTTCTTTTTTCTATTAGTCGAGACATCACATAGTTTGATGAGATGCCTTTAGTAAGTTCAGTGATTACAATTTCAGTGATATCCTTTTTAACATTTTATTGTACATAGTAAGACAAATATCTTACATTATTGAATTCTATACACAAAAAGCGTTTTACCGAAATGAATTATTTCATTCACAGGGGAAGTAGGTGGAGTAACTGTTTCGTGCCATATTGTCAGTACCATGCAAAAAGAAGCATGCATATATATATTAGGATATTATTGACACTAATCTTCACGTAAAAGTTTTGCTGAATGGATATCATTCTAAAATAAGAATTATTGCCTACACTAAAAAAAAGAAAAAACCCTCTCCAATATGATACAAATCAACATCATATTAATGTCTCTTGTAGGCACTGTGTAACTTCAATCACAGTAAGATAACTAAGTTTAAAAATGAGAAAAACTGTTATCAATTCAAACTGTGTGTTTACTAGATTTTTCCAAGAATTTAGAATCCAACCTGTAAAAATAATATCAAAATATTTTGCATACTTTATTACATATATATCCTGTCTTCCTATTTCAGTGTCATGAATCTACAATGTGAAAAGAAGATGGCTGCACTTCAGTTGGCGATCGTATTCGGTCCAACGTTGATCTGGCCCGAGACGTCGACCATGAATCTAGCCACAAGCATGGTTTACCAGAGCCAGATCGTGGAATTTGTCTCGCTAGGGTATAAGAACATCTTCAGATGAGAGTACTGTTTTAAGAGTTATATCATTTATCAAATATAGATTCTGTACAATGAAGTTCGATGATGGCTTACATTCAGAGAACATGGCTGTTTGTCAAGTTAAAAGGATATTTGTATGTATCTCCTTCGGATGTGAGCAGTATTCACCTATCAATGTTTGCCCCACTAGGTGTAGGGGTTAAGGACTGACACTGGGGATATATACAAACTGTATTTTGTCACCTTATTAATACGTTCATAGGCATTTAACATTAACAGTCATATGGCCATGCAGTAATTATAGGTTTCAATTAAATTGTATTCCTATATCTTAGAAAACAACCTACATTTACAGTAAATAAAATTGCAGATAGGCAATTATTTAGTTCTAGGCTTAAGGGCCGACCACCATGCAAAAGTTGGTGGGGAAGGGGGAAGATAAAAAACGTTAACATTTCATGTTTTATTTAGTTTTGAGGAACGATCTTTTTGGGGAATGAAACATATATTCTTGGTGGCATATTACAGGGTAGTAAGGAATTAAAGAAATTTTACAAAAGAAGATTTCATCATATTTTTATCAAAAAGAATCCACATTATTTTGGAAAAGTCTGTCGACATTATAACTTTGTCTTCATGTCAAAATGCCCCAGACTACCTATTCAACTATGTCTTGAGAGATGATATATTGTCAAATAAGAAAGTTATCATTATCAAGACATTTCCCAGAAAACGTAAATGCTTTTTGATTGAAAATCTGACAAAATATTAGTTCGTGAAAAATTGCTCAACTCTTTATTAGAGCTTTTCATGTTGAAACAGATATTTGAATCATATTTTATTAGATATTTGACCTCAAAACTAAATAGAAATTGTTTTTTTTAAACATTTTATTTTTTGGTCCTTCAATCGACTTTTGCATCGCTGCCGGCCCTTAATAATTAAGAATTTCAACTTTCGCGGGTGTTTAAAGGTCTGCCTCCTGCCACTCATCTGCTACAAAATCCCTGTGTCAGATTTTGTGTGTACAATGTGTTAGCAAATGAGGAAGTATTCTTAGGCAGTAAGATAACCTAAAGTAATATTTTAATGATAAAGAAGGGCTAGTTTTGCTACGCTTACTCCGCCCATTCTTTATCATTAAAAGGTAACTTTATGCCATTTAACTGTTACATAAATCCAATCGTCCAAACAATGTTACATGAACTTTAGAATGTCACATCAGCATTTAAATGTCTCTTAAATTGAAAAAAATATCACATCAAGATAAGATTGTCACATCTATATAAGATTTTCACATCAATTTAAGATTGTCACATCGATATAATAATGTAACATCATATAAGAATGTGAGAACAATATAACTTTGTAACATCAATGTAAGATTGTCACATCATTAAAAGATTATCACATCAATATAACATGGTCACATCAATATAAGATTGTTACATCAATATAAGACTGCCACATCAATAAAAGAATGTAACATCAATATAAGAAAGTAACATCAATATGAGATCGGCCTATCAATATAAGATTGGTCACATCAATATAAGATTGTCCCACCAATATAAGATTGTCACATTTATATAATAATGTCACATCAATATAAGACTATCACATCAATAAAAGAATAAAACATCAATATAAGAAAGTAACATCAATATGAGATCGGCCTATCAATATAAGAATGTCACATCAATATAAGAAAGTAACATCAATATGAGATCGGCCTATCAATATAAGATTGTCACATAAACATAAGAATCTAACGTCAATATAAAATTGTCACATCGTTATAAGAATGTCATATCAATATAAGAAAGTAACATCAATATGAGATCGGCCTATTAATATAAGATTGTCACATCATCATAAGAATGTAACGTCAATATAAAATTGTCACATCGTTATAAGAATGTCACATCAATATAAGATTGTCACATCAATAGAAGATTGTCAGTAAATGGTGATCATCAATGACTAATATGGCCACCGATATCGCCACCTACAGTAAGGGGTGGATATCAATGACAGATATGGCCACCTATAGTAAGGAGTGGTCAGCAATGATAGATATGGCTACCTATAGTAAGGGGTGGTCATCACTGACTTATATGGCCACCTACAGTAAGGGGTGGATATCAATGACAGATATGGCCACCTATAGTAAGGAGTGGTCAGCAATGATAGATATGGCTACCTATAGTAAGGGGTGGTCATCACTGACCGATATGGCCAGCTATAGTAAGGGGTGGTTATCAATGACAGATATGGCCACCTACAGTAAGGGTTGATATTCACTGACCGATATGGCCACCAACAGTAAGGGGTGATCATCATTGACTGATATTACCACCAACTGTAAAGGATGATCGTCACTGACAGATATGGCCACCTTCTGTAAGGGGTGAACTTCACTGGTTGACATGGCGACCTTCAGTAAGGGGTGATCATCACTGACTGATATTACCACCTACAGTAAGAGTTGATCATCACTGACAGATATTACCACCTACAGTAAGGGGTGATCATCACTGACTGATATGGCAACCTAGAGTAAGGGGTGATCATCACTGGTCGACATGGCTACCAACAGTAAGGGTGATCATCACTGACTGATATTACTACCTACAGTAAAGGGTGATCGTCACTGACAGATATAGCCACCTTCAGTAAGGGGTGATCATCACTGGTCGACATGGCCAACCTACAGTAATGGGTGATCATCAATAACTGATATGGTCACCTTCACTAAGGGGAATTCATAAGTGACTGATATGGCCACCTACAATAAGGGATGATCACCACTGACCGATATGGCCAACTACAGTAAGGGGTGATCATAACTGACTGATATGGCCACCTACTGTAAAGGGTGGTCAGCAATGTCAGATATGGCCACTTATAGTAAGGGGTGGTCATCACTGACCGATATGGCCACCTATAGTAAGGGGTGGTTAGCAATGACAGATATGTCCACCTATAGTAAGGGAGGATGATCACTGTTTGATATGGCCACCTATAGTAAGGGGTGGTCAGCAATGACCGATATCGCCACCTATAGTAAGGGGTGGTCATCACTGACCGATATCGCCACCTATAGAAAGGGGTGGTCATCAATGACAGATATGGCCACCAACAGTAAGGGAGGATGATCACTGTTTGATATGGCCACCTATAGTAAGGGGTGGTCAGCAATGACCGATATCGCCACCTATAGTAAGGGGTGGTCATCACTGACTGATATGGCCACCTTTAGTAAGGGGTGGTCAGCAATGACCGATATCGCCACCTATAGTAAGGGGTGGTCATCACTGACTGATATGGCCACTTATAGTAAGGGTTGGTCATCACTGACTGATATGGCCAGCTATAGTAAGGGTTGGTCATCACTGACTGATATGGCCACCTATAGTAAGGGTTGGTCATTAATCACCGATATGGCCACCTATAGTAAGGGTTGGTCATCACTGACTGATATGGCCACCTATAGTAAGTGGTGGTCAGCACTGACCGATATCGCCACCTATAGTAAGGGGTGGTCATCACTGACTGATATCGCCACCTATAGTAAGGGGTGGTCATCACTGACTGATATGGCCACCTTTAGTAAGGGGTGGTCAGCACTGACTGATATGGCCACCTTTAGTAAGGGTTGGTCATTAATCACCGATATGGCCACCTATAGTAAGGGTTGGTCATCACTGACTGATATGGCCACCTATAGTAAGGGGTGGTCATTAATCACCGATATGGCCACCTTTAGTAAGGGGTGGTCATCACTGACTGATATGGCCACCTATAGTAAGGGGTGGTCATTAATCACCGATATGGCCACCTACAGTAAATGGTGATCATCAATGACTAATATGGCCACTAACAGTAAGGTGTGATCATCACTGACAGATACGGCCACTTATAGTAAGGGGTGGTCATCACTGACTGATATGGCCACCTTTAGTAAGGGGTGGTTAGCAATGACAGATATGGCCACCTATAGTAAGGGGTGGTCATCACTGACTGATATGGCCACCTTTAGTAAGGGGTGGTTAGCAATGACAGATATGGCCACCTATAGTAAGGGGTGGTTATCACTGACTGATATGGCCACCTATAGTAAGGGGTGGTTAGCAATGACTGATATGGCCACCTATAGTAAGGGGTGGTCATCACTGACTGATATGGCCACCTATAGTAAGGGGTGGTTAGCAATGACAGATATGGCCACCTATAGTAAGGGGTGGTTAGCAATGACTGATATGGCCACCTATAGTAAGGGGTGGTTAGCAATGACAGATATGGCCACCTACAGTAAGGGGTGGTTAGCAATGACTGATATGGCCACCTATAGTAAGGGGTGGTCAACACTGACTGATATGGCCACCTATAGTAAGGGGTGGTTAGCAATGACAGATATGGCCACCTATAGTAAGGGGTGGTCATCACTGACTGATATGGCCACCTATAGTAAGGGGTGGTTAGCAATGACAGATATGGCCACCTATAGTAAGGGGTGGTTAGCAATGACTGATATGGCCACCTATAGTAAGGGGTGGTTAGCAATGACTGATATGGCCACCTATAGTAAGGGGTGGTTAGCAATGACTGATATGGCCACCTATAGTAAGGGGTGGTTAGCAATGACAGATATGGCCACCTATAGTAAGGGGTGGTCATCACTGACTGATATGGCCACCTATAGTAAGGGGTGGTTAGCAATGACAGATATGGCCACCTATAGTAAGGGGTGGTCATCACTGACTGATATGGCCACCTATAGTAAGGGGTGGTTATCACTGACTGATATGGCCACCTATAGTAAGGGGTGGTTAGCAATGACAGATATGGCCACCTATAGTAAGGGGTGGTTAGCAATGACAGATATGGCCACCTATAGTAAGGGGTGGTTAGCAATGACCGATATGGCCACCTATAGTAAGGGGTGGTCATCAATGACCGATATGGCCACCTATAGTAAGGGGTGGTTATCACTGACTGATATGGCCACCTATAGTAAGGGGTGGTTAGCAATGACAGATATGGCCACCTATAGTAAGGGGTGGTCATCACTGACTGATATGGCCACCTTTAGTAAGGGGTGGTTAGCAATGACAGATATGGCCACCTTTAGTAAAGGGTGGTCAGCACTGACTGATATGGCCACCTATAGTAAGGGGTGGTTAGCAATGACAGATATGGCCACCTTTAGTAAGGGGTGGTCATCACTGACTGATATGGCCACCTTTAGTAAGGGGTGGTCATCACTGACTGATATGGCCACCTTTAGTAAGGGGTGGTTAGCAATGACTGATATGGCCACCTATAGTAAGGGGTGGTCATCACTGACTGATATGGCCACCTATAGTAAGGGGTGGTTAGCAATGACAGATATGGCCACCTTTAGTAAGGGGTGGTCATCACTGACTGATATGGCCACCTTTAGTAAGGGGTGGTTAGCAATGACAGATATGGCCACCTATAGTAAGGGGTGGTCATCACTGACTGATATGGCCACCTTTAGTAAGGGGTGGTTAGCAATGACAGATATGGCCACCTATAGTAAGGGGTGGTCATCACTGACTGATATGGCCACCTATAGTAAGGGGTGGTTAGCAATGACAGATATGGCCACCTATAGTAAGGGGTGGTCATCACTGACTGATATGGCCACCTATAGTAAGGGGTGGTTAGCAATGACAGATATGGCCACCTTTAGTAAGGGGTGGTCATCACTGACTGATATGGCCACCTATAGTAAGGGGTGGTTAGCAATGACAGATATGGCCACCTTTAGTAAGGGGTGGTCATCACTGACTGATATGGCCACCTATAGTAAGGGGTGGTTAGCAATGACAGATATGGCCACCTTTAGTAAGGGGTGGTCATCACTGACTGATATGGCCACCTATAGTAAGGGGTGGTTAGCAATGACCGATATGGCCACCTATAGTAAGGGGTGGTCATCAATGACCGATATGGCCACCTATAGTAAGGGGTGGTTATCACTGACTGATATGGCCACCTTTAGTAAGGGGTGGTTAGCAATGACAGATATGGCCACCTATAGTAAGGGGTGGTCATCACTGACTGATATGGCCACCTATAGTAGGGGTGGTTAGCAATGACAGATATGGCCACCTATAGTAAGGGGTGGTCATCACTGACTGATATGGCCACCTATAGTAAGGGGTGGTTAGCAATGACAGATATGGCCACCTTTAGTAAGGGGTGGTCATCACTGACTGATATGGCCACCTATAGTAAGGGGTGGTTAGCAATGACAGATATGGCCACCTTTAGTAAGGGGTGGTCATCACTGACTGATATGGCCACCTATAGTAAGGGGTGGTTAGCAATGACAGATATGGCCACCTTTAGTAAGGGGTGGTCATCACTGACTGATATGGCCACCTATAGTAAGGGGTGGTTAGCAATGACAGATATGGCCACCTATAGTAAGGGGTGGTCATCACTGACTGATATGGCCACCTTTAGTAAGGGTTGGTCATTAATCACCGATATGGCCACCTATAGTAAGGGTTGGTCATCACTGACTGATATGGCCACCTATAGTAAGGGGTGGTTATCACTGACTGATATGGCCACCTATAGTAAGGGTTGGTCATCACTGACTGATATGGCCACCTATAGTAAGGGGTGGTCATCACTGACTGATATGGCCACCTATAGTAAGGGGTGGTTATCACTGACTGATATGGCCACCTATAGTAAGGGGTGGTCATCACTGACTGATATGGCCACCTATAGTAAGGGGTGGTCATCAATGACCGATATCGCCACCTATAGTAAGGGGTGGTCATCACTGACTGATATGGCCACCTATAGTAAGGGGTGGTCATCACTGACTGATATGGCCACCTTTAGTAAGGGGTGGTCATCACTGACTGATATGGCCACCTATAGTAAGGGGTGGTCATCAATGACTGATATGGCCACCTTTAGTAAGGGGTGGTCATCACTGACTGATATGGCCACCTTTAGTAAGGGGTGGTTAGCAATGACAGATATGGCCACCTATAGTAAAGGGTGGTCATCACTGACTGATATGGCCACCTTTAGTAAGGGGTGGTTAGCAATGACAGATATGGCCACCTATAGTAAGGGGTGGTCAGCACTGACTGATATGGCCACCTTTAGTAAGGGGTGGTCAGCACTGACTGATATGGCCACCTATAGTAAGGGGTGGTCATCACTGACTGATATGGCCACCTATAGTAAGGGGTGGTCATCACTGACTGATATGGCCACCTATAGTAAGGGGTGGTCATCACTGACTGATATGGCCACCTTTAGTAAGGGGTGGTCATCACTGACTGATATGGCCACCTTTAGTAAGGGGTGGTCATCAATGACCGATGTGGCCACTTACAGTAAATGGTGATCATCAATGACTTATATGGCTACCAACAGTAAGAGGTGATCACCACTGACTGATATGGCCACTAACAATAAGGGGTGATCATCACTGAGCAATATGGCCACATGCAGTAAGGGTTGATATTCACGGACTGATATGGGCACCTGCAATAAAGGGTTATCATCACTGACCGATATGGCCACTTGCAGTAAGGGTTGGCATTCACTGAGCGTTATGACCGCCTACAGTTTGGGGTGATCATCTCTGACCAATACGACAGTTTATTTTTTTAAGAGTGGAATTTAAGCCACAGTAACTGTTATATTGCTCACGCCCAAAAGCACCAAACATAAAATGTTTGAAATTACTAAAGCAATTGTGCACAGCGTAAAATGGCTATTTTGTCATTTTCTTTGCTATTCTACTGATAGTGTTTAAAAAATTACCATATTATACCCAACAATAGAGTGTTTATTTTCATTAGGCCAAAAAAAATAATTGTTTGTTTAGGGTAACCTTTCCAAAATTTCTAGGTAGGGTAGGTATGGATTTTGTTTTCGAAATCCGTCGTGAAGTTCAGAGTGTTTTCTTGCACATGGCAGTCTTTCCTACATTACTGTCATTGCCTGACTTTGTTTTATCATATAAACAATAATTCTGATTAAAATCTGCATTTATCCGCGCTTCGTAACTCTCTATTCGCTAACGAATATTTTTTTTGCTCAGAAACGGAAAAAAATAGTTAGGGTCGGCGCATTTTTATAGGTAGGGTCGGGTTACCCGAAACAGACATATTTTTTTTAGGCCTTATGAAAGAATCAAAACTACATGTAGTTCGTCTCTAATCATCCTGAATAGTGTGGTTAATTCATTGTTCAGGAATATCACAAATTGACTAATCCTATTCACACACTATAAAGGAGTTGGTGTCGTCTTTCGAAATCCGATACAAAGGCTAATGAGGCAAATATAAATTTGGAACACAGAAAACTTAAAACAAAGTTAAACAGGCCATCAAGTGTACAAGAACCAGATTAGGAAATTCGTAAAATAATTGAAATAACCCGGGAGAGAAAATGGGATAGACGGTGCTCAAGTAAATGTAAGTATTAACATATTACATCCATTTCGCATTAATATTTTACCTATCATGGGGCATTGCTCTTTAAAATTAAAATTAATAAAATATGTACGTAAATCTAAACATTCTAACGGAAGCAAAGCCCACAGCAAGATATATCTGATGTGTCCATTGTCATCTGTATTGTAATTAGCTTACATTAGCGTAAAGTTATATGAACAGTAACCGAACAGTGATAATCTGATGTCCGTTGTCCTGTTTTGATCATTTTAGCAGCCGCCAGTTACTGGTGTTCTGTATGGAAGTACCAAGGGTAACATTTAACAAACCATATCAGTGGTCGTCTGTATGGAAGTACATAGGGTCAAATTAACATACCATATCATTGGTCGTCTGTATGGAAGTACATAGGGTCAAATTAACATACCATATCAGTGGTCATCTGTATGGAAGTACCAAGGGTAACATTTAACAAACCATATCAGCGGTCGTTTGTATGGAAGTACTAAGGTCACATTTAACTTACCATATCATTGTTCGTCTGTATGGAAGTACCAAGGGTAACATTTAACATACCATATCGGTTGTCGTCTGTATGGAAGTACCAAGGGTAACATTTAACACACCATATCGGTGGTCGTCTGTATGGAAGTACCAAGGGTAACATTTAACATACCATATCGGTGGTCGTCTGTATGGAAGTACCAAGGGTAACTTTTAACATACCATATCGGCGGTCGTCTGTATGGAAGTACCAAGGGTAACTTTTAACATACCATATCGGCGGTCGTCTGTATGGAATTACCAAGAGTAACATTTAAATTACCATATCACTGGTCGTCTGTATGGAATTACCAAGAGTAACATTTAACTTACCATATCTGCGGTCGTCTGTATGGAAGTACTAAGGGTAACATTTAACATACCATATCATTGATCGTCTGTATGGAAGTACCAAGGGTAACATTTAACAAACCATATCAGCGGTCGTTTGTATGGAAGTACTAAGGTAATATTTAACGTACCATATCATTGTTCGTCTGTATGGAAGTACATAGGGTAACATTTAACAAATTATATCACTCGTCGACTGTATAGAAGTACCAAGGGTAACTTTTAACATACCATATCGGCGGTCGTCTGTATGGTAGTACCAAGGGTTACATTTAACAAACCATATCGGTTGTCGTCTGTATGGAAGTACCAAGGGTAACATTTAACACACCATATCGGTGGTCGTGTGTATGGAAGTACCAAGGGTTACATTGAACATAACATATCAATGGTCGTCTGTATGGAAGTACCAAGGGTAAAATTTAACATACCATATCATTGATCGTCTGTATGGAAGTACCAAGGGTAACATTTAACAAATCATATCATTGGTCGTCTGTATGGAGTACCAAGGATAACATTTAACAAACCATATCATTGGTTGTCTGCATGGAAGTACCAAGGGTAACATTTAACCATCCATATCGGCGGTCGTCTGTAAAAGAAGTACCAAGGGTAACATTTTACATACCACATCAAGGTAATATTTTACATACCATGGTAGTGGTCGTCTGTTTGAAAGAACGTAAGATAATATTTGAGATATTCTAGAAGTGGTCGTCTGTATGAAAGTTCTTAAGATAATAATTTAAATACCAGGAACTAGTCGTCTGTATGATAGAATGTAAGGTTATGTTTTACATACCATGGAATCGGTCGTCTATATGTAAGTACTTAAGGTAATATTTTACATACCATGGAAGTGGTCGTCTGTATTAAAGTACTAAAGGTAATATTTTACATACTACGGTAGTGGTCGTCTATATGACAGCACTTAAAGCAATGTTTAACATACCATGGACGTGTCGTCTGTATGAAAGTACTTAAGGTAATATTTAAATACCACTGAAGTGGTCGACTGTATGAAAGTGCTAACAGTAATATTTTACATCCCATTGAAGTGGTCGTGTATTTAAAAGTGCTTACAGTAATATTTTACATCCCATTGAAGTGGTCGTCGGTATGAAAGTCCTTAAGGTAATGTTTAACATACCATGGAAGTGGTTGTCTTTATGAAAGTGCTTTCGGTAATGTTTTACCAACCATGGAATTGGTCGTCTGTATGGGAGTTCTAACGGTAATATTTTACATACCATGGATGTGGTCGTCTGTATGTCAAACTTCAGGTGGAATTATACCTACCATGGAAGTGGTCGTCTGTATTAAAGTACTAAAGGTAATATTTTACATACCATGGAAGTTATCGTCTGTATGAAAGAACTTAAGATAACATTTTACATACCATGGTAGACATTTAAATACGCTGGCTTGTAGCTTTAGTCTTGTTGATATGATGTAGATATAAAGATGTTCTCATCTTAACTCTTTAAATGCATAAATTTCACTGATATCAGTTGATCAGGTCTTTAATCCCAGAAGTGAGTCTTCAATTATAGGCAGATCCGATTTTCATCTTGTGACGACAAGGTCAGAGCACAGATCTTTATTTTGTGGTTCTTGTTATGTATAATTGTCTTATAATCTTATCAAATTTTGTCACAGATTTTTTTCTTTTAGTTCTTGAAACGTCTTTTTTGAACTACCAACCCCCAAAATAAAATAAATTTCGGTTATGAGGGGTGGGTGCAATTCGAAAACTTACGCCCCTAAGTTACGTTCCCTCCGCGTCAAATCCCCTTGGTTGATACCCAAAGACACAACCACGTTCGCATCCTATAACTTGTATAGCATGCCTCATTGTCACTTTAAAACAAAATTATGTTGCCTACCGTTTCAATACCCGGAGGTCAGGCCTATGAATAAAAAAATGTTGTCTTAGTTTGTTCAAATTCTTCAATTCAACAAGTTTGACCGTGCACCAGGGGTAAATGATTTGACGAAGACTTTCATACCTGAAATACTATAATCACACAAGGCCTTATTGAAATATAAAATATTGTGTAAAGGATAGCCGAGTATTAATGATAGGTATGTTATACAATAATAAAGTGATGCAAAAGTTTTATGTTTTTTTTATAAACTATTCTTAGTTATTTGAATTTTATCAAAAAGAAGTCTTATCCTATCCCAGATTTTTGTTTAATCATTATTAAGGATATCCTATACATTCCGACACATTACGACTGCTTTGAAGCGGACAATAGCATTATGAAACAAACCACACCGAAGGAACTTAAAGTTAATTGTTCAGTCTATGTGCCTTTATACGCTATGAATTACTATAGCTGACTAATGATTGTTGAGATAAAAACAATGACAACTTCTGCACAGGTTGTGCTTGTTAACGTCGCCTTAATTAGTTGATTCAAAATAAATAACATTTTCAAAAAGATAGCAAATTCTTTTGAAAGGCTATTATTTATCATGTTGTGTGCTGAACATGAAATAAGTGCGCTTTATATAATTCAATTGGAGTGAGGTTGTTTGAGGTGACAGTCGTTCATATTCATTGTCCGTTTTAAAGCATTACATGATATCCCTTGGCTGACACCCGGGTTCGTTTCTAGTCCATAAAAATGGAAAATTGTACATGGAACCATGGAAATACCGTATAACAAGCTCACAAAAATAACGCCGTGTACTTTTTTTAAAAAGAATAGAATATTGAAATTAAATCCTACAGTATATGCTATTTAAACAACATTTATCAACGGACATGCTTCTTTTGCATTAATTTACTTGGCGAATTTCCTTCGCCGCATTCATTCGGACCACTTCTTAATCAAAACGTAATAAGACTGTAAGTGAAAGCAGCAAGCCAAGAATACCGAAAATCGAAAACTGCTACGAGGGATACTATGAACTACGCTCCAGTGGTCAGATTCTTAAGCCCATACGGCAACGTGTACAATTGTTTATGCTAATATTTACATATTCAAAACCAAACACTTGTATTTGTGGTATTTTGAATGTATGTTTGTTTTAAAAGTGTTTGTTAAACTTGGATGGGACCAATTCTCTAGGTTGTCATATATTGCCTTGTATGGAAAACCGCTTACATTACTGATATTTTCAAGTATCAATTATGTTCTTGCTGTCAATTAAAATCCGGTCCCCATATTTTATTTGTTAAGTTTTAGAACCGGCAATTAATCGTACTTGAATGTTGCGTAGATTTGTATATATGTTCCTATGTTAAAACATACTTTTGCATGTATTGTTTAGTACTTAAATAGTAGATCTGAAATTTAGAAAAAAAATGGTTCAAATAATTTAATAAGGGCAATGTTGACCACGCACCAGGAATTAATTACTTAATGACACTTGTATAGTTCAAATACCAAAACAGTTGTTAGTCTCAAATACGTTATAATTCAAAATGTAAGCGTTAAGTGATTTCTTATGATAAATATGAGATCCATGATGAATGTGTTTGTAGTGCGGCAACACTTCAATAAATAAGTTTAGACATAAGCAAAAGCCAGGTCTAACATCTTAGGTTCAAGGAATGAAGATTCAACACGCAATAAGACTATATATTTTATTACTTCAAACATTACATGTTTGCTATGATGCTATCAGCAGAGAAGTCGACTCAACTAAACTATTTGGAGGCGGTGCCAATATAGCTTCACATGCTTGACAAGTTGACATTTAAATAACAATTGACATTAAATCCTCTCTCAACTCAGATTGAAATGCACATGGCTTATACAATAAGCATTGTTTTTCAAAAAAGGATAATCGCCTTCTTATTGAAAGTAAAGTTTAAACAAGTTTTATCAAACCTAAATTCATTGTTTACTTTTGATAAAGTTTAATAAACCATAAAAAATAACACACACAGCGTTGTGAACCATTTCAACATTATCGCAATTATCAAGAGTTAAAGGATATCAATTTCAAAATAATATGTGCGGCTTGAAAATACGGGATATAATCTTATGAATGAAATTCCATAGCATAAATGAGTGTAATATTTCCAATATTCTAAACTGGTGCTCAATAGTTTAGACTGGTAACTGGAAGATTTTTTTAAGTTATAACATTTACATGCTAAGTAATACTCATCTAACTTTACTTAAAAATCAACAACAACATACATACATGTGGATATACACTGACTTTTTTAGTAGTTTAAGATGAAATTATTTACACATGTACATGCATCCTCTTAATCTTCTAATAACTTATCATTCCATCACATTAACACATTCACATAGCTAATTACACACATAGTCTTTGAGAAATTCCGGCGGATTTCTATCTCTTTCTGATATCCGGAGCTGTACTGGAGCTGCTGGTGGAGCATAGTGTGAAATGTTGATCTCTTTTTCATTGGTACCGGAAAGCGGATGGATTTAGAACAGTTTTAAATTCTAACGAATTTCTTGTGATTTTCTTGTCTTCCCGCTGCGCGGTTATTATTAAACCTTTCTTTTCAATGATCGCATATGCTTTTTGATCAAATGGTATCGAGGGTTTATTGCGTGTTTCTTGTTTTGCACGTATTCGATCTGCCATTTTTAAGTTTCAGTATTTTGCCTGTCGTATTTTCTCTTCATATGTTTTCATCCTCTGTTAAGCTTTGAAGTCAATCTCTTTTGTCTGTTGGTGCATTACACATTTTATTTATTTTGGTTGGTAACGGTAGTTTTGTGATTATGGGTCTTCTAAAGAAAAGTTCATATGGAGTTTACTTTGTACCTGCCTGCGGTGATACGCGGTAATTTCTAAGATGAATGTATAGGCTGGTTCCATAGAATTGCTTCTATGAATTTGCAGACTGATTCATTAAACCGTTCAACTTTTGCATTTGTTCGCGGACACATTGGAGTTATCTTTCTGTTTTCTAAAACCCATTTATGAAGCGAATTGTTTAAAATATTCCCATTCATCGGTTGAACATTGTCAGTTTTGAGGACTTTTGGTATTCCATCTTCAGACATTATTTTATGTTAGATAGGTTATACTGTCTTTGCTAAAAGTGATACTAGAATACTTTCAGGGATGCAGTGTTTGCATTTTAGTTCATCTTGCTTGTCTATGCATGTAAACCACACATTTTCTCGTAGCAACTCCTTGGTTTTGACAATACTCTGATGTCCTTCATCGGCAATGTTCATTACTTTCTCCTGTTGTGATTTCTGTATCACCAGCTTTTAGTCATGAAGTAACTCTTCGCCATTTTCAAGATACGCGACTGTAAGTGCGTTCTTACACCGTACAAAAGTCTCAACCACACTGTTTTGTAACTTTTTCAATGTCAAACAAATAAGACAGCACCGTTTTAGGTCGTTGTCCTTGCGTTTCTCACGAATAACTTCACTCAATTTCACTGCCTTTGTTTCATCATGACGTGCTATGAATGACACATATTCTTCAGCGCGCTTTGACTGTTTTGTTGGCTTTAATCTAGATGCATTTGGATGTCTTCTCAAATAGTCAGACATGTTTGACTCATCCGGTCTGTATTTCATCTTGATATCGTACGCTTTGAGCCTCATACTCTATCGCTAAAGTCGTGGCTTTGACTTTTAATTTCCATATATTTGTTTTAAGGTTATTCGACACCAATTAAAGTGAAGAAGTGTCCACACAAGTAAATATGTCAATGCTCTATGGCCAATACTTTTGATTGATTTTCTCGTTCTGTTTGCGAAAACCGCGTTTCCATATCAGTTAGTAAATCGCGTTACATACCATTTGGACATCCTGAAACATTATTGTTGCTTTCCAACAGACCTTACATTGACTATGTCTTCCATTTCCAATTTCGGGTTAAAATAGATCATGACGGTGTCGCTACTCAGACTATGATGTAAGCTTTCAAAAGCATCTTGCTGTTGCTGCCCCATTCCCATTTAGTTCCTTTCTTGGTCAGCCTTCGAAGTGGATCAGTAATTGTGGAGTAATTTGAAATAAACCGTATTACGTAGTATGTCATGGCTAGAAATTGCATATTTCCAATTCATTTTTTGTTGGATGAGCATTGTTGATGACGTCACATTTTTGTCGGTTTAGCAGAAACTCCATCTGCGCCGGATATGTACCCGAAAACCTCAAGCTTATGTTGGTAGAATTCACACTTATTTCTCTTCAACGTCAGGACTTTTCCTGCAACCGGTTCACTACGGCGTCCGACCGTTTTTCCTGCTGGGCATGTGTCTCAGCATAAACGATGATGTCATCGCTTATATTACGTACGTAACGTATTTTGAAATATGTCTGCTGCACTGTTTAACCGAAAACTGAGACTTTGGTAACTTCGAATTCGAACGTGCTCTGTGAACAGGATGACGTCGCACGATTCCACACAGAATGATAACCCTGATTTAAATTCAGTTTTTTTCGCTCTATTCAGGTCAACAATCATGCCATCAATTGTCGGTATGATATGCCGTGTTCACTTTAAAACTTTATTTGCTTGTCGCATATCAGCGCAAATTCTTATTTGCCATGGATGTTGGCTTAGGTGCGACGACTATCGACGATACCCAATCTGTAGGACCGTTCACTCGTTCTATGCCATCAAGGTCCTCCAGACGTTTCAATTCCTTCTCCATCTGCTTTCTTTGGTGAAAAGGTATACGTCTATGTGGTTGTGTAGCTGGTTGTACATTAAGGTACAAGTCTACTTACACTTGAATCGTCTCAGTCCAGTAAACACTAAAGTGTTTTTTTTCTGACACATCATCGACCTTGCCTGTTCGAAGTGCATGTATTTCTTATTACTTGTACATCGACAGATGTAGCATATGGCAGCAAATTACCAGTACTGCATGCAGTCACAAATATTTCAGCTGTAGCGCATTTCAATGCCACTTTGGAATTTTCCACCAGGAGTTTCACGTGTGCTTTGCGACCATAAGCGTACAAGTTCGTACTTTGTGTTAGTATTTTAGTTTAGGTTTCATATAAGTTTGTTTTCGTCCAATACATTTAAGGATGATCTAGGTTCTATAAATCTGAAAGGAGTTAATGATTAGTCAAAATGCATAATTTGTGTCACTTTGGTCACTGTCATCACTTGAAGAATAGCCTTTTTAATTGTGTGCTTTCTGAGATTTCAGCAGTTTTGAGCTACATAACTTCTCAAAATGATTTTCTTGTGACAATGAATACACTCTTTTCCCAACGCTGGGCACTTGGATGTGTGAGGGTAATTAAATCAACAATTACGCCATTTACTCGATTTTGGAATGTGCGGTTCTCTAACAAGAATGTTTGATTTTTTAAATTTACGTTTTGTATTTTTATTTGCTATTTCACCGGCACCATGTGCAATCGCTTGTGTTTCTTTAATAAATTATTCTAGAGATATTTCCTGTTTAAGGGCTTTTCGCTATAATCTTGTAGTAGAGCAACCCTGAACAATTTGGGACTTTATTTCCTTTTCTATTTTCGCAAACTGACAACTTCCACACAATTCACCGAGTCGAGTGTGAAATATTCCAATCAGTTCATTGGCATCTTGTTTTGCCTGACTTCAAACTCCGTGAACTTTTGGGGTACAAAGTAGTCCTTTTGTTTAGCTAGCACTATCTTATAGTCTTCTCCTATGTGCGGTAAAGTATCAAAAATATCATTGACGTCCTTTCCAGCATAGTGGAGCAGTTAAGCTATCGTCCGTGTTTCATCCTTAATGCCTTACCCACGAGTTTGTTTTCCTGTCTACTACTGTCTACACTTTTGACCACCTGGTGACTACCGCTGGTTAATTCACAACCAAGTTCGGAAACATTGGTAATCCTTGTGCCATTTTGTAAAGAAAACATCAATGTTTCATGTATGAATCACCTTAATGTCACAGTATCATTCCGTTGAAGTTAATTAAACTTTAAACCACCTTTGTGTTTATTCTTGTTCTATTGTTACATCTTAGGGTTTTAGGGAATGGCGATTCAACACGCTATAGGACTATATATTTTAATTCTTCTAAAATTACATGTTTGCTATGATGTTGTTAGCAGAGAAGTGAACTCAATTATAATATTTGGAGGCGGTGCCAAATTAGCTAGGCATATGTGTTTTCTTGTTCAGTACGGGACTTAAATTGTCCAAACGAAGACAGTCACAAATATCATATAATGTATATTTTCAGTACGGGACTTTAATTGTCCAAGCGTCAACAGTCATAATTATATTATGGTTTATATTTTCAGTACGGGACACAAAAATTGTTAAAGCGTGGATAGTCATAAATATCACACTGTATACAATTTCAGTAGGGGACGTAAATTGACCAAGCGTGAATATTTATAAATATTACATTCTATATAATTTTAGAACGGGACTTAAATTGTCCAAACGTCGACAGTGAAACATTTCACATTGCATATTCATTTAGTACGGGACTGAAATGGTCCAAGCGACGACAGTCATAAATATATCATTGCATATATTTTCAGTACAGGACTGATATTGTCTAAGCGTGGATAGTCAAAAACAACAGTGTATATATTTTCATTACCGTCTTTAACTTGTCAAGTTTGATACTCATAACGTGCATTGACTTGGACCTATTCTTTTACTATGGTATTGAAGCGGAAACATATTGTTTTTTTTAAAATTACCGTTCAAATCAACAGTATGTACACCCACAGATAACCTCTTATTTTGTGAATAATTTTATCTTTAGTAAAATCTTTGGAAAAATCTTGAACACAATTAGAAATTGCTGACATTGTTATACCTGAGTGATGCCGGTATATGACTAAAAGATCCCATCACGTTTAGGCAAAGAGCTTTGCATTTGAATACAACAATATGAATTGAATAACCCATTATGAGTATGGCTTTTGTTATTTTGTCCAGTTGAATACCATTTGTGCTATGAATGAGCTAAAGGGATATCAACATGACTGTTTATCATATTTACAAATGAAAAATATGTCAACAACTTTATCAGACTTGAAGTAACCAAGTCTGTGTTTATGTAATATTACAGTCTAAATAACTGATTTTTAAGAACGTTTTCAAATGTTGACCTTGACATTGACAATTAGTGACCCTAATGTGTAGTATGTTAGAAAGCTTGGCAAATGTACGCTACTTACTACAATCACTAAAACCAATATATGTTTGTGTAAAATAGATATAATACATATAGCATACATATAGTAAGAGTAGTAAGACATAGGCTCAATGAACGGCAGCCATCTTGGCCGTGTTTTTGGACACCATGATAAACTGCAAGGCGCCAGCTGTCAATTTCGAACACTCCCATAAATATGTACATTTAAACGCTCAGGACAGAAATGAACACAAATACCCCTAAGGACTAGACTATTGTAATGTTTGAAGCGTTTTGACACAGCGTGGTTGCAGTTTCTATATATACAATACATGCCACTTTGGAAAATCATTAGGCTACATCAATAGGAAAAATATGCTCAAATTGGTTCACAAATTACAATGTGATCATCATTTACCGATATGGCCACATACAATAAATGGCGAATTAAAATTTTAGAATATGGTGCCTTAATATAAGGGGTGATCACGTATCGATATGGCCACCTTCAGTAAGATGTGATCATCACTGACCGACATGGCAACCTTCAGTGAGGGGTGATCATTACTGACCGATATGGTCACCTTCAGTAAGATGTAATCATTAACGACCGATATAGCCACGTATAATAAAGGTCATCACCATTGACCAAAATGACCCACTACAGTAAGGGGAAATAATCACTGCCCGATACTACCATCTACTGCAGGAGGCGATCATTACTGACTGATATCGCCACCTACAGTATGTCAAGGTACAGTTAGCTTTGTTCATCACTGACTGGTATGACCAGGTACAGTAAGGGATGATCATCACTGACTGGTATGACCAGGTACAGTTAGCTGTGTTCATCACAAACTGGTATGACCAGGAACAGTTAGCTGTGTTTATCACTGACTGGTATGACCAGGTACAGTTAGCTGTGTTCATCACTGACTGGTATGACCAGGTACAGTTAGCTGTGCTGATCACTGACTGGTATGACCAGGTACAGTTAGCTGTGTTCATCTCTGACTGGTATGACCAGGAACAGTTAGCTGTGTGCATCACAAACTGGTATGACCAGGTACAGTAAGGGATGGTCATCTCTGACTGGTATGACCAGGAACAGTTAGCTGTGTTCATCACAAACTGGTATGACCAGGTACAGTTAGCTGTGTTCATCTCTGACTGGTACGACCAGGAACAGATAGCTGTGTTCATCACAAACTGGTATGACCAGGTACAGTTTGCTGTGTTCATCTCTGACTGGTATGACCAGGAACAGTTAGCTATGTTCATCACAAAGTGGTATGACCAGGTACAGTTAGCTGTGTTCATCACAAACTGGTATGACCAGGTACAGTTAGCTGTGTTAATCACAAACTGGTATGACCAGGTACAGATAGCTGTGTTCATCACAAACTGGTATGACCAGGTACAGTTAGCTGTGTTCATCTCTGACTGGTATGACCAGGAACAGTTGGCTGTGTTCATCACAAACTGGTATGACCAGGAACAGTTAGCTGTGTTCATCACAAACTGGTATGACCAGGAACAGTTAGATGTATTTATCACAAACTGGTATGACCAGGAACAGTTAGCTGTGTTCATCACAAACTGGTATAACCAGGTACAGTTAGCTGTGTTCATCACTGACTGGTATGACCAGGTACAGTTAGCTGTGTTCATCTCTGACTGGTATGACCAGGAACAGTTAGCTGTGTTCATCACAAACTGGTATGACCAGGTACAGTTAGCTGTGCTGATCACTGACTGGTATGACCAGGTACAGTTAGCTGTGTTCATCTCTGACTGGTATGACCAGGAACAGTTAGCTGTGTTCATCACAAACTGGTATGACCAGGTACAGTAAGGGATGATCATCTCTGACTGGTATGACCAGGAACAGTTAGCTGTGTTCATCACAAACTGGTATGACCAGGTACAGTTAGCTGTGTTCATCACTGACTGGTATGACCAGGTACAGTTAGCTGTGTTCATCACAAACTGGTATGACCAGGTACAGTTAGCTGTGTTTATCACTGACTGGTATGACCAGGAACAGTTAGCTGTGTTCATCACAAACTGGTATGACCAGGTACAGTTAGCTGTGTTTATCACTGACTGGTATGACCAGGTACAGTAAGCTGTGTTCATCACAAACTGGTATGACCAGGAACAGTTAGCTGTGTTCATCACTGACTGGTATGACCAGGTACAGTTAGCTGTGTTCATCTCTGAGTGGTATGACCAGGAACAGTTAGCTGTGTTCATCACAAACTGGTATGACCAGGAACAGTTAGCTGTGTTCATCACAAAATGGTATGACCGGGAACAGTTAGCTGTGTTCATCATAAACTGGTATGTCCAGGAACAGTTGGCTGTGTTCATCACGAACTGATATGTCCAGGTACAGTTAGCTGTGTTCATCACAAACTGGTATGACCAGGTACAGTTAGCTGTGTTCATCACAAACTGGTATGACCAGGTACAGCTAGTTGTGTTCATCACTGACTGGTATGACCAGGTACAGTTCGCTGTGTTCATCACTGACTGGTATGACCAGGAACAGTTAGCTGTGTTAATCACAAACTGGTATGACCAGGAACAGTTAGCTGTGTTCATCTCTGACTGGTATGACCAGGTACAGTTAGCTGTGTTCATCACCAACTGGTATGACCAGGAACAGTTAGCTGTGTTCATCACAAACTGGTATGACCAGGTACAGTTAGCTGTGTTCATCTCTGACTGGTATTACCAGGTACAGTTAGCTGTGTTCATCACAAACTGGTATGACCAGGAACAGTTAGCTGTGTTCATCACTGACTGGTATGACCAGGTACAGTTAGCTGTGTTCATCACAAACTGGTATGACCAGGTACAGTTAGCTGTGTTCATCATTGACTGGTATGACCAGGTACAGTTTGCTGTGTTTATCACTGACTGGTATGACCAGGAATAGTTAGCTGTGATCATCACTGACTGGTATGACCAGTTACAGTTAGCTGTGTTCATCACTGACTGGTATGACCAGGTACAGTTAGCTGTGTTCATCACTAACTGGTATGACCAGGAACAGTTAGCTGTGTTCATCACAAACTGGTATGACCAGGTACAGTTAGCTGTGTTCATCACAAACTGGTATGACCAGGTACAGTAAGCTGTGTTCATCTCTGACTGGTATTACCAGGTACAGTTAGCTGTGTTCATCACTGACTGGTATGACCAGCTACAGTTAGCTGTGTTTATCACTGACTGGTATGACCAGGTACAATTAGCTGCGCTCATCACTGACTGGTATGACCAGGTACAGTTAGCTGTGTTCATCTCTGACTGGTATGACCAGGTACAGTTAGCTGTGTTCATCACAAACTGGTATGACCAGGAACAGTAAGCTGTGTTCATCACTGACTGGTATGACCAGGTACAGTTAGCTGTGTTCATCTCTGACTGGTATTACCAGGTACAGTTAGCTGTGTTCATCACAAACTGGTATGACCAGGTACAGTTAGCTCTGTTCATCACTGACTGGTATGACCAGGAACAGTTAGCTGTGTTCATCACAAACTGGTATGAGCAGGTACAGTTAGCTGTGATCATCACTGACTGGTATGACCAGGTACAGTTAGCTGTGTTCATAACAAACTGGTATGACCAGGAACAGTTAGCTGTGTTCATCACTGACTGGTATGACCAGGTACAGTTAGCTGTGTTCATAACAAACTGGTATGACCAGGTTCAGTTAGCTGTGCTCATCACAAACTGGTATGACCAGGTACAGTTAGCTGTGTTCATCACAAACTGGTATGACCAGGTACAGTTAGCTGTGTTCATCACTGACTGGTATGACCAGGTACAGTTAGCTGTGTTTATCACTGACTGGTATGACCAGGAACAGTTAGCTGTGTTCATCACAAACTGGTATGACCAGGTACAGTTGGCTGTGTTCATCACTGACTGGTATGACCAGGTACAGTTAGCTGTGTTCATCACTGACTGGTATGACCAGGTACAGTTAGCTGTGTTCGTCACAAACTGGTATGACCAGGTACAGTTGGCTGTGTTCATCACAAACTGGTATGACCAGGTACAGTTAGCTGTGTTCATCACTGACTGGTATGACCAGGTACAGTTAGCTGTGTTCATCACTGACTGGTATGACCAGGTACAGTTGGCTGTGATCATCACTGACTGGTATGACCAGGTACAGTTAGCTGTGTTCATCACTGACTGGTATGACCAGGTACAGTTAGCTGTGTTCATCACTGACTGGTATGATTAGGAACAGTTTGCTGTGTTCATCACAAACTGGTATGACCAGGTACAGTTAGCTCTGTTCATCACTGACTGGTATGACCAGGTACAGTAAGGGATGATCATCACTGACTGGTATGACCAGGTATAGGTAGGTGTGATCATCTCTGACTGGTATGACCAGGTACAGTAAGGGGTTATCATCACTGACCGTTAAGGTCACCAACAGTTAGGGGTGATCATCACTGACCGATATGGCCACCAACGGTAAGGGGTGATCATTATTGACAGATATGGCCACCTGAAGTAAAAGGTGATTACTACTGACCGATATGGCAACCAACAGTAAGGGTTGATCAATTTTGACCGTTAAGGCCAACTTCAGTAAGGGGTGACTATCACTGACTGGTATGACCACATAGAGTAAGGGATGATCATAAGTGACCGATATGGCCACCTGCAATAAGGGTGATGATTACTGTCAAATACGGCCATTTGAAGTAAGAGGTGGAAATTACTGACCAATATGGACATCAACAGTAAGGGGTAATCATCACTCACCGACATGACCAACTACAGAGGTAATCATCAATGATCGATATGGCCAACTACAGTTAGGGGTGATCATCATTGACAGATAAAGCCAACTTCTGTTAGGGGTGATCATCACTGACCGATAAAGCCAACTTCAGTTAGGGGTGATCATCACTGACCGATATGGCCACCTACAGTTAGGGTTATAACCACTGACTGGTATGGTGAACTACAGTCAAGTGTGATCATCACTGACAAATATGACCATTTAGAGTAAGGTGCTATCATTACTTATTGATGTGGCCACCTACAGTAAGGGATGATACTCACTGACCGATGTGTCCACCTACAGTTAGGTGCTATCATTACTGACTGATGTGCCAACTTACAGTAGGGGGTGACCATCAATGACCGATATAGCCATCTGCAATAAACGTTGATCCTAAACGGCCAACTACAATAAGGGCTGATCTAAATGTACATGGAGTCTTATGTTTGATGATGCCAGTGTAAAACATCATTTTGACACATCCGAAATCAATCCTTATGAATGTCTAAATACAGTTGCAAATGCTTTTGCAGTGATTCAGGTAGATTTATATAAGTCATTTCAATCTTTTTCCTAAAAGCAGGGTTATGTTTTATTGTGAATGATCGTCATATTTAAATGTATTAATTATATTAGATATTTAATTTATCTATATAGATAACAAATGCGTGTCCTAAACACGAATGAATAAATAGGATTTTCCTAATGTCCATTAGAGGTTTAGTTTAAGATTGCATTCAAATGGGTTTAAGCGCAATTATATTGAACAATCTTTCTTATCAATATTGATTTTAAAGTGACACTCTTACTTAAAATCAATACATACACATGTATAACGAACATCAATTTTGACTGATAAACCTTTTACTGCTTACCGAATAATGCATTTATGGAAAACAATAACAACTGATATCAAGATTGTAACCGTGTATTGAATAGTAGAAAGCGCAAAAAATATTAAATGATTGGTGAATGCTAAAAGATTTACTGTGGTCTACTATAGTCTTATAAGGTAGAAATACCGTGTTTGATGTTCATTTCTTTCAAATTAAACTTGGTATCTTTCATAAGAATCATTGTTTTTGACATTTATTAATACTTTTGGATCATTAAAACAATAGTATTAACTGTGGTAAATCTGATTAGGAAGTAAGAGTGCATCTTTAAGGAATAAATATGTTTCGCTTATCGCTCGCTTCGGGTTTTATGAAAACTGACAAAATATGTATTTTTAATTTTTTTCGCAAGCTCGCTTCATTTTTTTTGGGCAAAAATCCGAGGAATGAATCATTTATTTGTAGTGGCCTTTCATATCTTTTGGAAGCCGATACACCAACGCAATGTGATTTCATTGAAGTGGACAAAAGCTTCTATGAAACAAATCATGCTTAAGGAACATTCAATGTTTAGCTATATTTGCATTGACAAGCAATGATTTACTTTTTGATAGTTGAGAAAAACAAACAATGAGAATTTATGCATTATGGTTACATTCCTGATTTTAAACAATGGGTATTATATATGTCATAACAAAGTCATCGCTTGTTAACATCGCATACACTTGAAGAAGGTCACGCTCCGCTGTCGAAGTTTGTACTAAATTGCGCAGACTTTATTGGATAAAGAATTACGTTTATTCAAGACAAAGTAACTTTATTTGGAAAGCGTAACTAATAAATAATAACAGCAATCATTTATCATTTTGTTTAATGACAACACGAATGCGATCTATAAAATTAAATTGCTGATCATTTTTGGAAGCGGCGGTTGTTTATGATTCTCACCCTATCGAAGTTGTTCAATTATGCATTGAACAATGTCGAAATCGCGTGTTAATAGCTCACAAAAATAACACAGTTGTTGATTTTCATTTGTAATCGTTTGAAGAATAAGACATTACATATTTAGCCAAACAGAAAATGCAATTGTAGTCATACTTTTTCACCGAACATACAAATTCATTTCATTTACTTGTACAGGATGTTCACACCGAATCAATTCGGATAATTTCTTACTCAACATATCATAAGACAGCAAGTTATAGCAGCAAGTCAAAATACCCAAACTCGAACATTCCTTCGTATGGCTGTATTAATCTCCAATAAGAATTTTGCGTGCGGTTTTCAAAATGAAACAAATACACAAGATAATTTACTTTGAATATCAATTAGAACCGTATAATAAATAATAATAAATAATACTACGTTTCAAAGTTTGAAGCAATTTGGCACAGCGTACTTGTAGCTTTAAATGCAAGTAATCCAATTTCTGAAATTATTTCGTTCAAGATTTCATATGAAAAATAAGCTAAAATTTGTTACTCATGGGGTATTAAAATTCTTTTTTTTACCCAAAATAAGAATTTACAATATGATTTTAAGTGTATTTGTGCATGTACTTAATAACTGTGGTCAATGACAATGGTAACAAATGTAACTATGTAGTATCTTCGTATAAATGTATGAGGAAACCTATCTAATTAGTCTATAAAACAATTACGGTATAGCAGGTGGAATTCAGATCGACTTTTGTAACCCGATATATACGCTATTTATTAAAATACAAAGTTTAAGCTTACCATAACTAAATACTGAAGAACGACATATATGGTAATATTTCAATCAAAAGTTCAAGCGAAAGGAAATGGGATAGTCACACATTAAAGTCGAAACACAGTATTTCTCTTTTGTTACTTTAAACAATAATTTGATTTAATTGTAATATTGACTTTAACAAACAATACTTAAAGTTTACCTTAACTTTCTTACACAGACGTGGGCTAAGAACGAGAAGGCTTGCACGTTTTTATCAATATTGTTATTAGAAAGAAATATACTCAAAACAGTTTCGATCTGAAGGTAACATTTCCTTCTACCACTTTACAGTATTGATATCTCCATTGCCATATTTGTATAGATTAAACTTACATTAGCGTGACTTAAATCAAACCCGTTTTCCCACGTCTGTTTTTAAAACATCAAGCAGCCTCAAATCAATGGTTGCCTGTATGGAACCTCAGTTTGGACTCGTTGTTTTAAGACCGCAATGTCGGATAAAGACAAAAACATAACAAACAAGAAGAAACTATTAAGTGAAAACAAGTGTCTTTCTTCCACCTCAGATAAGTAGATCCAATAATTTAACCATGCTAGAAATTCTTATCTTGCCCACGGGCGAAGATAAAATGCCCGTATGGAACTCCATTTTAATTGTCGCCACATTGTAATTACCTCCCTTGTTGAAGACATTCGTCTGAAGCATCATAGTAACCTTGTCTTGTGGCGACATTTAGAATGCTAATTAACTATTTATCGCTTCAAAAGTCACCATAAAAAAGTTTTCACGCATATTTAAAGAAATAATGCTCCACTTTCCTCCGAACTATTTAAAGACCGATTTGACTAGTAACATAATCTGAATCACTGCGAGCATATCCATGACAACCACGAATTATCAAATATCCATACGCATTTATTTTCACTACGCACAAAAGAGTTCCAGCAAAAATACATTTTTACACAATTTTGTTTAACTGAGGTGAGAGAAAAAGCATCTACCATAACCGCTCGTGTTAGATAGGTTTATCCCGACCTTCGCGCAGGGTGTTTTACGGAAACTCGGTAAACCTCGGTTCCGCAAAACACCCTACGCTCGGGTCGGGATGAACCTATCTTACACTCTCGGCCATGGAAGATACTTATACTCTCATCTGTCATGTTGTCGGTTTGATTCCTACGAGCGAATCTTTCGACTGGTCTGTCAAAGCGGATACATTATTGTTTGTTATCGAAGGGAACTGACTCGATTTTCTTCACTTATGCTACATTTAATTGTACCTCTACCAGGAATGATATGTACTTTATATTGCTTAGCTTCTTATGTCCTGATGGAAAAATTGTGTACACTTGTAAATGCTTAATTTCATATACAAAACTTCAAAGCCACAGCCAAAGGCATGGATTTGTAGTGTTATGATAGTATATTTGTTTTACAAGTTTAACAAACATATTTGTCAAACTAGATGGGACCAGTGGCTAGGTTGTCGTTTATTGCATTGAATGAAAATCCATTAGAATACTGGTTTGTTTAAATAGAGGTCTTAAATTGTACTTTGAGGGTCATTTAAGTGTGTAGTTACTGTTAAATATGAGAAATTTACAACTATTGTTTTTGTTAAATGCGCTTTATTGTAGGACGGAATAAAGTATTGCAAATAATTACGAGTGTTAAAACTAAGTTACCAGAATCTGGATCCATTCAGCAAATATTGATGGTTACTCAGTTATCGTCTTTGAAGACCACAATTTTCATAAACGTTAATAACGGCTAATAGCGATTCGTTGTTGCATGATTGGTTGATTGACATTATCATGCGATGTTATCAATGTATCGTTTAAAGTCAAAACATACATCTCTATTGTTTAAGCCCATGAAGTCTAGTGGTAAAGGGAGGCTGTTTTCTAATTTCTTTTTACCTTGCCGGCATGGATTAAACGATATCATTTTTTCTGCAATTTATTATATCAGATGTTAAGATAATAATACAATAAGTGTTTTTCAGATGCATTACCGGAAAAAAAATTATTTTTGGTCGAAACACATGAACAAGTCCCTTCAAACTCAAACAGACGCGCTTCAGGACTAATTTGTTTTACAAACCATTATATCTGATATCCGTCAACAGCCATAAGGCTCGTATGAAATTTGATACACTGTGTAAACGATAAGCGAGTTTATATGGTAAATGAGGTCAAAGATGTACGTGTTTTAGTGAGACAATTCTTTAAGAAGAAGTTATTTGAGTTTTAAAATCTAAATATTGTTGAATTATTCTTTTTTCGTAATTTGTGTTTCAAAGACATTGAATAATACTTTTGGGTTTAATAAGTATATTGTAGTTACTGTTAAATAGTAGGACTCTTCAAGCAGATTGCTCTTTAGGAGTAAATTCTGAAGCAAACTGAAGTGCATCAATTGACTTCTCTAAAATGAACATAACTAACCTTGAATTTCAATAAAATGTTTTTGAAAAACACAATATCCTTTCCAATCAACTTTTCTTTTTAATTTAACATGAAAACACATGCTGTAAAAAGATTTGATTAGAAAATGTGTTCGTGTGTAAAACATGAAAACGCTCTCGATTTTAAGATTACTCTTTATATTAACATACATAATTTGTTAAGTATATTCTATAGCCGGGAGTGCATGATAGGTTCATCCAAATCTGAGCGAGAGTGTTTTTCTGTTGAAATGAGGTTAACAGAGTTTCCACAGAACACGCTAAACGAGAATTGGAATGAACTGTTCTCTCAACCTAGGAAGGTAGATCCAAAAATTTGGCCATGCTGGAAATTCTTTTCTCCCACCTCAGATAAGTAGATCCAATAATTTAACCATGCTAGAAATTCTTATCTTGCCCACGGGCGAAGAAAAATGTCCGTATGGAACTTCTTTTAATGGTCACCACATTGTAATTACCACCCTTGTTGAAGACTGTCGTCTGTAGCGCATCATGGAAACCTTGTCTGGTGGCAATATTTAGAACGCTAATTAATTATTTCTCGCTTCAAATGTCACTATAAAACAGTTTTCATGCACATTTCAAGAAATAATACGTCACTCTCCTCTGAACTATTTAAAGATCGAATTGACTGTTAACATATCCCGAATCACTGCGCGCATATCCATGACAACCACTTGCTATCGCATATCCATACGCAATTATTTTCACTAAGCACAAAAGAGTTCCAGCAAAAAATACATTTTTACTTAATTTTGTTTAACTGAGGTGGGAAAAAAAGCATCTACCATAGCCGCTCGTGTAAGATAGTTTCATCCCGACCCTCGCGCAAGGTGTTTTGCGGAAACTCGGTAAACCTCGTTTCCGCAAAACACCCTACGCTCGGGTCGGGATGAAACTATCTTACACTCTCTGCCATGGAAGATACTTATAATCTTGCTCACGGGCAAAGATACAACAAGAACCCGTATGCAATTCATTTTTATTGTAATCACACAATTACCTCCCTTGCTGAAGGCCATCGTCTGTAGCATCATGGAAACCTTGACTTGTGGCAATATTTAAAGTCCAAATTAATTATTTCTCGCTTTCAATGTCGCAATAAAAAAGTTTTCGCGCTCCGTTTAAGAAATAATGCTGCCCTCTCCTCAGAACTATTTAAAGAACGATTTAATTATTTACATAATCTAAGTCACTGCGCGCATATCCATGACAACAACGAATTATCACATATACATATATACGCAAATTATTAACACTACGCAAAAAAGAGTTCCAGCGAAAAAATACATTTGAACTTTATTTTGTTTAACTAAGGTGAGAGAAATGCATCTACCATAGGCGCTTGTGTACGATAGGTTCATACGATCCCTCGCGCTGGATGTTCTACGGAAACTCGGATAACTTTGTTCCCGCAAAACACCCTTCGCTCATGTTGGGATGAACCCATCTTACACTCTCGGCCATGGATGATACTTATGATCTGAAACGAGCGGCCATGGTAAATGCTTTTTCCCCACCTCAGTTAAACAAATTATAGTAAAAATGAATTTAAATATAGTTTTACATACGGGCACTTTATGTTATCTTTGCCCATGGGCAGTATAAGGTTTTCCAGCAGGGTAATATATTTGGATCTGCTTACCTTGAATGATAGAAAACAACTACTATAATTAACCACACATATGTTTCTTTTTATTTTGTGTCAGTTTGTGCATTCATTTTAGTTATGTATGCAGATACTGTTTTTGAAACGCATGCACGTACACTGCTACATACATGAACATACAATAATTTCACATTGTAAATATCACTTGCGAATCGTCCAAGCTTACTTTTCAATATACGCCTAAAATGCATGATTTCGGACTAGAAATTGTTAAAATGGTCTTGATGGAGTACCCTTAAACCCCCTTTCCAACACTTTCGAATATGTTCTGTACTGTGTCAAACGGTTACACCCTAATGCACGCCCCCTAACGACAAATCCTGAATCCGCTCCTAAATATGGCAGAGAATTTTAAGATTTTATAATGTACTGGTGAATGTTCTAAAGGTGGGTACTCGTCAAATCGTACAGATTATGTTGGCTATTACCAAACCTTAACATGTAATAAAAAAATCCATTTCGAATTAGATGAGCAATATCCGGCCAGGAAGCTCCATTGACAATTGGTGATTTAATATAATGTTATTCATTACCGGAGTGAGGATTACCTCCTAGTTGTATCAAAGCAAACTTACCTAAAATGCATGATATTTATAACAGGTTGTTACGTCAACAATGAAATATTCGGCAGTGTACATCACAGAATAAGCTCGGAGCACGGTTATCTTGTCCGACATCGTACAGTTGCATAGTGACTATCGTCATATAGCACAGGTTATGCCTTTAAGAGCATGTGCTATGCAAGCTGGCATTTTCAAACTTCATAAAACTTCCACGGCAATCATAAAGGTGTTTAAAAATAAACAAATTGGCTAATTAGTACACATGTCAAGTGTACAAGCCGTCGGAAAGAAAAGGATGCATACACTCGATACAATTTAGCTAAAATAGGTCCAAGAAAGGCTTATTTTATGTAAAACAAAATATGTATTCGCGTATTTTTCTATTTTCAAACAATCGTTCAGCTTTAACATTTAATAACCTTTTTATTAAGGCCTCGAGAAACATAAGTAACACGTCCGGCATCCGGGTAGGCGTTTATCTAATGCGATAAAATTGATATAAACTTACCAGATCAAAATATCCGCCATTTCGTTCATGTTGAACATTTCTCTGGCACTCTTATTTAAAATCAATACATACACAACAAATAACAAACATAACTTTTAAGTGATAACCCTTTTATTACTTACAAAATAATGCATTTATAGAATATATTAACTATTAAATGATTACAGGATTATAACCGTGTATTTAATAGCTGAAAACGGACAAATATTTAATGATGCGTGAGTGCTAAAAGATTTACAGTGATTACCTATCGTCTTATAAGATAGAAATGCCGATGAAAATCGCACTAGGATTTAAATTGATGATCGAATCGATTCCTGAAAGATCTTGATAATTGAACATAAAATTATCATTAAGTTGCTCAAAAGCAATAATTTGAAAACACAAATACCATAGCCTGATTATGATATCTCGGGTTGTGGTCTACGGGTAAAGCGTTGTGTAAGCCCTATTGTAATACTAATATGTATGTTTTTTGTTTGATCAGATCATATTGATACTCCGTTACTTGTATTGTCATTTCTTTCTTCAAAATCAGATGTAACGCAAATGAGTCCAGTATGTCAAAAAACACAGACATCAGCAAGCCGGAATCGCGGAAGTGGCTGAAACAGTGGCGGGCAGTATACATCACAAGACAGGCCCTTCTGCCCACTGTCAGTGAAGAGGCCACCCAGCTGCATGATGACATTTTACAAAAAGCTCCGGTTCCAGCATGCACCACGTGCTCGTCCAAAGATGTACAAAAGAAAAATGCAAGTTGCCGCTTGCATACCGTTTTTCGAGATGAGTTGGTCAAAGAACATGCTTATGGACAAGCAAAAGGCATAGGTGCACTAACGTTGAAAAACACAAAAGCAGAAAACTGGGTTCACTCACCATGGGAGATCGCCAAGGTGTTTATGCCACCATCTGGATACGAAAATAAAACCACAATTGAAGATACAGATTTCAATGGCATTGCTGCCTTCATCATTAACTGCCAGCGTTTCCAGAGAAAGATCAGAGGCAGTATCTGTGAGACGGTAAGATCAAAGAATATTTGTCTCAAGTCATCCTATTTAAATTAAATAAAAACAATAACATGACATTGGCATACGCAAGACAACTGCTGGGCAGTCTGATTGTGGATACTGTGGATTAACATGTTTTTTTCCTCTAGGATATGTACACGTTTGTTGGTTTGCCTTTAAATATCTAGTTTGCCTTTGTAAATCCTTAGACTATTCCTAATGAAAAACGAGGTTTGATCGTAGCCTAAGTGTAATCGTCGGTGTCGTTGGCGTCATGAGCATTATCGTCATGTTGCACAAAACGTTTAGCTTAGCAGAAATACAAACTAAACTACCGCATTACAGGCTCGAGAAGCGGTCAACCACATTCGGCACATGCCGGACATTTCTTCAAGTGCCCTGACTGACAAAGCCACAATCGAATTCATAGATAACATGTACGCTCTACTAAATGAGCCGATACTGCAGACTCGACCAGAGGCGGTACAGGCTAGGAAACAATTGGACGAGGTAAACCTTACATAGTTTGGTTACATTTTGAAAGTTAAATGCTTTGTACTTTTTAGCGCTTCGCAGCATTTTCCAACGTTTTAAATGGCTGAATGAAAAACATGACACATATTTTGCTTTGTATTTTAAAATCAATTTTATAAATTTCACCATCTTTCCCCCTCTTACGTGACCGGGACACGATTTCAAAGATGTTCTTTTTCGAAAAGATGTTTCGATCGCATACAATTTGGCGCTCTCTCCGAAAACAATTAACTGTCATTTTTTTCATTTTTAAGCATTTATGAAAATATTAATTGTTTGTTTCAGTAAACGATAGCAATAAATTTTACATCGTAGAAATCAAAAATAATTATCAAGCTCGTGGCTACGCCGCTTGCGATTCGCAGCTTTCGGTGCTCACTCGGTCAAACATATTGCGATATTACCATTAAACAAATATTATCTATGAATATAAAAAAACACCCTAAAATCTGCAAATTATTAAAAGATAATCAATATGTCGTCATGTACGTTTATACGTTCTAAGTGTTCATGTATTCATCGTATGGATTATACTTTACTAACAACGTGAGCATTTTCAATAACAGACTATAAAATGCTGTGTGATAGATTACTCACTGAATCAAAAAATGTAAGTTAAAATTATTGCATTTAAGCTGAAGACAGCTGACCCATCCAAAGATGAAAATGCATATAAGTATATCTGCAATGAGTTACATGATGCATTCCAACAGAGACTTGCCGACATTGAAATGAAACTACAAACAAAAGAAACAGATACAGAAAAGGCTAAAGAAGATCTACATACTCACAGTCAACAAGTATTTGACGCTCTGAAACAATTATCTGACGATGCAATGCACGGGTTATCAAGGAAGAAAGATGACATCACTCTGGCTATTAAAGACGAGAGAAGAAAGCTAATGGATTTTATGACAAATTTGGAGCAGAAGGCTGCAGAACACATTAAACAATCAGTAACAGATGGTAAAAGAACACTTGAGACAGATTTTGAAGAAAAGAAAAGACAGGCTGCAGAACATATTGAACAATCAGTAACAGATGGTAAAAGAACACTTGAGACACATGTTGAAGAAGAGAGAAGACATGCAACAGAACACATTGAACAATCAGTAACAGATGGTAAAAGAACACTTGAGACACATGTTGGAGAAGAGAGAAGACATGCAACAGAACACATTGAACAATCAGTAACAGATGGTAAAAGAACACTTGAGACACATGTTGAAGAAGAGAGAAGACATGCAACAGAACACATTGAACAATCAGTAACAGATGGTAAAAGAACACTTGAGACACATGTTGATGAAGAGAAAAGACATGCAACAGAACACATTGAACAATCAGTAGCAGATGGTAAAAGAACACTTGAGACACATGTTGATGAAGAGAGAAGACATGCAACAGAACACATTGAACAATCTGTTACAGATGGAAGAAGAACGCATGAAGTTCAGACAGAAGCACTTGTGCAGCGGTTCCGTAAAGAAGAGGTCGAAAACATACGGGAAAAGAAACTTAGTAAGTATTAGTAGTTTACACTTCGTCTAAGGTATCTAAACTTACACTAAGATTATTTTTTTTGATATTTTCTAATTGTTTTCTAACAACTGATACGAGTTATATGTATCTTAATTGTATATGTACAATTCAGATATATACTTCACAAAACCAATTATCAAATCTTATTTATTATAAGACCGGTAACCATTAGGGAGATTAGGTACTGTTTACATAACGCAGCCCTAAAAACAAAGATATTTACAAACTCTACGTGCACGATGAAATTGACAATATGGTATAAAACATCTACGTTGCGTTTATCACTTCATAGATCGGAAATAGGTGGCAGTAATTATTGATTGTATTAGGCCGTGAATGTTTTCAACCAGCAACGAAAGTCATATGTTGTCTGAAATGTTCAGTTGCAATGTCATTAAAAATGCACCTGTACATTGTAATGAATTTTGATCCAGATGGACAATGGTTAAATTGTATATGCCTTGGACATTTTGCTAATAAACACTATTTTTATAATTAATAAACCTTTAAACAATGGATGCGAATTGATCACGTTATCGTCACATTGCTGACACACATTGACAAACTCTGGTTATCGTCCTCATGTTATTTTATTGAAGGGCAATTTACACACGTTTGCTTAATCAAGATTATAACACGTCAAAGTAATATATTAACAGCTATAGAATAAAAAAAAATATTGAATAAAATCATAAGTCCTTTCCAAACCGGTTATGTTAGTGGGAGATACATTTGAGGAAACATAAAACTTATATAGGGATGCACTGATTATTTCAACAACGGAAAGAAATCTTATTTTGAAAAAGCTTCCGAAACTTTAATTGATTCCTTTATACTTTAAAGGGACTATACACCAGATTGGCACCAAAAAAGGTTTTCTGTAACGAATCTCAGGACAATTATTTAATAAAATGTTAAACTCTTTGATATCATAATTGTAAAAAAAATCCCACAATGTAAAAATAAAATCGAGTCGGAGACCGAAGTTCGAACAATTTTTGCACCTTAACATCCTTTTCTTAATTGAACTACCTTTCGGCAAATACGAATATTTCCGATTAATGCACCATCTTCGGATATGTTCGGATCGCAAATCATCATCATTACAATTCGCACTATAATCGTTTATCTTGTTATTGTTTGTTTAGTGTCGGCAGGCCCCGAAATACTTAAATCAACATGTTAGAAAGTATAAATTTATGATATGTTAAAGGTACTGTTGTCATTAGTGTTTCAATTTTACGTTTAACAATTGGTGTACATATAAGGACTCATCACACTTAAACCAGACAAAAGTTTAAAAAAAAATGAAAAAAAGGATATTTTTAACGTTTAACTTAAAATTAATTCAACGTCAATTGATTTAAACAATAAAAAGGTATGTCACGTTTCATGTCAGAAAACTTATCAAGCCCGAAGTAATCAAAGTTTTCAAGTCAAGCAGAAAAATAGATTTTATCTCTGATAAATTAACGAATGTTTCCTCTGATTGTAGGTTATGTAAGTTTAAAAACTATATTGTATGTGCTTAACTCAGACGTGAAAGTGGCAGTTGGAAATCCATTCTCCGGAGTTCATAAACTCCAATTACTCAATTTTGAATGTTTGATGTTTTGCTCTCAGATTATTTAACACATGTTCCTCACTGTTTCGGTATAAGTATCTGTATTAATTACTTGGCCTCGTTCTTTGAATATGCACACTATAAACTGGAAAACATTATGCGCTATTTTAAAAGTGGTTAACTCAGCCGAGACTGCGACAAAATATACTTTTAATCGTGTAAAATGATGTATTATCGGCCTCATACTAGATCGTGTTCATAATTCTAGGCTTGTGTTGTGAAAATTATGTGTTTACCGATTTTGGGACCATCTGGTGTCTAGCCCCTTTAATTAGACATTTCTAAATAAATATTGACAATAAGCATATAACCAAAGCAGAGAGTTAACCATATTTATACAAGAGGCTGCTGATGATTTCGAATAGTACACTGCACCTTTTATTAATATTTAACCTTTTTTGTTTTAGTTTAACTCATGAAAGCTTTACATAATAAGTATAACAGGAATTCAACCCACAAGCTGTTTATTATGCATGGTGACATATCATTTTGGTATTATTTGAAACGGTTTATACGCAAAGAAAAGGTGTGTAAACATATTCTTACCAATATGATAAAGAAGTTTTTGTTTATATCTTTTAAACTCTCTTACGATATACACCAATGTATCATGATATGGTAAACACTATGGGAAACAAGCATAGTGGTTTATTAGTTTTTTAATTCTAAAATCATTAGTATATCCCATATGTGTTCGAAAAATCAAAGTTTATTATTTGGTACTCATTTTAAATTGTTTCCATTTTTATTCCAATAAAAACACTAGTCTTGTTGTCACTTTCAATCAGATTTATTCCTTCAAAGTTATACTGGACCTCAGTTGAAATAAATCTTTGGACTTTCCTTGGTATTCCAAGCATTACATGTCATATAGAGTAATGCATATCTCAGGTTTTTATTTCTAAATGAAAATCATTTTTTTTTTCTTTTTAATTTTTTTTTTGCATAATACTTATGATAGGACAACATATTTATATATTGTAATTTATCTCACTATGCCGAATTCATTACAGATATTCTTCATGTGATTAAGTTAATATACTGTGATATTTTCAAATTATTAAATCACCTTCGAATACTATGATACTAAGTATATATAATGACACTGATTCTGTGATATAACAATTTTAAAGTATTATGATAAGCACCTGAATCACAAAATAATGCCCTTACACCAACGCTCTTGTTTAGCAATGGTTCAAAACAACGCTCATTGAAGACGTTATGGAATTGGTTACAGATAATGGAACGTAATGATACTCGAAGAAAATAATTTCTGTTCTCTTTAGCATTTCAAAAAGCACATGTTTTGGTTTTTAGTTTTCACATTGTATTTGTGCACTATAATTCTGTTTTAGAGTTGACCTTGTACATAGAAACTAGGTCATGCAAGTTCCTCCACATGTATTCTAATTCATTAAATTAACATTCGAAAATTGCATTTAAAAAAGCCGTAATATAAGTATTTAATTTGAATGGCAATTCCAGAAATATGTCTTATGTGTTCTTGGTTTGACAATTTCTTTATCCAATGATATTTATCTAAATGATCACATATCATTTAGGCACCAAACTTATGTGAAGTTTTGGGGTATCGTTGCACTTCTAATTACTGTTTTTATACACAATTTTGATACATCAATCATTTTTCTTGATTTAATGAGATAAGCTTTTTCAATTTCCAGAGTTAAAGACACAGCTAATCGAGCACTATAAAATATCTTCAAGCCAGATGACCGTTCGGCTTGACATTGACGAAACCATTGAAAAAATATACGAAAACCCCGAACTTGCCTTCATTATAATCGAAAATGGCAATACAAATGAGGTGGATATTCCTGATGTTAGCCACTTATTTTCGACAAGCGATGACCCAATGACTAAAAAGATCATCGTCGAGGGTAAGCCTGGAACAGGCAAAACCTCATTGTGTAAAAAAATAGTGCACGACTGGCTTAAAGCAAATGAAAAAAATGAGAATGCATCAAATTTATGTCAGTTTGAATTCGTCTTCTACATACTACTTCGCCACGTTAAAACTGAGAGTAAAGTTAAAGCAATGATAGTCGAACATTTAATAATGAAGATTGATTCAGACTATAAAGATGCACACTCACTGCTTGGAGAAATTTTAAAAACAGAGACCTGCCTACTACTGCTGGATGGTTTGGACGAATGGCGTGCAGAAATGCCACATGTTGAAACAAGTTGGAGAAACTGTACAGCATTAATCACAACACGACCGTACAAATTGGCTGAACTAAAAGTGAGTACAACGCAGATCGGTAAACATGTAAAATTAAGTGGAGTTCAGGATCCTGAAAAACTTGTTTTGAAAGTCATTCAGAAGTTAGAGGAGATCCACAAACTAAATAAAGACTCAGAATCCTGCATCCAGGAATTAAAAGACAGAGACCTGTGGCATTTTAGCGAAAATCCCGTCCTACTCGTTCATATCGTGTGGCTCTGGCACAAAAATAAGTTAAGAGAAAACATGTCTTGTGCTACTCTTTACCAGGAAATAGTTGATGAAAGATGGTATGACATGTGTGACAAAAAAAAACAGGATATAGAACCACACGAGTTATATTACGTATTGAGCGAGATAGCATTTAACAAACTGTTTTCTGAAAACGAGGACGAATCACTCGTGTTTCACATTAAGGGGAAACAGCTCGAGAAATTTAAGCAGTTCAAGGAGGCATCGCTTGAATCCGGTATCATGTCTGCCAGCAATGTGCTTGGAGAACGCTTTCCTCAGTACCAATTTCTTCACAAAACATTCCAAGAATACCTTGCAGCCGTTTTTCTGTCAAAACGCGGTTCAGAATTGAACTCGCACTGCAAGCTTGTGAAAAACATACACTCCAATCATAGGAACGAAAGTGTATTTGCTTTAGAACAGATATTCTTTTTTCTTTGCGGCTTAAATCCAGTAGCAGCCGAGGAGTTTTCGGAAACACTCAATGAGTTGTTTACTGAAGATTGTGAAAAGATTGGTAAAATGAATGAATACATGTCATTCCAGGACATCATTTTTAGAGGCTATAATGAGGCAGAGAAAAACGGACATGCCAGGGCGAAGTTATGCTTGCAGCACGTCAAGCTTGATGAACAAAATGCGCTTACAGAAAATCAAAGGTCAAAGTTGAAACTGTGCTTGGATGACAAAAAATCAAGTCTCGTATCATTATCAATTAATGGAAAAAACGACATATCGTCTTCCCTGCAGTTTAAAGACGATCCAACTGTTTTAGATTTACTGAGTTTCAAGAATCTGAAATTTGTTGTGCTAGATGATATTCCATTTGAAGATATCCGCCTATTGAATTTGAATGGATTACTTCAATGCAAAATACGATTCAGCGACTTCAGACAAGCAAGTAAACTGATATCTTCATTACAATGCTCAGATTTAACTGGTTTGAAAACGCTAGAACTGGAAAATGTTGGCTTGGATTGTGAAGCCATGGACATTTTGTCAAAACTAAAATGTGTCGAAATGCTAGGCCTCACATGGAGCAAGTCGAGTCGACAAAATGATTCACAAGTTGACCCTGTGGACCTTAGACATCTCGAATACCTCAACTGCCTCAGATTTAGTGAACTTCCTTTCTGTGACGTTGTGAATCTACAAATGCGTAATATGCATCGATTAAATATCAGGTTCAGGACACAACAACGAGCACCAAAGTTGATGGCAGCATTACTTCAAGGTTACTCACTCACAGAAATCCCGGTAAGTGATACTTTGAAACAATTATAAAAGCTGCGAATCAAACAAATCAAACATGTTAAAAAAAATAGTTCAAGTTCGGTAGCCCTCAGCAACGTACAATTCTAGTTGGTAATTCTGTATTTGCATTCATTAAACTATTTGTAATTGTATATGTTAACGAGTTTAGTAATGCTTCAGTTGTTGTCTTACCGGCTACTGCTATTATAAGCAATTTTGATTTGTTGTGAAACGAATTGACTAGCTATTCAATTCATTATGTTCCTTTTCTTAATTAATTTCAGTGACTCACTTATTAACTGTCTCCTATATACCGTAATATTAATTCAAGATGCCTTATGAACCCCGTATTATTTTATCGAGTAAAGACGGAATATGAAAAACATACACCGATTTCATTTTAACAAGCATGCACAATCTTGTCATGAAATATTGCAAAATAGGTCATTCTGTCAATTTCAGTTGAAATAAAGAAATAAAAATAAAATGCCAATACATTATCTGTAATGTAATTTCTGTCGTTTATACTTAAAGACAATAATCAATAACCATTTTGAATTGCTTCGACCTTTAGCATGTTGTGGTAACAATGCAGCAACATTTAAGATTATCGACAATGGTTCAATAAATTAACAAACTCGTTTGAGCATCAGATTCCTTAAAACAGAATGAAAATTTGACCCGTTTTGTTTTTAGCATCAAACGGAAGCGTGCTCTTGTACATGGCTCAACGTAAACATTAGATTTGGCGCGTTTTCAGATTAAAAATGAATAAAAATAACATACTCTGTAATATGGGGGTAGGGTTAATTTGTGATAGGTCCTAGCTGTAGTGTATTCTCTGTCGTTTATTGTTGACAATAATCTTTGACCTTAAACATAATGGGGCACAATGCATCAATATCTTACAAACTCATTTGAGCATCGGATACCTTAAAACAGAATAAATATTTGACTCGTTTTGTTTTTAGCATGACACGTCAGCGCGCACTTAGCTTGTACATCACGTGACGTTAGCATTACATTTGGCGTTTTTTTTTTATAGATTTTTAAATTAGTTTATAGCATAAAATAAAAGGATAATTTTGGTGCACAATCGATCAAATAATAGATATTTCGTTGATACAAATATATAGTCTCTGTTTCATATTCATATATAATTATTAAAAAAAATGCATAACACGTGAACATGCCATTCATGCCGAAAAAAGAAGCGTGTGTATACTGGCTGTATTTAGCCAGATCACAAAGGGCTTTCATTATGCAAATTTTAATAACTTAACAAAGTGAAAAGGTTCTTGATCTACCCGAGTATGCGAAACGTCACCAATTCGAAGTGTTTGGTATGGGGGAGAGGGACGGACATGATCAAGCACAACTTTAAAAACAACAACAATAATACAGATATATTTTAATATGTCCGTTGAGATAGATTTAATGTGTTGTCCACATAATTTATGAAACGTTTACGTAATTTGATTCGTGTATATACATTTCAATGGTTTCTTAAACTAGTATGTGCATAATTTGGAGTTAAGTTATTAAAGGATAAAAAAATATGACTTGAATATTACAAATGCTACATATTGGAACAATATTGAAAGAAATATGCAAAGCACAAACAGGAGATGAACTGCGCCGTCGTAGAACTGTTCATGGATTAACAAGGCACATACACTAAGCGGCCATTGTTTCATTTTTCCGTTGTTCCCACTTCAATGATGTGATATTTAAGTTGTCGCTAATAACTTTTTAACGTACCTAAACCTCAAATAATGACGTCAACATTTTGAAGTAGTGTACGTTTAAAATATGTATGTATAGATATATACTTTAAAACCATATTATAATATGTCACGTTTTCGGGTTTCCTCGTCCATGGCCGATATTGCCTCATATGAATAGAATTGAATTCGTATTGATTCTGACGCGCGTAAGAGCAAACAACCATTATATCGATTTAACATGACAAAATGTAAGCATAGACGCGGCCACCGCCAAATCTCTGGTATGCTCCCAAGACACGTCATGCCTATTTCTTACAGCCCTTCATATCAAACCGGTGTTAGATGAATACTATCTATTCACCACGACATTTTATTACCCACATTTAAAAATAAAATTTCATTTTGATTCATAACTTCGTTCATAACATTTCCATTGGAAAAAAATCAGTTTGTTTTCAGCACACATTAATAACAGTGCTCAATGTAGGCTGGCAAAGAGGTGATCCTTCAAAACTAATGTTATTTGTATTAACTTAAAGCTATCCCCTCACAGATTGAACGCTTTGACAACATTTTTATTTAAAGAGCAAATTTTTGCGTAAATATCTGCAAACCAATGATAAAATATGGCTGACAAAAAATCAGATCGCAGATTTTTATATTTCTGTTCGAAAATAAATGTTTTATGGTTTAAACCGTTACAAGTGCAGTTTAAAGGTTCGGCAATGTGTTTGAACTGAAATTACCCTTTCAGTACGCGGTTGTCACAGAAAAATTTTCAGGAGTTTTGGGACTCAAAAAGGTAGTACGCAATACGTAGAAACTAAAAAATGGCATTATTCTGTTTGCAAATTTACAAAAAAAATTACACAGGATTTGAGTAGAAACTGAGTTTTCTGATAGAGTTAATACAATCCGCCTGGTTTATAGAGATTATTGGTTCGAATGATTTGATATTATTTGGATTTCATTGTGCTCAATGACATCGAAACAAATAAAAATTATAATAAAACGTGAATTCTTTATTAGTGATTTTTTCCAAGAAAGTTGCTTTGGCTGCAAAGATTTTGATAATTTAAAACCAATACAGTTTTTTTAAATGTTAAGAACATAAGATGTAAAAAAAGATATTAAAAATATGCTAAAACAGATCATGTGATTTATGATAAGCAAATGGGTAGATTTGTTGTGATTTAGAAGAGACACCACGTCTATATAAAACACGTAAACTTTGTAAAATCATGAATGAGCTTTCTGGTGAACAAATTCGATTCAATAAAAACGGAAGAGAGACTCAGTAAAACACAAATTATTCTGGGTACTTCTCAATTCTGTTTGATTTTGTTATCGTTGTTCTTTATTATTTTTGAATTGTATTATTTTATTTCATTGATCAGTTTCAATGCTCATGATTGATGTATTACTATCTGAAATAAATACTGGTTAAACCAAAAAATATAATGAAAACAAGAACACTTCATTTAATCATTATTTCCACTAAATTATATTTAAATCTTCTTTAAGGTTTTCACTTGCTATGCATATAAATCATATTTAAATCTAAATAATAAGAAATACGTAATAAGAAATGCCATCATCATTTCCATTCATACTTAAGCGTGGGAAGACAATTATATAATACACATCTTTTATTATTATATACTCATATTTTTTACAAATGGTCGCAAGTTAGTATACTATTGCATGGTGTCCGTACCTACAAGTGAAGTGGATACATTGTATTAACACTTGTTATTACCTTCAATTTAAAAAAGTTGATTTCCTTAACTATATTATGGTAATCATTAACAAATTGCTCCGGTTGTTAAATTGTTATATTTATTTGAAACAAATCGAACAGTTCAAGCGTTATATATATTGTTAGTGCTAACACTTTTTGTGTCGCCTGAAAAGACGACATATAGGGGTTACTTTTGTCGGCGTCGGCGGCGTCCGCGTCCCATTTTCGCTTGTCCGGGGTATATCTCCTAAACTATTATTAGTGGTATCAACTTGAAATTTCATATGTAGATAGATCTAATTGAGGGCAAGTGCAGTGCACAAGAACTGTTACTCTTGCTTCCATATTTTTAGAGTTATTGCCCTTTGTTATTTTTCATGCTTAAAGTTTTGTCCGGGGCATATCTTGTAAAATATATGAGGTATCAACTTGAAACTTCATATGTAGATAGATCTCATGGAGGGCAAGTGCAGTGCATAATAACAGTAACTCTTGGCTTTTAGTTTTAAAGTTATTGCCCTTTGTTAATTTGCATGCTTAAAGTTTTGTCCGGGGCATATCTTGAAGAATATAAGAGGTATCAACTTAAAACTTCATAGCTAGATATATCTCATTGAGGGCAAGTGCAGTGCACAAGAACCGTTACTCTTGCTGCCATATTTTTAGAGTAATTGCCCTTTGTTAATTTTCTTGCTTAGGTTTTGTCCGTGGCATATCTCGTAAACTATAGGAGGTAGCAACCTGAAACTTATTCCGTAGGTATATCTGATTGAGGGAAAGTGCAGTGCACAAAAACCGTAACTCTTGCATCTATATGTTTAGAGGCAGTGGCGTCGGCGGCGTCGGCGGCGGCGTCCGCGTCCCATTTTCGCTTGTCCGGGGTATATCTCCTAAACTATTAGTGGTATCAACTTGAAATTTCATATGTCGATAGATTTAATTGAGGGCAAGTGCAGTGCACAAGAACTGTTACTCTTGTTTGTTTTACATTGATCTTAATTTAATTATGAGAATATGTATATACGAATAAAACATTCTCAGAAATTTTATGACTTTAATGTCATCAATTAATAACTAAACCTGCCGAATAAAAGCAGGAGCGTAGTCTCGTAGAGGTTAGCGGCCTACACCTTTCCTCGAAATGTCAAAATTAAAGGCCAAAATTAATCATAGCGTTAAATCCTCGTACGTTATGTATACATTTCCGTGGATATTAATAATTGCACTTTGAATTGTTAAGTATTTGCATTTTGAATTTTCAATGAGCTGATAAGAAACGGTTCTCAGTAACATTTAGAAATAAAACCGATTTAAGCATTTCGCTTTCACATCTCGAAATGTAGTATATTTTGCAACATTCCGGCTTCATGTAGTTTTTTTTATAAGATTCTAGTTTTTCCTGTATGTTACTTGATAAATTTTGATGAATACTGCATTTCAGAATAGACCACACTTTATCCTACGGAAGCTCATGCTGGGGAACGTTCGTTTTTCAGCAGAAGCGTACAGGCGTCTTGTAAGTGTGGTGTTACAGTCGGGACATTCTGTAGACTTTACGTTAAATGAGTGTACAATAGAGGAGGACATAAAACAAGTGCAAGAGGAGATGGCAGACCAGCTCGCCCCCCAGGTGATGACTCCACAGGCCGCCTCAACTGACTATAGAACACACATTACATTACGCAGTATGGAAATTTCAGCAAAAGTGTTCAGTTGTCTCGTTAGTGTGGTGTTACAGTCGGGACATTCTGTAGACTTTACGTTAGATGAGTGTACAATAGAGGAGGACATAAAACAAGTGCAAGAGGAGATGGGAGACCAGCCCGCCCTCCTAATGATGACTCCACAGACCACCTCAGCTGACTATATAACATACATTACATTACGCAGTATGGAAATTTCAGCAAAAGTGTTCAGTTGTCTCGTTAGTGTGGTGTTACAGTCGGGACATTCTGTAGACTTTACGTTAGATGAGTGTACAATAGAGGAGGACATAAAACAAGTGCAAGATGAGATGGGAGACCAGCCCGCCCTCCTAGTGATGACTCCACAGGCCGCCTCAACTGACTATAGAACACACATTACATTACGCAGTATGGAAATTTCAGCAAAAGTGTTCAGTTGTCTCGTTAGTGTGGTGTTACAGTCGGGACATTCTGTAGACTTTACGTTAGATGAGTGTACAATAGAGGAGGACATAAATCAAGTGCAAGATGAGATGGGAGACCAGCCCGCCCTCCTAGTGATGACTCCACAGACCACCTCAACCGACTATATAACACACATTATATTACGCAGTATGAACATTTCAGCAAAAGTGTTCAGTTGTCTCGTTAGTGTGGTGTTACAGTCGGGACTTGATATAATCTTTACGTTAAATGGGTGTACAATAGAGGAGGACATAAATCAAGTGCAAGATGAGATGGGAGACCAGCCCGCCCTCCTAGTGATGACTCCACAGACCACCTCAGCTGACTATATAACACACATTATATTACGCAGTATGAACATTTCAGCAAAAGTGTTCAGTTGTCTCGTTAGTGTGGTGTTACAGTCGGGACATACTGTATACTTTACGTTAGATGAGTGTACAATAGAGGAGGACATAAAACAAGTGCAAGAGGAGATGGGAGACCAGCCCGCCCTCCTAGTGATGACTCCACAGGCCGCCTCAACTGACTATAGAACACACATTACATTACGCAGTATGGAAATTTCAGCAAAAGTGTTCAGTTGTCTCGTTAGTGTGGTGTTACAGTCGGGACATTCTGTAGACTTTACGTTAGATGAGTGTACAATAGAGGAGGACATAAATCAAGTGCAAGATGAGATGGGAAACCAGCCCACTCTCCAGGTGGTGGCCCCACACCCCGCCCCAACTGACTATACAACAAACATTATATTACGCAGTATGGAAATTTCAGCAAAAGTGTTCAGTTGTCTCGTTAGTGTGGTGTTACAGTCGGGACATTCTGTAGGCTTTACGTTAGATGAGTGTACAATAGAGGAGGACATAAATCAAGTGCAAGAGGAGATGGGAAACCAGCCCGCCCTCCTAGTGATGACTCCACAGACCACCTCAGCTGACTATATAACAAACATTATATTACGCAGTATGGAAATTTCAGCAAAAGTGTTCAGTTGTCTCGTTAGTGTGGTGTTACAGTCGGGACTTGATATAATCTTTACGTTATATGGGTGTACAATAGAGGAGGACATAAAACAATTGCAAGAGGAGATGGGAGACCAGCCCGCCTTCCTAGTGATGACTCCACAGACCACCTCAGCTGACTATATAACATACATTACATTACGCAGTATGGAAATTTCAGCAAAAGTGTTCAGTTGTCTCGTTAGTGTGGTGTTACAGTCGGGACATTCTGTAGACTTTACGTTAGATGAGTGTACAATAGAGGAGGACATAAAACAAGTGCAAGAGGAGATGGGAGACCAGCCCGCCCTCCTAGTGATGACTCCACAGGCCGCCTCAACTGACTATATAACACACATTACATTACGCAGTATGGAAATTTCAGCAAAAGTGTTCAGTTGTCTCGTTAGTGTGGTGTTACAGTCGGGACATTCTGTAGACTTTACGTTAGATGAGTGTACAATAGAGGAGGACATAAATCAAGTGCAAGATGAGATGGGAAACCAGCCCACTCTCCAGGTGGTGGCCCCACACCCCGCCTCAACTGACTATATAACACACATTACATTACGCAGTATGGAAATTTCAGCAAAAGTGTTCAGTTGTCTCGTTAGTGTGGTGTTACAGTCGGGACATTCTGTAGGCTTTACGTTAGATGAGTGTACAATAGAGGAGGACATAAATCAAGTGCAAAATGAGATGGGAAACCAGCCCACTCTCCAGGTGGTGGCCCCACACCCCGCCCCAACTGACTATACAACAAACATTTCATTAGAGAATACGACATTGTCAGCAGAAGTGGTCAGGCGTCTTGTAAGTGTGGTGTTACAGTCGGGACATTCTGTCGGATGTCAGTTAGAGTGTTGTACAATAAAGTCGGACGAGGAGGTGAGAAGGCTTCAGGTGGAGATGGAGAACCAGCCCGCCATCCAATTGATTGAGTTTAGAAGGGGCGAAGATGGCTTGTACATTACGTACATGAACAACGTTTAAAGGTAATTTGACACGTTAGATTTCTTAAACTCAATAAATTATTACTTGAATTTAAAGTAACATGATTTTATCATTATTGTAATATAGCTCACTTGATTTTACAATATAATATATATATTTAATTGAATATAATACATGAATTTGCATTATATATTAATCAAATTTGTTTGAATGTTAGGAAAGTATATCCTAAATGCATGTATTGTAACCTGAACATTTCGGTAAATATTAATATAAGCTCAAAATGATTTATTCTATCATAGCAATTTAAATGATAAAATGTGATTATTGTCTGTTTAAGGTCATCAGTCGGCGCCAAGACATTGTGTTTTGATACGAATATATTATGCATCGATCTATATGGACAATATAGTAATATCTTGATCATCTTATAGTGGTAAACAGGCGGCAGCGAACAAAAGATGTTTGTTTCAGTGGTTAACTGGCATCGGTGAAAAATTGATATTAGTGTCAGTGGTTAACTGGCATCAGCGAACAATAGATGTTTGTGTCAGTGATAAACTGGCATCGGTGAACAGTATATATTTGTGTCAGTGTTTCACTGGCATCAGTGAACAATAGATACTTGTGTAAGTGGTTAACTGGCAGCAACGAACAAAAGATGTTTGTTTTAGTGGTTAACTGGCATCGATGAAAAATTGTTATTAGTGTCAATGGTTAACTGGCATCAGTGAACAATATATACTTGTGTAAGTGGTTAACTGGCATCAGTGACCAATGAATGTTTGTTGCATTGGTTAACTGGCATCGGTGAACAGTATATATTTGTGTCAGTGTTTCACTGGCATCAGTGAACAATAGATACTTGTGTAAGTGGTTAACTGGCAGCAACGAACAGTAGACACTTGTGTCAGTGGTAAACTGACATTAGTGAACAAAAGGTGTTTCATTCAGTGGTTAACTGGCATTGGTGAACAATATATGTGTGATTTAGTTGTTAAATGACATGATCTAATAAATGTGTGTTTGTTTCACTACTTAACCTGTATCAGCGATCAATAAATATTTGTGTCACTGGTGTTTTATGCTTAAATTCCAACTTTAGTTTGCCTTTATTTTCCAAACATTTAACAAGTTGCAAACAAAGGCAAGAGTCGAAGATTATGTACTTCAGAACTATAGTTGGGCAATAAAAATTATAAACGTGTCATCAGATTTTTTTTGCTGTTCATGACATTGAACTTCATATAATTGGTAATAGGGCACGACGTTTGAGACGATATGAATACATGAGTAAGATATTTTAGATACATCCTTTTCATCATGTATAGCTACTTCTACAAGGATCTACTCTAACAAATTTCCATACTAGTTTTCTCTTTTGTATTTGGCGTTTTTATAATATTTTGTTCGAAATTTTAGTATGTATGTATGTTTTTTTTTTGTTTTAGGTTATTTTTATAATGTTAAGTGTGAATGAAAAAAGATAGCATGTATACGTGATAAATTATCTAAACGTTAGATTTCGAAAAAAACACAGTTGTATTTAGCTTGTTTTTGTACATTTGTTACTGATTAACGAAATACATGACCTTACGTTAGCAACAGTTCGTTATTGTTTTGCTAATATAATTTGTATATGTCGTTTATTTAAGGCGCACTATATAAACAACGAAACATTTAGATAGCTTTGTTTAATTTCAGAGAAATGGTTATTGCTTGGCTAAATATAATCGATACATATGTTGTAAATAGTGTGACCGTTGAGAATGTCGTCATAGACGTAAATTATAATGGATGTTTAGAAAAAAATCTAATGTTGTAACTGGCGCGCATGTTATAATTTCCGCATGGACGTGGATTATCGTGGATGTTAAGTAGTTTATTTATGTCATGAATGACTCACAAGTTGTATGTAGACATGGTCGTGGATTATCGTGGATGTTACTTAGTTCTCCTTAAGGAATGAATTGCGGGGTTGATGTCATTATCGGGGTATGAACGCAATTGGGCTGGTCTAAGTGTGTGGAGTCCGAAGGACTCCATGCGTACTTTGACCAGCCCAATTGCGATCATATCCCCGAAAATGGCATCAACCCCGCAATTCATTCCTTATATTTACACCAAAAGTTCATTATTTTATTCAAGAAACGTTAAAAAAATACTTCATCTCATTTCGGATTACTTTTCAGTAATCCTTTCTTACCTATTCTGTAAAAAGGACGACCCGACTGTTACCGGAAACATTTTTTTTTCAAATGACGTCACACTAATGTGGGAAAAGATCAACCAGTTGAAATCACATTTAAACGTAAAATTGAAACTCTTTTGGCTGCAAAACGTTTAAAATATGGTAACTTAGCACTTTCTTAAATGTTGTTTTATATTTTACGGGACCTGCTGACACGTTACAAACAATAACGAGATCAATAATTTTCATGTATATTGTTATGCGATGAATTGCGATCCGAACATATCCGAAGATGTTGCGTTCATCGATTTATGAACGCAATAGCCGAAAGGCAGTTTACTTAAGAACTGGAAGTTGAGGTGTAAATATTATGTTTTGAATGACGCCTACGCTGTTAGAAGGTAGGGTTGTTGATTATCGTGGAAGTTAAGTAGTTTATCTATGTTATGAATGACTCACATGTTGTATACATGATCGTGGATTATCGTGGAAGTTAATTATTTTATCTATGTCATTAATAACGCACATGTTGTATGTAGACATGATCTTGGATTATCGTGGAAGTTAATTAGTTTATCTATGTTATGAATAACGCACATGTTGTATGTATACATGGTCTTGGATTATCGTGGAAGTTAATTATTTTATCTATATCATGAATAACGCACATGTTGTATTTATACATGGTCTTGGATTATCGTGGAAGTTAATTATTTTATCTATATCATGAATAACGCACATGTTGTATTTATACATGGTCTTGGATTATCGTGGAAGTTAAGTAGTTTATCTATGTTATGAATGACTCACATGTTGTATACATGATCGTGGATTATCGTGGAAGTTTAGTATTTTATCTATGTTATGAATGACTCACATGTTGTATACATGATCGTGGATTATCGTGGAAGTTTAGTAGTTTATCTATGTTATGAATAACGCGAATGTTTTATGTAAGCATGGTCGTGGATTATCGTGGAAGTTTAGTATTTTATCTATGTTATGAATGACTCACATGTTGTATACATGATCGTGGATTATCGTGGAAGTTTAGTATTTTATCTATGTTATGAATAACGCACATGTTGTATACATGGTCTTGGATTATCGTGGAAGTTAATTATTTTATCTATATCATGAATAACGCACATGTTGTATTTATACATGATCGTGGATTATCGTGGAAGTTAATTATTTTATCTATGTTATGAATAACGCACATGTTGTATTAATACATGGTCTTGGATTATCGTGGAAGTTAATTATTTTATCTATGTCATGAATAACGCACATGTTGTATGTATACATGGTCTTGGATTATCGTGGAAGTTAAGTAGTTTATCTATGTCATGAATAACGCACATGTTGTATGTAGACATGATCGTGGATTATCGTGGAAGTTAATTATGTTATCTATGTTATGAATGACGCGTATGCCGTATGCATGCATGGTCGTGGAGTATCGTGGATCTTATTCTGGTAGTTTATCTATGTTATGAATAACGCGAATGTTTTATGTAAGCATGGTCGTGGATACTCGTGAATGTTAAGTGAGTTATTTATTTTCTGAATGACGCGTATGTTGTGTGTAGGCATGGTCTTGGATTATTGTGGATGTTAAGTATTTTATCTATGTTATGAATGACGCACATGTTGTATGTATACATGTACTCTTGTCTGATGGTTTGCTTGGATAATCGTGGATATTGCACGATGAACATTCGTATATCGTAGATGTTGCGAGGTGTACATTTGTTTTAAATGACCTACATGTTAGAGTATTCTTTAGTTTTGTGGAATATATGATATTTATCCATGTTAAAAGTGGCGAACATGTCGCTAAAACAGTGTGTCAAAATTTAACGGATAACTGTTATTAACACACAGACTTTTTCACAAAAATAGGGGTGAATAAATGAATTGAGTTTGTCATCTGCATGCTAATGCTGTGTTATTTAATTGTGCCATTGAAACGGGATGATCACTCATTATCTTATTTGTAAACAGTACTGTATTTCGGGGATTTTGCATATTGTGAAATAAACGAATGAAGAGTAAGTTTATACCTTTCAGTATGCTGTAAACTATAAAAATATAAGATTATTGCTGAAAGCTATAAATACGTACGCGTACACTTTTTTATGTCTTATAGCTTGTGACGTAAAGAAGCATTTTTGCTTGTTCTTGGTATATTATTTTTCGTTCCAGTACTATAAATTGTATATAACATTTGATTATATGTAGATAACCAGTATTCTATTAGCTTAATTATGGTTGGTTTCAATGTGTTTATTTTAGGTGTTTCATTATGTTTCATAGTTTAAAATACATATATCTGGATATTTAATCGACAAACATATCTTGTTTTTAGATTGATGCTGTATGTATTTACCTTAAATTGCATTACCTTGATAAGGCAAGGATTTTCATCGATAGTCGTAATCGTTTATTTCGAAGTCTAAGGGACCTTGGGAAAAACTTTGATATAACGAACATTCGATATATACGAAACTTGAAAAAAATGCACCGAACCCAACACATAGCCCAAATTCTGTATTTGCTGATATTTACTGCAAATAAAGATACCAGATCTCGATAAAGCGAATTTCGACTGTATTGACCTTAATGTACGTATTTTCCTTCTGTATGCATGTACTGTGTTTATTGATGAGGAAGGTCTTGGTGTTTTATTTTATTATTCATTTAAAAAAAAACGATAATGAGGCCGATTTTTGAAAAAGGGTCTAAATTTTAAAACATCAACATTGATACTGTTGAAAACATAATAGGTTTAAACGTTATGAAATAAAGTATATTTTTAGGCGTTCACATTTTCCTGTTAATAAATTATCATTCTTATAATGGTTATATGCTTCATGATGATGGATTTGTTTTGGCATTACCCACTATTCTACTAGTTATCATTTTAAATGTTGTTGCATGGTAACTCATGTGCAAATATTACCGCTTTTGAGTGTCAACTAGAGAATGTGAAATGATAAACCAAAATACAATGTAAGTTGTTTATAGATCTTTTTTATAGCATGTTTGTTGTCATTACTTGTTTTTACAATTAATAACTCTTCAAACACCTTAAGGTATCAGATTTTTTTTAAATTTTGTTCTATACTCAAATACAATGGTGTCACCAGAATCCAATATTACAAAAATACTCAAGTCAAATCGCAATCTCAACACAATCTACCACATAAAGCAAACTTAAGTATGATAAAAAAACTTGCATTTTAATACTTTTTGAAAACATTTTTTCTCATATAATGTTTTTATAAAGCATTTAAAGAAAACTATTTCTAGAGCAATAAAGTTTTCTCAAGTTCATATTTGCCCGAAGAATATTCTTCCCTTGGAATCTTGACCAATGGCGTAATCAACATATACTATGATATAATGCACTTTTATAAGGTGTAAAAACATAAATGATTTTTAATAATCTTTGATAATAATTGATGCTAAGTAATAAAATAAGTTGAGACCGAGATTGAGATTTGACTTGAGTATTTTCGTTATTTTGTGCAAGGCATTCACAATTCACATCATTCTACAAAGGATATTTTAAGTACTGACAATATGTTTGAAATGATAAGTTGATTGTTAATGACCTGTACATTATACTGCATCTTTAAATATTGTACCATATGGACATTTTTGGATGTAAATGATATGCTTTGAAATGGAAATTTAGACCTTAATACTTGAGTTATATAATAAACTAGAATATATATGTAAGTTATTGAAAAAGGAGATACGTTTCCGAAAGTAGCAAAATATAATGATTATAATTTATGCAATGTTTGTATGGTGTTATCTTTTCTTTTTGAACGCATGTCAATGAAGGCATGCGAGGTATTAGTGTATGCTAAATGACTATTATTTTAAATGTTTACGTATTAATTAAAGGTATGATTGAGTGTTTGGTTTATAGTCATTTCGCAGATTATAGGTAAAAGGTAGGCTTGTTCTTAAACCTGCACCAGAGTAAAGCTCAACATCAGGGGAGCCCCGTTCAAAATCTCCCCGGAATACTTGCTCACCTACGAGTGATAACATATTTTTTTTAAAAAGCTGAAAAAATTGGATTGTTTTGGTACAACAATTGTCATTTCGCAATTTTAAATTAATACGTCAGTCAATTCCGCCTAATGTGAAAAACAATGAGCCTGTATAGAGTTCATATAAATTGTGTTTGAAACTTGAGCTAGTGACCTACTTTTCTGCCGAGAATAACCTACACTCTATTTAGAGGAGACAATAATGTAATTCAAATTCTTACCACGTTTCTAGAGATTGGATAGTCAAAACCGTCATGGACTGTAATCGATCTTTTGTGTACTCGATATAGTTGACTGGAGCAACCACATATGCAAATCCGCCTGTTACAAATAAAGGGCTTGCGGTCAATAGAACTCCGTTTGTGACAGAGCGGGTCAGTCACGTATGCATTGACATCTGTTACAAATAGAGCGTAATAGCATTGCGGGATATGCAACTCCGATTTTGACTGAGCGGGTCAGCCACAGATACATCTCCGCCTTTCACCAATATCCCTTAATTGGCCTGCGACAAATGCATCTCCGTTTGTGGCCGAGCGGGTCAGTCACATATGCATCTCCGCCTGTTAACAATAGACCTTGACTATGCTTTCGGCAAATGCAACTCCGTTTGTGGCTGAGTGGGTCAGCCACAGATACATCTCTGCCTTTAAACCATATCCCATTAATGGGCCTGCGACAAATGCATCTCCATTTGTAGCTGAGCGGGTCAGTCGCATATGCATCTCCGCCTGTTAACAATAGACCTTGACTATGCTTTCGGCAAATGCAACTCCGTTTGTGGCTGAGTGGGTCAGCCACAGATACATCTCCGCCTTTAAACCATATTCCTTAATGGGCCTGCGACAAATGCATCTCCATTTGTAGCTGAGCGGGTCAGTCACATATGCAATTCCGCCTGTTATCAATGTGGCTTTATAGGTCAAACACATATCTATGCATTAATATATCTGATCAATATTGCCGAATGATTCAGCCACGTATGCATAACCGTCTGTAATTAAAAGTGCAAGATATACATCTTCGGCTTTACCAAGAGAGCTGAAAAGGTCATCCTCATATGCATTTGTGTTTGTGATATAAAGAGTTGAATATGTCAGTCACATGTTCGTTGCCGACTCTAATCAATAGAGTTGAATGGGCACACGCATGCATTTTCGTCGGTGATTACGAGAGTAAAGTTTGCAACCAACATATGCATCTCCGTCGGTGATTACGAGAGTGAAGTTTGCAACCAACATATGCATCACCGTCGGTGATTACGAGAGATAGCTTAACGTGATTACTGCTAACAATATTTTGCATTTTTTTGTATTGTATTAAGCAGCGGCAAACCTTCGTCCAAAGCTGAAACACTGAAAAGTGAGTTAATATTGTATTATTTAATTTTTAAATATTCGTATTTCGGTCTTTGATCGATAGAGCTGAATGGGTCGGTCACATGTTTATCTCTGCATGTGACCAATAGAGCTTAATTGTGTGTCTCTCGGTCAGTGTGTGTTCATCTACATGTGTAGTATTTCATTATTGTATTGTGACGTTGTGTGTCTCTCGGTCAGTGTGTGGAGACATTCTGGTTGAATCGGGTCGCTCCGGGCGTTTTAATGGCTGCATCACAGTTCACCGTGTTTGTGAATATCATTGTTAAGGTTACACAAGCGACTCAATTTAGAAATCGTGTACTTTGTTCCCAATGTGCAGTTTGACTCCAACAAGACAGCACCTGTCATTTTTCTGGGAATTTGTTTTAAAATTTCTCATCACTGGGAATAGCTGTTTCCGGCGGTCGTCAATTTCGGGAAAAAATGTTCATAAATATTATAACCCGCACGTTTCATATTAAGTTTAATGCTAGCTTCAAGGACTAACTCACGATCACTATATCGCTCGAATAGTGCAACCATCGATCTAGGGTTGAGTATTTCTTGTCGGGCCACCTTTACTATGTATATAGGGAAGATATAGAGTATCAATAATAATACAGGGGCGATGTGGGGATGCTATGGAGTATCAGGGATGATACGGGCACGATATGGGGATAATAAATAGTAACGGGGATGATACGGAGGGGATATTGGTAAGATATAGATTATCGAGGATAATACGGCGGGCGATATGGAAATGCTGAAGATTATCGGGCATTATACGGGGGGATGATACGGGTGCGATATGGGATGATATAACATATCGGGGATGATACGGACACGACATTGGGATGATATATCGTATCGGGGATGATACGGACACGACATTGGGATGATATATCGTATCGGGGATGATACGGACACGACATTGGGATGATATAGCGTATCGGGGATGATACGGGCGCGATATGGGGATGATATAGCGTATCGGGGATGATACGGGCGCGATATGGGATGATATAGCATATCAGGGATGATACGGAAACGAAATTGGGATGATATAGCGTATCGGGGATGATACGGGCGCGATATGGGATGATATAGCATATCGGGGATGATACGGGCGCGATATGGGGATGATATAGCGTATCGGGGATGATACGGGCGCGATATGGGATGATATAGCGTATCGGGAATGATACAGGCGCGATATAGCGATGATATACCGTATCGGGGTTGAAAGGGCGCAATATGGGGATGATATAGAGTATCGGGGATGATACAGGCGCGATATGGTGATGGTATATTGTATCAGGGATGGTACGTGGGACGAAATGGGGATTACTCGGGGGGCAAAATTGATACGATATAAAGTCGAAACTCGTTGGCCCGAACCACCACTGCCCGGCCACCTCGAGCTTCGGGAAATTCAAGCTCAGCATGAATACTTATTCTTGCATACCGGACGTGTGTTTCCGGTCATATGGCCAGTTCTGGAAAACCTGTTTTACACTCCATGTTATATAAGTCCCGCAAAACAACGCCCCCGCCCCCCTTCATTCCCTTAACTGTATGGTGTCTGAAAAGTAAAAGCCGTTTCAAAAACACGCGATCAATGTTATAAGTATGCAAGACCTCTATCAAAATTGACAATAAATATTCATCAAAATCGCGATTTTAGAGGATTTTTTTGACGTTAATAATGTTATTAAATTACTACGCTTCATGACGTCAGAAAACAACGCCGCAGGCGCTTTTTTGTAAAATGTACAAACATGCGTTTTCTACGTCAATCTTTCCACATAATATATGACATTTGCCAATTACTTAATCATCGATAGATATTTTATCTTGTACAATATAATAGTTGTTAAGGTCACCCTTTCCATAATCTAGGCTATGTAGAGTGTTGGATTAATAGTCTCAGCCTAATAAGGAATGAATATCTTGGAGATGCGGTTAATCAGAGTATGAACATATTTGGTCCGCGCACGCATACTCGTGATGTCCTTTGCATTTCCCTTAACGTCCACTTAGCAAATGTTTTCATACACCGAAGTTAACATATACACTCATTATTTAAAGCATTATTATGGATACTATAACTACAAAGTTGAAAAATGACGCTTCCAAAATAATTGAGCGCTGTATATAAATTGGGCTGTTTGAACGGCGGAATCATCAATTACGCAATTTATTTGATTGACATCATATACATTTTACCACAAACAGTCATTTAACCAATCACAGACATCGTTTCATATACAGTTTACCACAACCAGTCATTTAACCAATCACAGACATCGTTTCATATACAGTTTACCACAAACACTGATTTGATCAATCACAATCATCGTTTCATATACAGTTTACCACAAACAGTCATTTGACTAACCACAAGCATCTTTTTATTTAGATAAAAACTTTCTCCCACCTCAGATAAGTAGATCCAATAATTTAAACATGCTAAAAATTCCTATCTTGCCCACGGGCGAAAATAAAATGCCCGTACGGAACTCCTTTATAATGGTCACCACAATGTTATTACCTCCCTTGTTGATGATTGTCGTCTGTAGCATCATGTAAACCTTGTATTGTGGCAATATTTAGAACGCTAATTCATTAATTCTCGCTTCAAATGTCACCATAAAAAAGTTTTCACGTACCTTTCAAGAAATAATGCTTCACTCTCCTCAGAAGTATTTAAAGACCGGTTTGACTATTAACATAATCTGAATCACTGCGCGCATATCCATGACAACCACGAATTATCGCATATCCATACGCAATTATTTTCACTAAGTACAAAAGATTTCCAGGAACAAATACATTTTTACTTAACTTTGTTCAACTGAGATGGGAGAAAAAGCATCTACAATAGCCGCTCGTGTAAGATAGGTTCATCCCGACCCGCGCGCATTGTGTTTTGCAGAAACTCGGTAAACCTCGTTTCCGCAAAACACCCTACGCTCGGGTCGGAATGAACCAATCTTACACTCTCGGCCATGGAAGATACTTATTATCATAAATACAATTATCAGAATATGCGTTTATCTATGGAAAACACTAAAGGAGTAAATATTTAATTTCAATTAAATTATTTATCGTTGCTGATGTTATTATTTCTTAAAGCCATTCTTCTAGGAATTTCCTTCTTTTGATAGGCTTTTATCAATTGTGCAGACATCATTTGGATAATAAAATTAAATGAAAACTGCAAAGCAACCGCATAAGGCTGCCTTTCCATGGTACACGTAGACACGCACGCACGCACGCACGCACGCACGCACGCACGCACGCACGCACGCACGCACGCACGCACACGCGCGCACACACACGCGCGCGCGCACGCACGCACGCACGCACGCACACACACACACTCTATTTAAGTTATTTAATATTTTTCTCGTGGAGAATCGCAAGCAGGGCAAACCGTCGCGCACACGCGTACTTAACGCTCAAGAAATCGAACGGAATATTTCCTGTAATTTTATTAAGGGCATTTTTGTTGATACCAAACCAGTTTCAGTTTTGGTGTCAATGGTTTCAGCAGTTTCGAACTCAGTTTTGATAGTTTGCCTTGAAGTAACAAATGCATGGTTTTGTGTAATGTTTAAACAACATGGCGGAGCTACTGTATGTAGCCATTATTTCTAATTATAAATATAGTCTTTATCATTTAGCTCATTTGCCCATTGTAAGGCATTGTTATCAAAAGGATTGAGTTTCAACAAACGTGGTTGATCACTTTCCGCCATGTTGGTTTCAAAGTATACAAGTTTTCGGATGGAACAAACCGATGAAACCGACTCCGGTAGGGGTTCCGATAGTTTCGAAAACCGGTTTCGGTTTTCGTTGAAATAACGATAAAACTGGTTTTGGTTTTATTTGAAATTGTAACAACAAATGCACAGTTCGTGAAACCGATATAAAACCGAAACCAGTTTATAACCATAAAAAACGCAACTCGATTAACGTTCCACTTACATATCACACAAATATTTACGCGTTCATGGAAAAACTGCCTTATTCAGATATCTTTCAATATAAAAGCAACCCAGAAAAAGTTGTCAGAGCCCGTGAAAATGTGCTCAATACATTGCATTCTGAATATGAGTCGGCTCTCCGAACGAACACATGATCACCAGCGTTAACTTGGACTACGACTGTAGCGGTTCCAGTATGATAATCGTTAATTTCGTCTGCGTCAGCCAACAGTGCAGTCTTTACTTGCCCGCCAGTTATCAGTACAGCACGGACTTTATGATGATACTCGGAGTAGATTGTAAATGTAAAGACATAGATCCCAGCTACTGGCACATCAAAAATTCCATCATGGTTGTTGTAGCCATTTCCCAAGTCCGTCATCTGTAACGATAACATTTAAGTGGAAACGATTATACACTCGACCTACTTAAGCATTTGTGATAAATATGAAGAAAACTCTAGACGGAAGTCTTGTCGTATTCTTCCGGACTTGCGAAGCGCTGTTATGGCAAACTTAACTCGTTAAAGATCGACATTTAATGGTCGAAAATTTCATAACTTGGATGCCTATAACTCGCTGAACATTGACAACCAGAAATATCAATTAGGGAAAATAAAACGGAAGCTGTTGCATTATTATCAGGCTCACATGCAAATGTGTCATAAAGTTGTTAAGTCTCGGTTACACCAACATTGCGCTTACAATTAACAAAGAGGTTTAAAAGGTCTCAGTAAAACTTCACGAAAGTCGCCATAAATCGGTCGCATGTTCAAAAGACTAGTTGCGTCCGACTTGTTAGCTCTGATTCGTCTTCGAACGGTTTTATTTTGATCGCATATTTCTTTCCAAGTTGCGACGATCGGTTTGTACTAGAAAGTTTTACAATTTATTGAACTTTATTTGATTGATGAGTGATGACGAAGTGAGTGACCGGCGCTTTATCGGCGATTAATCGGCTGAAAAGTGGTTTCTAATCGTGCACCGATCATTCGCCAGTGAGTTTGCAATATTTCACGTGTCTTCTCAATATAGTTTTTAAAGGTATTTACAGAGTTCATGAGTTCATATCAACCATATCTTAAGAATATCAAGTATTTTCACTCAACATTATGATCGTAAAGGCAAATAGACAAAAGCGGTTGTTTTGTTCTCAGCGGTCGTCAGTCTGTCGTGAATAAAAGTAGTCGCAACGAGGTTGGTTCGCGGTCGCATATTTGTATAATCAAATAAGGCTTGAGTTATCTTAATATCATTTCTTAACGTCGCCCGAACATTTCCAACTCATTTTCTACCGGTTGTTGACATACATGTGTCGACTTGTTGTCGACAAGCAAAAGAACAACCAACACTCAGATTACTAAGCTACACTGATTGGCCACTAGACAACCGTTATAAAAACGATCGGCAACATAACGACTACCAAATGCCACGCAAATCTTGATGGCGGAGTTGATAATGCAAACCTTGATGGTGAAGTTGATAATGCAAACCTTGATGGTGAAGTTGATAATGCAAACATTGATGGTGAACTTGATAATGCAAACCTTGATGGTGAACTTGATAATGCAAACCTTGATGGTGAACTTGATAATGCAAACCTTGATGGTGAACTTGATAATGTAAACCTTGATGGTGAACTTATTTGGATTAGGAAAATTGTACAAGTTTGTCCTTGGTATATATATGTAATCATTCAAGTGTTATACACGTTCGAAATATAGTCCGGTTAAATATTTCAGCCATAAAATACATGTATAATACTATGACTTTGATCGAGTAGTACATTCAGCAAGTTGTTTTCTCGGTGAATTTAGGCCCTGATAAATCAAATGTACAACTGAGTCTACAGGATAAGGACTTAGATTACTTAATGCATACCTTATTGGTGTCCTGTTCAATGGCACAGGCAATAGCGTTAAAGTAATACATTGATTTTTAAAGAAATCTATAAAATCTTGCAAACCAAATCGAATCAAATACCTCCATGTCAAAAATGAACACCTCGTTTGAGCCGATGCATTTGGTAGCACTCATATGCGCATGGAAGGCGACCTCTCTAGGAGCACGATCTATCAATGAAAACATACAAACACGCCTAAATAGTATTAGGCGCTACGCATTTGATAATAGGGTCAACATATTTGTTTATAGCATTATTATGAAGTGTATTTCATGTTCATCAAAACTTTAAATAACGTTAACGCAAACATAAAAAGTATCGACTACAAAGTTATTTGCGTTTAGGTTGCTTATAAGATATTCATTATATAATCGTTATAACAACAATATAAAATGAAGTTTATGACGGTTAAAGCAAATATAAATATATATACTTATTACGTCCCTTGGATAGCATGGCAGGTGAAATTTTACAGGTGTATATTTTCAAATAATAAGGGTAATGGGGGTGGATGTAGGCATTTGGCGTGCAAGGATTGGATGTTTTATGCCTAAGCCAAAACGTGTGAAGCATATTAATGTGCTAATTGTGACTAGGACTGCTAAAAGGACAGTTTCACTCTTTCTTCGCGTGTGCTTGTGCATAGCCATTTTGATTGCCACGTGTGGAGATGTCGAGAGTAATCCCGGGCCACCAAAACAAGATACATCTCGCAGCAAAAGTCATCAAAAGCAGAACCCGGAGGCCCGAGGGGCATGTGGAGGACTCTCGGACGTCCCGACCCCCCCGCCCCCCCGTTGCTTAACCCAGGACGGTGTTGTAACTAGACAGCGGACAATGTCCTCATATACTTTTCCACAATCGTCACAATCATCACATTCTACCGGGGCATCCATGAATAACGGAAACAGTAGGTCTAATAATGAATCAGAAATGTTTGCTTTCCTTAGAAATATGAAAACTGATCTAGATAATCAAAATGGTCGTTTAGTCACAGACATCGGAGAAATAAATAATAAAATTGATTTAGTGTTTTCGTCTATAAATGAACTTAAGCAAAACAATGAAAGACTTCAACAAGATAATGAACTGCTTCGTGAAGAAATGTCCAGTCTTAAAAACAAACTTGATCAACTTGAAAACCAGTCACGCAGAAACAATCTACGTTTTAACGGAATAAGTGGGTTCCTCAATGAGAAATGGGCTGATTCCGAGGACAAAGTACGCGCATTCCTGCGAGATACACTGAATTTGGGACTACAAACGGACACTATTGAAATTGACCGTGCACATCGAATTAAATCCCGGGACTAAGTAAATGTTCTATCATGGTTCGCTTTACAAGGACTGTGAACTTATTTTAGGACGTGCAAATACATTACTCCAGCAAAACAACTCATTGTCTGTACAGCAGGATTACAGTGACAAAGTTCGTCAACACAGAAAACATCTTGGGGAGCGTATGATGACCGAAAGACGGAAAGGAAACTACGCTTCGGTGAGATATGACAAACTTATTGTCAATGATCATGTATATAAATACAATGACAGTACGCAATCAATCGTATCAATTGGTTTACGGCGATCAACAGCTCGACCACGTGCTCCAGCACGTGGTATTCCGCAAGGTCAACCTGACGAAAACATAAACTCGGGGCAGCGATTGGACGTTAACCATGTGACCAGTGACATAGATGATTCACGCGGCGGAAACCGACCAACCATAGACAATACGGACTTACCCGAGGACGACACACTGTCTGGTTTATCAATTATGGATTAGGGACACGGCCGAGGCTATTCAAACCATGACAATACTGTGGGGGTGGGGGGGGGGGGGGGGGTGGCGATTAATATAAACATTGTCAGCTGGAATATTGCTGGCTTGGGTAAACATGTGAACAATATGGAATTTAAATCCTTTCTAAATGCATTTGATATTATTCATTTGTGTGAAACATGGGGTAATAGCATTGGTGAATTTAGTAATTTGCTACAATCATACATTTGTCATGAAAGTGTACGACCATTTAATCCAGGTCATATACGAAATAGTGGGGGTATAAGTGTTTTCATAAAAAGTAATTTACAGAAACTGAACATTATTTCACGCATTAAGAGTTGTTATAATGATTGTGTTGTATTATACAGCAAATTTTCAATGTTGTTTAAATCAAAATATATAATTATGTATTACACATATGTCTCCCCTGAAGGGTCACATATTTATAATTGTAGGGAAGAGAAAAATGGTATATCGTATATGTTTTCAAATTTAGAAGAGGTTAAGTTTGAATATCCAAATGCACTTATATTTTTGAGCGGAGATTTTAATGCAAGAACAAAAGATTATTTAGACTATATACCTTTAGATAATTTTAATTATATTTTTGGGGAAGTATATTATGAAGGCAGTTCTTTCAATATGGTCCGTAGAAATTTAGATAGTGTGCGAGCTAATAACTTTGGCAAATCTTTGGTGAATCTGTGCTGTATTTTTGACGTGCATATTTTAAATGGCAGGTTGGCAGGTGACAATGAAGGCCACTTTACTTGTGTCTCTAATGATGGTGCTAGTGTTGTAGATTACATGATCGCGTCGTCAGAGCTATTTGAGAAATCAGTTGTCTTTAAAGTACTTGATCGACACGAGTCTGATCATTTCCCGATTAAATGTAAATTTAATATTGAATATTTAGCAGCAAATACTAATGGTGACTGTATTAATTCAAATATAGTTTTAACAAACGTGAAGAAATATAAATGGGACGATAGGCATAGTGACTCTTTCCGCAACAGTATTAACACGCTGTTTAATGAAAATAGGCGTTTAATAACATATCTTATAAATAAAGATATTAACGCGGCGATTGATAAAATAACCGCCTTTTACTATGAGGCGGGAAATAGGATGCTTTTAGCACCGAAGAACTTTCTATCATTGCAGCCTCGTTGGTGGGATGAGCGTTGTGATTTTCTTAAGAAACAAAAGTATGTGTATTTACGCAAATTTCGCTCTTCAAAATTAGCGTCTGATCTAAGACTATATAAGGACTGTAGAAATGCTTTTAAGAACCATTGCGGTGAACAAATTCTTGAATTACAGACACAAAATAGACAAGAACTTATTAATAGTCGAAATAATCTATGTTTTATGTGGAAGAAAATTAAACAGGCTAAAACGAAGCAGTCTTTAGATACTGGTATAGAAGCCAGTAAGAGGTATGATCACTTTCGTAGTCTGTTATATGATGATTGAGTCATGCCTATTTCTGTAAATATCGACATGCACAATACTGATATTGATGATAATGATTCCAATACTCTAAATGAGCCTATTACACACTCTGAAATTGAAAACGCATTCCGCAAGTTAGTTAATGGCAAAAGCTGCGAAATAGACGGAATTCCATCTGAATTTTATAAAGGCACTATCGATAGTATTGCGCCTTACTTATTGACTTTGTTCAATATAATATTTCAATCAGGGGATTTCCCAATTTCATGGGGTCAAAGTATAATATGTCCTAGTATAATATGTCCTATACATAAAGCGGGACCCACACACGTTCCTGGAAATTATCGTGGTATTTCACTTACCAATACTATGTATAAGATTTTTTCAGGTATCATAAATAAACGTTTATACAAATGGGCTGAAAATAATAACAATATAGATGAATCACAATCTGGATTCCGATCTGGTTATTCAGCCATCGATATTGTATTCTGTCTCGAAGCAATGGTTCAAAAATATATATCAAAAAAGGGGGGTAGGTTTTATTGTTTATATGTCGACTTTCGTAAGGCGTTTGATAAAATAAATCACCAGATTTTGTTCCAGTCGTTACAAAAAAGGGTATCAATGGGAAGTTTTTATATGTTTTAAAGCAAATGTATAACACATTGTACTCTTGTGTTAAAGTACCAAATGAGGTCTCTGACGCGCAATCTAATAATAACGCCCGAACAACTATTACAGAATTTTTTAAATGTAATATAGGGACGAGACAAGGGGATAAGTCAAGCCCGACCATTTTTTGCATTGTTTATTGACGATCTATCGACGATGTTACGAGAGAGATGTGGTTCCGGAATATTTATTACAAACGAAATTAATGATATTATATGTCTGATGTTCGCCGATGATGTAGCTAGCTGTGTGGAAACAGCGAACAAATTACAACAACAGTTAAATGTCATTGAGCAATTTTGTGCGAATACTGGCATGGAAGTCAACAAAACTGAAATAATCGTTTTCAGAAATGGTGGACCGCTAAGAAACTACGAAAAATGTTTTTTTAATGGTACCCAAATAAATACTGTATCTTTCTACAAATACATGGGGTTACTACTTACCCCCCAATTATCGTGGAGTGCAGCACATGATAAATTATCTGCACAAGCACAAAAGGCAATTTTTTCAATATATAGCTATAAGAAACACTTTGGAGCTTTCCCAACAAAGGAATTATTTATACTTTTTGATAGCATGGTTAAGCCAATTGTGTGCTAATAAATGTCTAATCATAGATATCCTAAACACTGCTACAAAATGTTAAAATCGTTAGATGACGCCGGGCGAAATTGTTGGGCATCCAATATTAAATCTTTGTTATTCACGTACGGTTTTGGATATATTTGGATTGCTCAAGATGTAGGAAATATAGATCTATTTATAGATACTTTTAGACAACGGTTGATTGACCGTTTCGTCCAAAACTGGCATAACGACATTAGTGAGTCCTCAAGGTGTCATCATTATAAACATTACAAAACATTATTAAATACAGAAAGGTACCTACATCTGGAAATTCCATTAAAATATAAGATTGCGTTTGCTAGGTTTCGCTGCTCCAACCATAAGCTGAATATTGAACTTGGAAGATATATAAATACTCCACAAGATAAGAGACTTTGTATATATTGTCTGAATCAACATTTGACAGTTATTGATTGTGAATATCATGCATTCTTTCAATGTCCTAATTTCGATATTATTCGTAGACAATATCTTTTTAACTGGTATTCATCTGGTAATAGTTTAAATGATTTCTACTCTTTAATGTCTACTGAAAATGATAATACAATATTGAAGTTAACAATCTATGTATACCATCTGTTAGACATGATAAATGTATAAATCGTATGTTGCAACTACTATACTATGTTTGTTTTTTGTACATTTTGTGTATTTTGGGCCGGTGGCCTTTATTTACTTTAATAAAATGAATTGAATTGAATTGAATTGAATTCGGGAAGGCACAGATCTGTTTGGTTTAGTCTTCATTTCTTCTGTCTGAACTGCCGACGAAGTGTGAACGAGTTATTGCCTGCGGTTATCGATAACTGCATAAACCTTTCTTTGTCAGCTTTTTTAACTGCTTCACGCGAATGTTCAATTCTTGGTTTGCTTCTGTTATGATTTTTATGCTGGATTTCATGTCGTCGATGTGCAAATGCATTCTAATATAACTCGCTCGAAGATTGCTATTTTCTGCTTTTACTTCATTCAACTCTAATCGAAGCTTCTGATTTTCGTTCATGACCAAAGATTCGAATTTATGTTTATGTGCTCTAATATTCCCGCACAATATAATAACCAAAACTATGTTAAATTAAGTAGTAGAGCCATTTATTTGCTCGTTGCTCGTCTAGAGTCCAACTGGCAATATCAACCTGAATAGCGTGACTGCTATTTGTAACATTGTAGAGACTTTCCACATTTGCTACAAATAATGGAAGATAAGAATACAAATAGAATATGTCCCTTTTCATTTCTTGATATAGTCACGGTCATATACTACATATATTGTCTTGGCTTTAGCATAGGTAGTTTACAACTTAAAATAATGACAATTTGTTATAAATGTCATCATTCATACATTTTTTTCAAAGGCACCCCAATATATTTATTTCACAATCATGTGTTGTCAATATAAATGATTCCCTTGTTTTGAGGTTATATTGACTATGTTCTCTTAAGGTATACCAACCCTAACATGCACTTTTTAAAATGCATCCGTCCACAGATTTGCATGCTTATTTGAAATAAAACTTAACTTCGTCGTACTCGTTAAATACGATTTATAGTATAAAGGTCACGAAGGCTCGTGTTTGGTCCCGTACATTATCGAAAGGGTGAGGATAAGAGTAGTCTAGTGGTATAGGTTTCAGCCTCTAACCTAAGTGGTACAATCACAGGAACTTACTTAAACACTCTCGGAATTGTCAAAACTGTTACTGGTACTCTGGAAGCGAAATCGAGCGTAATTTGATAAGCTATCGCCACAATCGCTATTTAATATGCTGATAGCTCTTTACATAGAAGATTTTTTTGCTTGTTGTTATCGGCTATTTCATTGGTCGGAAAATGCTTATGAATATTCCCCACAAACTGCAAGTCAATACCATGTTTGGTGTCAGTGAAAGTGAAGCCATTATTATCGCCGGTCTAGAGTCTCACTGACGAAAGCGTTCTGTTTGGCATGACTTTTTTAAATTATGTTGGACTGTACAGATCTTAACGTACAGTCTACTAGGAACGTAGAATGGAAGATAAGGATACAAATGGAATTGTTTTCAATATCGTATTTAAATTAGTCATATCGTACTCAAACTATCTTGTCTGAATTATACACATGCTAATACCTCCATCTATACTGATATTTTATAATGAAAACAATATATTTTATTTTGCTTGTTTTCATACAATTTGACACTCTATATATTGATTCCAACATCATGTGTATTTCTTGTTCGTGATTCATCTGTGTTCAGGCAATGTCGGTAAGGTTCATTTAAGATATTCTAGTCATAATTTGCACATTTTAAAATGCCTCCACTAGGGTCGATTTCATCAAAATATCCGTCAATTTGCAAGCTCATTTGAAAAAAATACGCATCTTGCAACTACTCGCACAATACTAATACGTGTACAAGGTTCACGAAGGATGATGTTTGGCCACTTAAACTTTCAAAGGGGTGAGGGTATGTGTGATCTAGGTGAACCTATTCCTGGCCTCTCAATATGTTGACACCGTTACTGGCTTATAACCAGGAACGGAACTCTAGATAGCGTAATTCTACAATCTTTCAGCGTTCATCACACTTAAGCTGAAAGAAATTTATACAAACTTTATTCAACAAATTATAGAAGTCATTGTAATGTTCGAATGATTTCAATATCAACCTTAAAATGTCCGAAAATGAATAATATTATTTTCAGTTTCGCTTAACAAGAAATATATTGGAATAATAAAATGGAAATGATAGAAAGTGTTAAAAAGTGGTGTATTTAATGACTTTAAGGCCGGACTTATTTGTTTTTGTATTGGCCGCATCCTTCACAAGCGTTCATATTTTGCCTACAGGTAGCGCTTCACCTACTAGTGGTTTGAATAGTTTTGAGGATAAGATATAACGTAACAATCGTTTTCCACGTCTTTAATATATTTTTTATCAAGTAAGTAATGTTTGTCAAATAGGGCATATTTGCATTTTACATGGCAAACCCTTTTATCATAAGGCCACATAAAATTCATCTCGTGGTCATCGATTTATTATGGTTTTTAATTTGGAGCAAGCGTGCGATCTTTTATTATTATAAAGGAGCGAAGGAAAAGCGATGAAACAAATTCCATTTAAGTCATTGAAATTACATGACATTATAATCAATTTAGATACATACTCTGAGTCATTTATTAAAGCCAAAATGTTACATCAAGTGTTTTTTGAGAAAATCCATGTTCCAGTAATGTTGCTAAATTGCATTACAATGGAAGATACTCTCCGTACCAGAGATGTTTTCTTCCAAGGGAAGAAACTTGCCGTTTTCGAGTTGAATTTAAAATACAATCTTCCCTAATGTATCTTAATTTCGCGCTTGATTTAAAGTTTTAATAAATTGTTTAAGACTACATTTACAGCGAAAACTAATTTTTCTATGAAAATTTAATGACAGGTTCATGAAAAATAATACTCGTCAACATTTTGTTTTGTTTGGTTTCACTTGGTGCATTTTTTAATTGGAAATTAATGTGTGCTTATTCCGATGACCAAGACATCAATTTTGCGTGGCCGAAAATAGATTTCAAGCGCAAAATATAATGATTTTTTCTTTCTGAACAACTGAGCCGTCCAGACCAATCCCCTGTATGATCGATTTCTTTTTCTTTTTGTTAATCGAAAATGTTATAGGGCTTACAGAAACAAACTGTGGCAACCACATGAATTTTGCAACACTGAATGCTATCGGACTAAATGGAAATGTTTTATTCTCTTTCTTACTAAGCATAATGTGTCTTTTTTTCTTAAAAGGCTTTATATCAAGTGTTCTTATAATACAGTTACAATGCGGCCCCTTTTGAGGCCAATGAGGGACTGAAAAGTGAAACAAAAAGGAAAGTTGACTCTGAAACCTTATGTTTACAGCTTTCGTGTAATAATGATATGCTCAACCATGTAATGTAGCAAGCAAACATTCTTTATAAAATCTCCGTAACGATTTGTTCAATATTGTATGCATATATGTTTCACTTTCGTTATCTCATTGATTAATGTGGAATTCCATTTCGGTATTATTCAATTGTAAAATATGCATCATTCTTTTATTTTAGATGTTTCGATTTATTTCAAACTCAATGAAAGACTGAAAAAAAAATGATGCGCAGTATAGTTTTCGAGTCAACCAAAGCTCTGTTGATTGTATTCATCAACTTAGTAATGTTATTAAAAAGGTTTTAACTCAAAAAATAAAAATGTAGTGCGACTTTATTGATTTTGAAAAGGCTTTCGACACATTTTACACGAAGCTGCGTTTATAAACTAAGTCCAATCTGGTATAAGTAGTAAAATGAAATCCAATCTTAAGTCATTATATGCAAATGTTAAGGCGTGTTTTAAAGATATGAATACTATGTTATATTCTGAACTGTTTGCCATTTATATATGAGTGAACCAAGGGGAATATCTATCTTCCTTTTATTTATTTTGTTTATAAATGGCATTCGGGAGTATTTATATTTTGAAAGTCTAACCAAAAATTATATAACTAAGCTGTTTTTATACAGGTTGCTGTTTTCAGATGATATTGCTTTGTTCACAACTGACCCGAATAGTCTTCAAGCCCAGCTCAATGCAATAAATAGATACTCACGCAAGTTGGGTCCTAAAATCCGTGTAGTTAAAACTAAAATATGTATTAATATTTGAAAAAACGAAATAACATTTAATCGTTCAAGTTTGTCCATTAATAATGAGGTTATCGAAAAAGTTGATAATTTCTGTTATTTGGGTATAGATTTCAATTCAAATGGTCTTGTAAATGAAGTTAAAGCGCTGAAAGATCAAGCTTTGAAAGCATATATTCACATTGTATCAATATTTGGTAGAGTTAAAATCGACTAAAAGTCAAAACATTGTTCGTATCCGTGATTGCTCCTATTTTTAATGAATGGTGTTGAGGTTTGGAGTATAGAAAACATGAAAGTCGTGGATAAACTCCACCTTAAATTCCACATTCCTGGAGTTTGCTCTCAACATACTTTTGCTGTTGTACTTGGTGAGCTAAGACGATTTCCATTATCTTTGTAATTTTAAATTAGAACTATTCAAACTACTATTGCTGCTGTTCTTGGTGAGCTAAGACGATTTCCATTATCTTTGTAATGCTTTATTCTAGGCCTCAGTTCTGGTGAAAGATCGAATCGTCGCCAACGAGTTATAAATAATATATACTAAGGCCAAAAATACCTGCGTTTATCTGTTTCTGGTCCCGGGTCCCATGCGATCCGGAGAATAAACTTTCATTCCTGATATGTATAACAGAGACCCTTTGTCAACAGGAAAACAAAATGGCGGTGTCAATACTGTCAGTGAACGTCATAAAATGTCCGCATTTCGCGGGCATAAATGCCTGAGATCTTTTCTCAACAGCATTGACAAGAAAATAGGCGATTTTCTTCAAGAAATTAACAAATTTACTTGATAATTGACTTTTTTGGCTTGAACATTATCACAGATTTGGAGAAATTGAAGTGCTGTACATGCTTTAAAAAGAATCGACCCCGTCTTATAAACGAGTATGTACAAAAAAACACCAGATTTCAAAAATAGCAAAATAGGCGGGGAAATACGGAATTCTATAGAAAGTTAATGATTTCAGACATTTAACAATGATGTTTTTATCTGACTTTTTGTGAATAATGAAACGCTTAGATATGAGATAGTTTATCCAAATGAACAGAATATTGCATGATCCTGTAATTTAAATTCGAAACGTTAAAAAAAATCCAACCAACCGACTGTTGTTTTTTTTCGCCATTTAATTGGAAACACAGGTATTTGATTGTTTGGCCTAAATTAAAGATGTTAGTTTTGTTTATTGCAATGCTAAGCAGAAATGGTCTAAATTTGTTATGAATGTGTTAAATACTCTTGGTTAAAGCTATGTTTGGTTTAGTGATTATATTAATTATATTAATCATTCTTGTTCTGAATCATTAAGACAAAGCCTTTACGATCAATATGTACAACATTAAACTGATTCGATTCATTCAACCGAAGTTAACTTAATGTTATCAATTATAGTTAAGTTTTGAATAAGTAAAGTTATTGATTAAAATATTGATAATAAATATAAAATTGAATTATCGAGATTACGATTATGTTCTCACTCTCTTGAAATCGATGATTGAAGGTACAATAATGTTACACGTTTAGAATTAAAATATTAACTATGCAATACTTAAATGGTTGAATCGGAAATCCTTCTCATGCTTGATTGTCCTTTTCACTATGATTTACGTCGACAGTACAATAATTCCAGTTCATGAGGAACCTTGAATATATTAAGGGTAAAGATGTCATAACCCTAAACACTTAAAGATAATGTGTCTAAATATACTAATTATGTTTTGCTACTAGGTTCTGTCAGTTGCTTCATAGTTGCAAAATCAATTAATAAATATTCTGTTATGTATAATAGGTTCTTGTAAAAATGATTGTTGTTTTTTTAAATTTTTCACCTTTTTTACTTCGTGTACATCTCATTATATGTGTATTGTACATTGCCAAAGGCTTTTGTCATACTAATATTGTCAATCAAACTTGAAAACTTCAAGATTCAAACTTAAAATTTTTGTTTTATTATTCCATACTAACAAACAGTATATATCACAGCACAATTAAATCATGGTAAACATAATAGTTTATAAAGAATAATGTTATTTGTGTTACATAATTTTTGTATTTTAGTATTGGTATCTGAGTGATAACCAAATGCAAAATACAGTGTAAAAATAGACTATAATGATGCCTACCAACGAAGATAGCAGTTACAATGTTTTAGAATAAATAGCAATAATATAAAGATAAGGTAGGAAAAAGGTATTTATGCATTTATGTAGGTATTCAGGCAGATGCCATTTGTTTTCATTGACTTTTTTGTTGCAGATAAGAGCCATTTCGCACTCTTTTTGAAAATGCTCTCTTACTCCCAGATGAGAATTAACACCACTAAAACAAATATTGAAAAGTACCAAAAAGGATGAATAAATCTCGAAAACAATGGTTCTTATGAAGGATACCGAGTTTACTTTGGAAGAAAGGTGCAGAAAAAACACGTTATTTCTACCTTATGAGACGAAAGTGGATCACAGTAAATCTTTTAGCATTTACCAACTTAACCATTTAATATTTTTTGCGTTATCAGCTATAAAATACATGGTTACAGTTTTGTTATCAGTAATTAATATTTTCCATAAGTGCATCATTAAGTAAGAAGTTTAAATTTTATTCCCCAAAATATATGTTTGTTATATATGTTGAAGTATTGATTTTTTAAGAGTTTCACTTTAACTCAATGCTTTCTTGTAATAATATAAATGGCGAAGCTTTAATGTTTGATTTTTGTCCAATTTCAGTATGACACAATAAAACGTGAACTTTACTAAGATATGTTGATATGAAATCATGCTTCATCGGAAAGCCCACTGACATAATTGTCTTGACTGGTAGGATTTTGAGTACAGATTAAAACATTCTAAGTGTGCTATGTTGACTTACAGGTTTATCATGAAATGGATATTTAACTTATTGACGTTTTAATAAATAATGCACGTTGTCTGATTAACTTGTAATAAGTAATTAGTTTTTTCTTATAGTGTTCTCTGTTTGAAACACAAGTGGCCTTTTAAACTATGAAAAGAGCAGTTACTGTGACTGATGCATCACCATGGTTCCTTACATTCACACAATCAGAAAGAAATGCGTATGGCAAATAGCTGCGATTTCTAACATGATTATAACGCTACTATCAAAATAACTCCGAATTTCTTTTCTCTCTTTGTTTATATCTTTGATTCACTTTACTTAGTTTGTAATAGAATATAGACCTATCACCAATATCACCTAGCATTACCGTCGAGAAATAATGGAAACGTATACGGCTGTACTTCGTTCAAGTGTTCATGAGCTCATAATTAATTATGGCTGGCTTGTACCTATATTCATCACTACGCTATTTTTATTACAACAAAAAAACCGGATGTATTTAGAGGAAAACAAGTTTGATTAGAATTGTATTTTGTGCATATTTTGCGAAATGTCTGTTATCAGGCATGGCATGGACTTGTTTCTTTAGTTTTTCATTTAAGTATGCGATTGATCTAATATTTTAAATTGGTTAACATGTTATCTGTTTCATATTCTGCACTAGCGTGCTTTTATAACTCAATGTCACCGATATGTTTATTGATAGACAGTATGAACCAGATATGATATGATCAGTTGGGTTACAAGCTTTCAACCCGGAAGATTTGAATATTCAAGTGTGATATGCATGTACTTTTCTAAACATGAGCTTATCACTGTAAACGGTACTTAAAAAGATAAGAGAAATATACCAAACCTTCACGATTACCCGCAGTTATATGTCGTGAAAATTGAAAACAGAAACGCCATTTATAAGTATTAAGTACCTTTTAAATATATATTAAATGTTGAAGGAAATAAAAGGGAAATATGAAACATGACGTAGAAGAATACTTTCGACGCATAACAAAAGTTGGGAAATATTCGGCGCATAACAAAAGTTGGGAAAATATTCGGCGCATAACAAAAGTTGGGAAATATTCGGCGCATAACAAAAGTTGGGAAATATTCGGCGCATAACAGACTTTGAGCAACTAATAGTACAGAAATATTTTGTTATTTCAACATGTCGGAGCCTCTGGTTTGCTGTGTCCATGAGGAATTGGCGACTGCATTATGCTTAACACAAAAAGATATTTTGTGCATTCAATGTCTGATCTCGAATGATCACAATAGTTGTGATAAGAAAGTTTTGGCAAAATTCAACACCGAGAAAGACAAATGTTTTATTAAGTGCATAGGTTTACGTACTCAAATATTACGCCAACAAAACGAGATCAGGAAGCGCGTAGAAAAAGTATATTCAGAAAAAGAAAAATTGGAAGCGGCGGTTAACAGAAGATTTGATCGTCTAAATGAGAAAATAGAGAATGTGCGACGAGATATTCTCAAGGATTTAGCTGATAAAGAACGCGATATCATAATGTCACATGAGAGAAAGACAGAAGAAATCGAAGGTTTCCGAAAAGAAGTAGATACAATGTTTGTTTCTTTCGAGAAAGGAAATGTACAGGAGTGTAAAAGACAGCTGAAAAGAACTGAAGTCGAGCTGTATGCTTCATGTTCAGTTCCTTCTAACATGGAAGCAGAGTATAGATTCACCAACGATGAATCTTTGAACTTGCTGAATGACAGAGATAGCCGTGGTTATATATGGTTTGAAGAATACGATATTTACTAATAAATGATGTGTTCAAACAGCACGTCACTAAGAAATTTTGAAAAAAAATAAATATGTGATTTTCAGATGTTCTGAGAACTTTGTAAAATAAAGGTAACTCCTTGCATTGCATATGTACGGTGAAGTTAAATTCTGAACCATGAAACTGTCGTGCTGAAGCTAAACAAACACGCGCTTTGTTTGCGATATACTAGATTAACATGATGTTTGCATTGTTTGTTTTTGATTCTTTAAATTGAAGAACAATAACCAAACCTCTTAGCTTTAGTTTAAGTGCTCTAAATGGATAAACACCTTGTGGATGTCCACTCGTCGATCTTATTTATTCGCCCAGTGTTTTTATCATATTTATAAATACTATCATTATTAAAACAGTAAATCGTATCTAACACGATCATAATGTCAATTATAGCGCTTTAGAGTCATGCGCTAGCTGAAATTTTACTATGTCGTTTCACACGGTCCGGGTAATCTTGACGAACTAAGCAACTTACGTCATCTGGGTTAATAATGGCGAACAAAACACGTTTTATTGTATACATGTATTATTTTCATTTGATTTAATCCAGTAAGTACGGTCAATATGGTCCGCTTAGTCCCCAAATTTTAGGGTTGTTTTAAATCCGAAGTAGACCGTTTATTTTGCTACTGATTCCATTAAGGTAGCACACCCCTAATGAAAACCTCCACTTGAAACTCTTCAATTTTAATGCTTTAGCCTATGTTGTTAAGCGCAGGACTACAAATCTTTTGAGGGTTTCAAGGAATTAGTTCGAATCCATCCAGAAGCACACACATTTTTTTTCTTCTTCTTTGTTTTCATTAGCTTACATTTTTTTTACAGAAATTAATATTGTATTTTCATTGAACATTAATAGAATATATTTCTACACATAAATATTAGCTTCTTTGAAGATTTTATGACTTGCAGGCACGGCTGAAAAAGGTGGTTGGGAATTACAAACTTTTATCTTTTTTAAAAATGAGACGGTAAACCATTTTGATTTTTTGACATAATGTTTCCAAAAGATCAAAGATAATTATTAATAAAGAGCAGGTCATGAGTATTTCTAGAACTTGTTGATTTTGCTTTTAAACGTTGATGTTCCAATTTTACGCGGTCAAAACAGTATGTTAAAAATGAAATACCATTTGGCTATTTCAGTGCAGTATGATTATAATTGTTGGTGATGTGATCAATAATGTATTATTTCTGAAAGCAAATATATTTCTTGTTACTCTGATACCAAATTATTACCAAAATGTTGAAAAATAAATGAAATAAAAGATTTTTTTTCTCTCTCACTGGTCAATGCTTATCCCCTATTCTCACTTAAATAATCATTTACAAATTTTTCATCAACCATTGCTTAAACATGCGGCCATCTTTCAGTTGACATAACTGGAATCAACATTGGCTGACATTCAATGACAACATAGTCTTAAACGCGATAAATACAATTTTAATTTAAAAAATAACTTTGCGTTGACCATCGGTGATTCGTACATAACGTCGTCCGACAACCGCATTCCAAATTTGGAATGTCAATTGATGTTAATCAAGTGCAGAGTTTTGTTGATCTTTGCGATCAACTGAGCAATGTTAAGTCAGTGTTTTATGTTTGAAACTATACTGGTTAGCGACCCCTTTTCGGCCGGAAATAAAGGTTTTTCCTTTGTTACTTTTGACAAAAGATAGCTATTACGATAAAATATTACACTCAGATAGGTTGGCTCTTCCGACAAAAACTGTGTTATTTGTTTTTAAAAAATAGCTAGGGATTCCGAATATTCCCACGTGCCCTATAATTTCGCTAAAATAAACACTCTACTGTACCAATTATTCGCCCACCCCATAAATTCCCTGTTCTAACGATGTGTTTCATATATTTATCTCTAAACTATATCTTCAAACAATTATTTTTATTCCACCTGTCAAGCGACCGTTTTAAACGACAATTGATCAATAAATATAATATGTTAACTATTACATACTGTTTATGTATGTTAAAAATGATACAACACCTACTCGATCTTCTCCTTGCAGAAAATTTGAAAAAAGCTACTGGGATTCCTTCTTGAAACATGACCTACATTATGTATGCATGTTTATAGACTTCCGAAGAGGGACAACGCATGTCCGTACAAGAATGTAACGATTAATTCAAATTTGGGTTGTTTCCCTTAGACAAAAAATTCGGCGATTACTTCACCGTTTTTAGGTTTTACAGTTTGCTTTTTCGAAAATTGAACTTAAAATACAGCAATTTATGGTATTTGTATAATTTATCACCGGTTTTATACATTATAATGACAAATCAATAATGTCGTCTGATAGTGCAAGGTATGAGGAAAATTAAAAAATCCTTACAGGGCCTCAAGCAAATGAGCGCGAGCGTGGTGACGTCATCCCCGCGTGCAACTTACAAGGTCAGAAGTGTAAACAATGTTTATTTGGGTCGAATTCAACATACTACGTACATTTGAACGCAGAAAACAGCTCATATCCGTCAAAAAAGATGCCACAATGAAACGCCAGACTGATGTGTGCAAAATATTTCTTTTTGACTGGTTTTAACTGGGTGTGCGAAAAAGTGGTTCGGGCGAATAATAGGTCGCTAACCAGTACGTTTAAATACTAGGATAAGGAAAGAAGCTTATATGTAACCTCGTTTCGATGATACCATTGATGTACTTGATGTTTCCAGGTTATTTTCCAAGCTAGATGTAAGGTCTACCTATTGTCAAGTGGAGATAGATAAGCAAGATACGGAGAAAACTGTATTCTTTATTGATAATTTGGGTTTCTATGAATGTAATCGTATGTCCTATTGCCTAACTAATGCTCCCTCTACATTTCAGCGCATTTCAAGCATTGCACAGCTGATATGCTTCTTAAGGACTGTCTTGTCTTTATCGATGACCATCTTATGTTTTCTAAAACTTTTGAGGACTATATTAATCGGTAAGAAGCTTTTTTCTCTAGGCTTAACAAGCATGGCTAAGGGCTTAAACCTTTGAAGTGAGAGCTGTTCAAAACCTGTGTAGAATATCTTAGGCATGCTATAAGTCATGAAGGAATAAATACAGATACCGATAAGACGTCGACTGTCAAAAAATGGCCAGTCCCTTCCAACATCAAAGACATCTGTGCTTTTCTTGGATTCACAGGGTACTATTGCCGTTTTGTGAAAGACTACGCCTGGACAGCCCAGCCCTTGGACCATCTCCTAGAAGGTCATCTTACGTCAAAAAAGTCCAAGAGGTCCAAACCCAAAGCTATCCCGAACCCCAAATAGTCCAGAGATTTCTTCGTGAAAGGAAACAGTTAGTGATGGATGATGAAGTTCTATATAAGACCTCCATACATGACGGACAGTGAGTTCGCCAACTGGTTGTTTCCATAGCATATCGGATTATTTGCTTCAATGGTCTTCATTGCGATGTTGGTCATACAGATAAAGGGAAGTTCCTCTGGTTAGCAAGCCAAAGGTTTCATTGGCCTGGCATGGAGAATATTTTGATTCCAGAATCAACTCTTGTTCACGTTGCGTTTATCGCAAGGTACCAGTCACGCATTTCCCTCCACTTCCGCCTTTAGTCACTTCTCGACCTATGCAACTTCTCTGCATTGACTTTCTCAAACTTTATATTTAAAGGTTGCTTTGAGGATTTTCTTGTCATCATTGATCATTTTACCAGATATTAAAAGACTACAGCTGTTGCCACGGCAAAAAACATTATTTGAACATTTTATTGTTTTCTTTCTGTTACAGAGCAGATCTATTCAGATCAAAGCAATGGTAAAATGAATGTAATTTTATCAAGGAACTCTGCAAGTTAGCTAATGTTAAGAAGTCCCGGAAGTACCCCGTATCATTCCCAAAGCAATGGAAGTTTCGAGCGGTTTAACCGTACACTTATGAAGATGCTTTGTACCCTAGAGGAACACCAAATGACTTACTGGAAACGCTACACTCATCTTCTAGTCCAAGCCTACTTCTGTCTCTCATCACTTTCTTTTCTTCGATCGCCATCCTGGACTCTCTATTGACTCTTATCTTGGTACCAATTCTAACCTTGATGACAATACTTCGCAGAGCCATACTAACTACGTCGTTTAACTGAAGGAGGGGACGCGATTTATATATTGTAGTTGTTGCAGCAAAGAACGCGGGAAAAAGATCACAAGTCAACAAGGCAGTATACACCAGAAGAGATAAAGAAAACAAGCAAGAGGTTTGGGATGTTGTCTTGGTACGGAAAGGGTCACCACAAACTTGCTTGGAGATGGGAGCCTAATTCATACATAATTATTAAGATCCCTAATTCCGATGTCCCTGTAAACGAAGAAAGGTCGCATAAGAACTCTTCTCAGAGACTTTCTTCTGCCTTTCATTTCTATCCCTATTGAAGAGCATGTCTCCAATCCTGCTCCTAGGAGGAAACCGTCTGTTAGATATGTTGTAGTAGCAGGCCGTTCAGAAGATTTTGATTCGCCTTCTTCCGACACCACGTCTTCTGTCCGCTACATCACCTAACAGCGAAGGCCTAGACTCACTCGTCTTCCATACTCCAGACTACGACTCCTACTATTAGATCACCTTCGTTTGATGCAAATCCTTTATTTTTAGTTTCTTTTGAACTAGTCATGGTTCATTTGCTAGTTCGATTTCCCCAGAACAAGCACAGCCCAGGCCGAGACGAGTCAGGAAACCACCCGACAGATATGCGGAGAATAGGTCGCTCCGCAGTTAGAGTTTTTCGTTTAGTTCCCATATTACGGTTGTGAATGCTTTGGTTTTGTTATCCACTCTAAGAGTTTTATTCATTTTCCTAAATTTCTGTGTGTTTTAATATACATATCGTTCATTGTTAATCGACCTTAATGGGTATGATTGACATTTTGGTGTTCGTTTGTCGTATCAGTTGTTCAGATTCGCATCTTTTGTAAAGTTTTAATACTATCACATACAATGTATTGTCATACTTGAACAACGTAAATAGATATTTAGTTCATTGTCATGTAGTAGCCATCTTATAAAATTTAATTGAATTTCATTCGTTAAGGGTTTTCTGTTCCTTTAATATTTCTTTTCATTCAGATTTCATTGTGTCCGTTTCCATTTCAATTTTCTATATGATAACCTAATTGTTGTAGACATTATTATGGTATTATAATGTCAAACTTTTCTATTTAGTTTATTTTGCTTCATAGTTCAATCGTTATATGCTTTGCTGTGTTTTATTTTATTTTTGTTTTGCAAAAATTGCAGCAGAGAACATTTTGTGCTGTGTTATTACATTTTGCTATGTAGTTTCCATATTCACTTTGATAAATTCAATTATCCATATAGCTTAAACAGATGTACATCAACATTTTTACTTTAGTAATCTTATACAGGATTAGATAATTCTAACTGATTTTGAAATGTGTACATTTTAGTATTTCAATTTAATGATTTCCTCTATTCATATTCTGTAGTCAGTTTCGTTTACTATACTAGGGCGACAACTTCTTTTTCGTAACTTTACAGTTCCTACAGCGATCACCTCCCATATTTATTATGCTATTGTCTCTTTTACTTTATGATACAAATTATGTTGTTCATAATTATGTAAGCAATGGTTACCTATCATTTGTTTAATTTCCGGTTCCACTTAAACGGACTGTACACTTGATTGGCACCAAAACAAGTTTTTTTTTCTGTTTCGAATCTCAAGACAATTATAAAATAAAATGTTTTACTCTTTAATATCATCATTGAAAAAAAAAATCCCAAAATGTGAAAAACAATCTAGTAGGAGACCGAGTTGGAATATTTAAGCTATAGCTAACTTGGTAATATCACTCGGTAACATTGACTAGCCAATTACGCATAAGGAATGAATTCTACTAGGTACCTGGTAATCTTTTTAAATGGAAAAATAGGACAAAACTGCAAAAAATAAATAATTGTAAGCAGGTGTTTATCTATGGCTTGTCTGAGTTTTTATCAGAAGTGTATGTTCCGTTATGTATGATTTGCTTCAGTGTGAAGACTAGATATCCTGTTAGGGCAGTGAACATCTTTTACGAACAAATTAGTTGTATTCACGGTCTATGTTATATTCTTTCAAATCCGTTGCCCCGCTTCATTTCTTCTTCATGTTACTTTTCATTTGCTTCTCGTAAAAGACAGTGCGTTAATTTTCTTTTTTGACAAACCATAATAACATCTAAGCTGTCCTGGTTAGTGTCTTCATCTTTTCAATTGTCTTAATTTCTATTTAGCATGTTGTTTGTTATGGTGTATTTATGTACATCTATATTTTGTTTAATTGTAATATTGTCTTGATTATGTTCTAAATAAAGGTTTTTCTTTTGATGAACAATATAATACCCCGACAGGTGCACATAGAAAAGTGTGTTGTTTGTTACATATAGCATTTATTGTATTGATAGCACTTTAATTCCATTGTTGAGAGCATTGATTAGACTTAATTTCAAACAACACTATGCATTTTAACTTGAAGATATCTCATATTGAACCCGAAAGGTCTGTTATCGATTTGGATATTTCTCCTTTTCAATTAATGATAACATAAATCGATTAGCCTATATTTATTTAAAGTGATGAATATTTCAGTTTAAATACATTTGGCGCTCAAATCAAATAAAAAAAAAACTATTTATATTTAATAGCGTTCGCGTATATTCATTTGCAAATACTATTGATCAGCGAGTAAAATTATTTATCAATTTGAAACATGCATCTATTTATTACGAGTGAAATTCAGTATGTGAATTATGACTAAACAAACAAAAGTATCGTTTTCGGTACAGCTGTTTAAAATGATACAAAAGAATGTCAAATAGATAAAATATGGATAATCAATACATAAATCAGAACTAGACTGACTTGGTTAGAGTGTATTGCGCTATTCACTATTGTAAACAATATCGATTAATCAAGACACTTGAAATGGTTGTGGCAATAAACAATGGAAAATGCATGGACTTAAGCCAACTTCGTTCGCAAACGGAGCTTACATCACGATAACACACTGAGCAGCTTATCACATGAAATATTTGGATTTATGAATCTTAAGAAGTGATGGCTATACTTTATATATATACAATAAGTGGATATTGGGAGTTATGTGAGCAAACACAATTGTGACAATGTTTTATAAACTTTAATAACTTAACACAGAAGTAACACATGACTTGAGTAGCTTTCTGCTATTGCGTAAACAATGCTAATATTTCTTTCACCAGATATTGACTGAATTTTGGCAATGACCTCTTATCGAAATCTACTAAGAGCGAAGGAAACGCAGAACTGGGTCAAAGCCGCCATCGCCCTAAACATAACCAAGCAAGGTTTGCAAGATCTTGTGGGGGATGTTCTGACATGCGTTCATCAGGATATCTATAATACCGTTAGAACATCCAACGGTCTTCCAGCTGGGGCAATATGCGCACAATGTTTCACCGAGAACGTGTTGCAATGCCCCACTCGTGGGATATGCACCAGTCTAAGAAACTGTAGATTGCATAACTCCCCAACAAATAAGCACGTTTCTTGTCCTAATGGGATTTGTGGAAATGTTCATGACGAAATCATTCATCACCATAGATTTAATGGTCCTTCATGGAAGAACACAAACGCCGACAAATGGTGTACCAGCCCCTGGGAGATCGGCAAATGTTTCCTTCCTCCAGATGGCTACAAGACCGTGTCCTCCGTCAACGACAGTGACTTCAACGGTGTAATAAGCGTCATGATGAATTGTAATGATTTCCAGAACCGCTTGTCCTTTAACGTCGGTACACAGACAAATTTACTGTCAGAGGTATAACAAGTACACGCACAATAAGCATTTAATGAATTATTTTGAGAAATTATTAAACAATCTGATTTCACTATTGAAAGACAGTAAATAGTCCATTCATAACGATTTAGCATACATTATGGTGTTGTTTTGTAAGAATTTAAAAGTTAAAACAAGAGGAGTAGCTAGACCATATAAGATATGAAGGCCCGACCTGCTTTGGGTATGGGGCGCTTATGCTCCCCAGAAATATGCCCGCAGAATTGTTTTCCTGCAAATCGTAGATTTAGAAATTTAATGATCTGTAAATGATGTGCTAGCCGACGGTTTGATTTTGTGCACAAATAGTGTGAAGTCTTATTTCATTAAAACACTAAACCAGATGTTGTATATTTTGCCAGTAAAAAATAAACATGGCTTTGAATTGACCTGTAAATGTGAGTTGTGCTTGATTATTTCCACCAATCCATTTAAGGTTCGCGACTTTGGTCGACTCGTCCGCCACTCCAATGATCAGAAGATCAAGGACATCCAGCTAGTAGACATTCTTTTCAAGCTACGACTGCTGCTGGAGGACCAGACTGAACTAGCGAAACGACCCGAGGCACAGCATGCCGTGGAACAGCTTAAACAGGTGGGATGTTATGCATTTCTGTACTGCATGCAACAGGCTTAAATGTGAAATTGTTTCACGTTCATGTTATTAATTTAAGGAATCATTGATGATGCAGGAAAATAACAAATATCCTTTCCGTCATAAATTAGCTGTTGAGTTCCTGTTATAAGGTGAAAATGGCGGACAGCGTCTAATGAAGCTGTCCGCGCTCGACATTGACCATTTTTATAACGTAGCAAGACAGACCAATATAGATCTTATTATCTTTTGGCGAGGTCTGTGTCTTCATCTGCGGTGTCACCGTTCCAATCTCCTCTTTAACGTGAGCATTTCTTGTACAACTTTCATACTTATGCACAAAAAATACTGGATAAATATCTTGATCGTCGATAGACGCACATAATGCACTTTTTAACACATAGTGTTTATCCTGCAATCAAATTATTGTTTTCCATCGCCATTTCTTTACCAAACTTGTTAACATTTGTTTTTGGTGAACAATATCGACCATTAAAACAGCAGCAATTTTCAATATTTAGATTAGCTTTACGACGCTTAAGCCGAAGTCACAAAGTGTGTTCCATTATGTTTCCGGCAAAGATGATGATTTTGTATTTTATTACATAACTAATCAAGAAGTTACAATTTAAGCATTATTTTTTGTGCATATCCTTTCATTTTCGCACGGAAGACATATAACTTTTATATTATGCATTTTGGTGGAAATATTTTATTGCGAAGGGAAACAACCTATGTGCAGCAGTAAATTAAATGAAAAACAGTAACTAAACTTACTTACACTTTGTTTGGGCGTTATATCACGAATAAATAGTAGATATTCTGGTCCTTTCAGGGTCTGCCCATGAACTGTCCTTAATATCCTACAATTGACGAAAAGCACATTCAAATTCCTGAGCATACTATTCATTGTGTGTTACCAAAGATAAATTTACTGTCCCAAAGTTTTCGAGAAGAAAATGTGTATTTTAAAAGATATTCATAAAATATCGTAAAAATGCTGTACAGGAAATGTTACATTCGGTTCGCCATCGTTTCTATTTATGAAGATTAATTTTATGTGAGCAACTAATGTAGGGTACACATGTCAGCTTACTTGCTTAGTTTTTTATATTTTGAACCAACAGTTTTGATAAGTTGCTTATGTTATGATAACAGGTGAATCAGAACATATATTTTGTTTGTTAACAGTTGCAATCAGACGAGTTTAAGATCAACGCTGAGAACGAACTGGAGATGCTAAAGGAAGGTAAAGAGCCAAATCAGAAAATGAGATGAGCTCGAGATTGAGAAATTACTTGAATAGTTTCGTATCATTTGAGCCGGATCTCTATAAAATGATCAACGCAGTCTGAATTTAACTTTTGAATATGATTTTTGAATTTGAACATTACAACATAAATATCAGTAAGGGACGCATTTACATTTCATAATGCAAAATATCAAACAAACAAAAATTGTGAATTTTTTCAACGATAACACATCGTCAAATAGGAACTCAAATGTTACATTCGTAAGAATATGACAGAAAATGCTTTATATATTTATTGGGAGGCGTTAGAAATTCCTTGTTTTTTTCAGTCTTGGGTTTACAAAATTATGTTCAATGAATGGTTGCTATCTGGTGTCTATTAATACAAGTCGGAAAAATGACTGAATTTCAACAAAGCTTAATAGAATCAATTCCAAAATAAAATATGAGAACAGATCTCTTTTTGATTCACCAAATAATAATGTTCTTAAATATATTTTTATAAATTCTTTTCAAGTACCTTTTACATACACAGGATTACGATTACGCTTGAATGATTACTACCAAGCCACTTTGGAGAACATGCCGATATCTCCAATCCTGGCGGAAAATGAAGCCAAACTCAGTATGTTTTATGTGGCACCGAAGATTGTGGAGAAAAAACATAGAAAAATAGACAGATTTGACAAAGAAGCATGCGGTCGAGAAGTAACAAAGTTTTCGGATGTATTCTGCCATGAAGGTCAATTCCTCAGAAACGTTTTCCTTGTTGGTGAACCGGGCAAAGGAAAAACAACATTCTCCGCCATGTGTGCTCTGCTATGGACGCATCAATATTCACAACCAGAGGGACGAATTGAGGGTAAAACTCACTTTGCTGACTCAGAATTCTTCAGAGAGTTTGCATTTTTGTTTCATATTACCCTACGAGATTCTGGTCAGAGTTGCAATCTTACTGAAATGGTCAAGGAACAACTTATTTGTAAAATCTACAATACAAAGGATGTAGAAGATGGCTACCGTCTGTTACAGACTGTGCTGGAAAGTGAAAAATGTTTAATCATAGCTGACGGCCTTGACGAATGGACTCATCCGGAAAACGTTAACTGTACCTGCAAAGGGGACGAGAAGATTATCCCTTTCCAAAATTATGCCAACAAGGCCACAGTCCTCACGACAACGCGTCCATGGCGACTCTCACAGTTTAGAGTAAAGGATTCAAAGATCGACAAGTATCTTGAATTAGAAGGGGCAGAGGAGCCAAAAGAAATTATTAAAAATATTGTCACCATCCTTAATGAGGATAATGAAGTTGAACGGGATCCAGAGGACTTCATGAAAATCATATGCGAGAAGGGTCTTCAAGGTTTACTGACAGCGCCTATCATTACGACCCAACTTGTTTGCCTGTGGTTCGAGGGTGCATCGTTTACCAATTCAAAGTGTAACATTTATGCTGGCGTGCTAAACATGCTATCCTGTAAACATACGTCTATCAGAGAGAAGGCTCCGAAAATTGCACTTCCATCTGTGATAAATAATTTTGAATGTTTCAAGCACAATCCAATGGTTTTCATTGCGCTAGCCAAGTTGGCATACGCAACCTTGTTTTCAGAGTCCCGAGATGTATCTGTTGTATTTAGCAGCGATAGAGTCAGCCATGAATTAGACAGGGGGCAGGTTGAATTTGCATTGAAGACAGGCATACTCACTGAGACGAAATCCAAGTCATTAATCAAACGAACATCTCACTTTTCATTTTTTCATAAAACAGTTCAAGAGTTTTTGGCTGCCCTTCATTTATGTTTAAATGAAAACGACTACAATCAGTTATTCGGCAAGTACGAACAAGATAACAAGGTATCTGTCTTAGGGGATGTTTCTGAAGTATTTATTTTTATATGTGGAATGAAGCCAGAGCTCGGTGTTCGAATGTCTTCGTGGATCAATAGCTCCATACCTCAAACATCATTCCATTCGATGGATTGGACTTACGACGACGATTACGGTCATTACACCTGTACTATAAATGATGATAAAGACAAACAAGAACATCGGCGTATAATTGCCTCGGGCTACCGTGAAGCCCAATCCAGCAACATCGGCGACATTCCGCTTACTCTCACACACTTCTCTATATACGTGGGTATAACTCCCAGCCAGGATGTCTGTGCATTACGAAACTTGATGAATATTAACAAAAACCAAGTTCAGTCACTTGCCATCTTCGGATACGATGACACAGTGTGTGAAAAGGAGCTGCAGGAGGTGTTTAGCTTTTCTGGCGAATCCCTCAAGCACGTTGAATTGGCGTACTGTGGTGGGCAATATGACTTGTCCAAATGTCACAGGCTGGAATATCTGAGTATAATGGAAGGCGGTATTACACAGGTTGATACAGGAAATATTGAAACGTGTAAATTACAGTTCGTATCATCGGATGCTGAATCAAACATACTTAGTTCATTTAAACAGGGAATGGGCAGTAAACTACAAAGCCTTGTTTTAATTGATGTAAAGAATATCGCGTTACTGTGCGATACACTTCCCAGTCTGTCTCAGTTACAATGTATTTTTATCGAAACTGCAGATCTCGGTGAGCTACATCTACTCCCTCCAGCCTCCATAAAAAAAATTGACATGTCTTTTGTTACAATGACAGCGCTGGCGGTGAGAAGGCTGGTGGAACAGGTTGAGAACATACCGCACACTGTGTCATGTTATATGTCCTTATGCACGGTGAAACCTTTGAGTGAGTTTGAACAATTAAAGAAGTATATGGATAATTCGCCAGTATTCAACAATTACCCAGTTGAAACAATGAAATTCACTAAAATTTAAATTATAATAAATCATGACAATCAGGTGTGTTTGTAATCATTGATTTGGATCTGTACATCTAAAGAAAGAGACAAAATGAAACACAGTAAAATAATCAGTGGTCTTGTAATTTCGCATTAATTAAAAATGAAATATTTAAATATAATGTTAAAAATTATCTTCGAACGTTTATGATGCAAGTGGCTAATTTGAACTGTCAATAGTAATAATGTCTCTCTTTTCTTTTCTTTTTTTCTTTTTTTGAATTTTCAACTTATGACAATCGCTCAACTTTATTATAAAACACAGAAAATAAACCAGTTCATAACATTCTTTTTCCTTAAACATTTTCTTTGTCCGGAACAAAATTCGGAAACTACTGATGAAATTTGATGAAACTTGGAACATTGATAGATTGCAGTGAAAAATTGTGCTCTTTGTTTGAATTATTACTATTATAGTTATTTTCCCTTGATCATTAAAAAAGAAAAATTGTCCAAGGCATGACTCAAAAACTAGTTAATCAAATTGGTTAAAACTTTGGTCAATAATAAAAATCTGAAGTTGTGCATAGGGCAATAGTGTTATTGAGTTATTTCCCATTGCCTTTTGATTTTCTTCAAACGAGAAGGCTTGTATGAAGGTATGAACACATTGAAAGAAGTTGGAACATCGGTAGAAGCGCAAATTTCAAGAACTATAACTCCTGAATACTTTGATGCAATTCATCTTGTTCTTAAAATATCGTTAAAAATCGAACAAAGCCTTACTTGGAAACGATTCCCGAAACTGAACTTTGAACATATACAAATACATTTCTTAAGTAAATTACGAGTAAAAAACCTTACGAACTTTTAAAGGTAATTTAATGAAACTGGAATTTATTAGATATCCTGGTGGAACATTGCTTTTTTACGAACACTTAAAACTCTTCTAATATACACCGAAAATATTTATTAATATGGAAATATACATATGTTTTTTTTTTTCATTCGCAATCTTAAAACATTATTGTTAAATATTGACTGTTGGTGCGTTTGAAATCAAGACAAATATGGTACCCCCCCCCCCCCCCCCCACGACACCCGATAAGCTAAAATGAATACCTGACATTTTATTAGTTTACGTCAATCGGTAAAAAACAAGATACTTATTGCATCTTTTGTTTCCTCAAGAATAGGTTATATATTTTTATGTGCTATATACGGATACGGTTTTTCTTAAAGGGGCTGTACTCCGTATGATAAAATAGCGAAAAAACACAAGAAAATTATCGAAAACTGATATAAACTTGGCATCGATGTGTACAATGCATTGAAACTTACTTACTGAAGTACCACATACTCATAGTTTACAATTAATTTAAGTTTAGCAGTTATTTCGTATTTTTCCATTAAAAAAGTTTACTGGGTATGTCTACCAGGTAGAATTTATTCTTTATGCGAGATTGGCTAGTCCGTGTTATCACGTGATATTACCGAGGTAGGTGTATGGCCTAATTATGTCACCCAGTTACAGTAAGCCGTCGTAGCTCAGTGTATACGACGCTGGACTGCAATTTTGGCGACACGGGTTCGAACCCGGTCTCAGACACAATATGTTTTACATTTTGGTCCTTTTTTGTACAATTATGATATCAAAGCGTAACACATTCTATTAGATAATTGTCCTGAGATTCTTTACAGAAAAAACTTGTTTTGGTGCCAATCTGGTGTACAGTCCCTTTAATGTTTATTTAATAAGAATAAATTATATTAACTCTGGTTGGAGCTCATACTACAGTATTCGTTTATCATAGTTTGTGCTAAAGTAAATACTAATTTATATCACAGTGTTGTTTTAATTTATTGTGTTTTTCATTCAATTATTGAAAGTTAAACATTTTTCATCATTGGCAAATGGTCAATACGAAACATCAATTCGTTATTCTACACCATGTCAATTTAGCCATGATGTATTATCATATTTGCTACCTCATTTCAATTGTTCACACATTATTTGTCAATTTCCGGGGACGAAACTGATGTCAACGTCTTTTTTTTATTTTTGAGAATCGCTAATGATAAAAAGTCTTTCAATTTGGTATCCAGAACTGCCCAATTTGAAGAACGCGACCCGGTAATAACAGCTTTGATATTTTATCTATGTAATGACAATCTTTTTTGGGTTGAAATGAAACACCCCAACAAGGTGATCAGAATTGCTGACACATCATCGGTTAGTTTGACAACTATCAAGGAGTACCAACACGAGGTAGCTCGATACAGCCGAAGATGACAACGTCCAGGAATGCTTCGACTACTTACTTATGTCAGGAATGACTCGAGCCGCCTCCTAACACCTTCAGGTAAGCTTCGATTACTTACATAAGTCAGGAATGGCTCTGAGTAAAGTACAATGAGTTCTGAGACGGCAACTGTTGATAATATTGTTAATATATTAATAATCCCAGTTTTAAGTACATACAAGTAAAAGAAATTTAACTGTATTTGCTTGAAGCATACCTAATATTTGTACAGCGTTTTTATCTCCTTGTAATACTGATAGGAAGTTCTAAACCGCCATTTCTACGACTTGAATATTACATAAAAATACATCATAAAACTGTATTTTTCAGTATGACAGCAATGCTCGACAAAATCTATCGATCGAAATAACTGTATGACATTTTCTTTACAAAAACACTTATGTGAAGAATTTGCACGAAAAAGACGTTTTGCACGTGGCGCAAAAAGGATTTACCTTTGTTTTAAATATTTTCTTGACATTTTTGGTTCCTTTAGTCTTTTGGTAACCGTTTCCGGAGAGCAGAAGGATTCGTTGAGGGATTGCTGCATTGACGGACACCGAGCATTTCATTGCTCGTCCTGTTTGCAGCAACAAGGATCCAGATCCGTGGGCCAAGGATTCGGAGAGATTGATTATTTAAAATGAATCTATACATTTTGAGACAGTCCATAGGTTATGTTTTATTATTGCAAGCATCGTCAGCTTTTTAAACGAGCTTATTGTTTAAAGCAGGGGTGTTAAAATCGGATAAGATAATATATTTACGTTCATGTTCATAATATATAATCAGAGTAACACAAAATAACAGGAACAGTTCGGCAGATGTTATATGTTAATAGTTAATACGTTTATGTACGCAATACCTTCTATTCAATTACTCGGATTTGATTAATAAGTGTGTTAACATATATACACATATGCTTCAGGTTGTACCATGCTCTAAGTGGTCGTATGTCATGCTTTAACTTATGCTACATGTGTGATAATTTCATGCTTTGTGTTCATAATTGGCTCAAGTGATCGAATACCAATTATGTTTTGTGCTCTTTTTTGCGATCAGAAAGTGGTTTCGTACAAACCAGTTATTATGCTCCGAAAGTGCTGGAATAACAACCAGAGTGGTGGAGCACCAACCACATTTCATGCGCTGCATGTGGTAGTAAACCAACCACATTCTGCGCCCAGAAAGTGGTGCAATACCAACCAGGTTTTTGTGTTCTGCAAGTGGTTGAATACCAACCACATTTTGTGTTCAGAAAGTGGTTAAATAGGAACCACGATTTGTGTGCTGCAAGTGGTGGTATACCAATCACTGTGTGAGCCCTGCTCGCTACGGTTTGACGTAATAGAAGCTTTACTAGTGTTGGATGGTCATGGTGGTCAATACGGGAAGGGTCTGCAGATACATATTAATTTTTATTATCAGTTCTATAAATACGTTCAGAGTGTTCTTCTGTATTTCAACTCATAATACAAACATAGTACGATTTTTGATAATCCAAACGTGTTATGCTACTTTTATGTAAAAATAATTTATATCTTTTTTTAGGTCAAGGCTTGTTTCATTCTTTGTTAGCTCGAAAATTGCTACCTATACGAAAACAGAGTGAATAAATACAATTGATCGTTGTATTTTTCCTAAGAAACCTATTCGTAAAGTTTCGGTTAAGGTGGGAAATTTTCTTGTGCACGATATTCAAGGCATATTATAAAAGGAGTTATGGGGCATGAATCGCAAATCGAGGTTTTTGATTGGCAGCGTTGTAAAAAAATCATGTTTGTTTTTTGTGTCTTTCATTTTTTCCCTTTTTTCTGTCGAGAGATATGCAGGATATTCCAATATTCTAGATTAAAAATATAAACATATAACATATTATAAATAATTTTTTTTTCAAATTCAGATTAAGAACGGGTTTAACATTGCAGTTTAATATCCATGTACGGCAGTTTTACTTAGATTCGAATTCAGTATTGCAACTAACTTGTACCGTTTTCGAAAGCGTTCTTACGTTGTTCCATATCGATTCCCGAAGGAACCGGATGTGACTAGGACCAGTTCAACGGACCACATATAATGCGTTCAAATGTTATCACGACGTTTAATGAAGATGACAAAGATTCGATTAATTTATTATTTAAATATAAAAAAGGCTGCAAGTAATACACATTATTCCTATTTTTTTTGTATTTGTCAGGGGGTCTGAAATAATTTGGATAAGTTAATATTTATTTAACTCACGAAAATATATGTCTTCATTTAATTTCAGTCAGGCAAGACGTCCTGATTGTGTAAATGTATTCACTTTTATCGACCTTATCGACTAATAGCGAATGAAAAGGCCCGGTAGTCATTTTTTGAAAGGATGGTTTATGTAACATTAAATCCCACAACTCAAAAAAAACAAACAGGAAATAATATTATTGGAAACCCATTGTAGCATTAAATGTATTTTGCTTCTGGAGGCATTCAAACAAATGATTGAAATAAAAGTAAAAATGAAAGTAAATATGAAAGCTGGTTCTCCCGAAAAAAGACTTCCTGCTGGAATAAATTTTAAAATGAATTTTAAGAACTCATATCTGCTAACGATGTTAAAATGAAATCACATTAAAAATAACCTGAAGTATTCTTACCCAATTACGAATAATACAATGTACTGAATCTTTTATATAGCACAAAACACACTTGATTCATTATATAAATTGAGGTTTAATGAAGTAATCAATGGAAACTGTGGCTGTAGCCATGTAAATTCATTCTGGGTGATGACTAATAAAATAATGGCCTCATTATTCATAATTTTGATTAAGATAAAAGACATCGCTGTTAAATTTGAAAGGTGAAATGTTCTTTGATTTTTCAATATATATGAATAAAACAAGTACTTGTACATCTGAAACAGTTGTCCCAGTTATTTTTGGAAATCAGCAGATCACAAGTACATTGATGCAACTTCCAGAGCAGTAAAGATCTGAAAGTGAACAACGCTGATGTTAAACACGTTGTTTATTTTGGGAGGGGCTGTTGTAATGATTAAGAGTAAGTTAAATAATATAGTTAAAAAAGATATGTGATTGTATTTTGTTTAATCAAATTATGAAAAATCGGTCAAAAATGCGCAGTAAATAAAAATCCATTAAGTTCATTCTCTAAGGTTGAACTAGGTTGAAGAAAATGTATAGTAAATAACAAACTAAGTAAGACTCAGAATCTACACACTAAATTCTACAGCGTTATAAAATATAACTGCTGAATAATATATTTTGTGTATTTCATGTGTGCGCATCCCGAAATATGCATTCATATTTCGAAATCAAGTGACACATCAGTAATAGCATTACAACACTAAGTTAAACATATGAATATATTTCTAAAATTGGCCAATTTGGGAAAAAGTTCCATTTCATCCATTTTTCTGCCCAAATACCTCAAATTCAAACCCCTGAATTAAAATGAATTAAATAATATAAACTTACAATTCACAAAAGGATGTATATGACAAAACAACCTTCGGCTACACAGCGCCATGAACTCACCACCGAAGAAATATCTTAGGATCCAGATGATCCCGAGGTCTGAGAGCGAAAGTGAATAAATGAACATTACGAATAACATTGAACACAAACTTCCGTTAATTTTACGAATACACACTATTGAAAGTCCACATTTGTTAGTTTAAATCTGTTAAACTTGTTCGTGAAAGACATATGTCACACGTTCCAGTTCATTCATTTGTATTTCTACGCGATAAATTTCTTTTCTTTCCGCAATGCTTCATCTTAAATTCTTGTGGCAATATTATTTTTTCTGTGACTACTCGTGAAATAAAATACAATCTTACAATGAATTCATTTTACTTCCACTATACCAACACTTGATATCATTATATTTCAAAGAGAAAATAAGAGGAATATATAACTACTGAGAGTAAACAAAATTTAATAAAAGAAAATTGCCAAGAGATATTACAAAGGTGCTAATTTATATTTTACCAATGCAAAATGTAGCCGTAATGACTTATTTACCTTGATAAAATATTTCTGGAATACTTTATTCTAAACTTTATTTGTAAATATGACTTCTACGAAATTTAAAACCGTGACTAATTAATTCCCTTGAAATTATGCAAGAAGATTTTTTTGAACACCTCTATTATATTTTAAACACTAATCAGTTTCAATTTCAATTGCTAAACTAAACAATGCTGATAGTATATCAATGAAAGCGTGGTAAAGTATTTAACTTTATCAGTCACTGAAAAACTGATAAGATATGTATATAGCCACTGACTGATACACAGTAATGACTCAGAGATGTGAAAGAGATTTTAATACAAACCCAATAATAAAATGGCAGTAAAAACACTTACATATGGTTAGTGAAATGTTGAAAAAAGGTAACTTTCGTCAAACAAAAACAAATATGTAAGAGAGTGAATACGAACTAAAATTGTTAAATGTAACAGAAAAAGAAACTTCCAAGGAAATATTTTATAAACCCTATAAAATCATTCAGAAAAACACTGAACAGGAATTGAATGATTTCAAGCTAATGAAATCTTTGAATAATGAAAAGGTGCAATCTATTTTAATGTTCATGTATGCAACATTGTGATGAATGGAACACTTCGAAACTATGAAACACTGAATAACACCGAAACAATAACACGCACTTACTCACCAATTAAGAATAGGAATACAGGTGCGTAGCTAGGGCCAATTTTGGATAACGAAGATTGATGCCTTGGGCGCATATAAACCCCTTCGTCCTCTGCCCCTCTTCGGGTTTTGTTTCAAATTCGAGGTCTTTGGTATAACAAAAACTTCGACCTGTCAATATTTCATTACGCAACTGCGTTTTTGTTTTCAGTCAGCTTCGCGTCTGGAATATAGAACCATAAAGTGTTTAAACGTGTGGAAAAGATATTCAAAATAAGCCGTGAAATTGGTAGAGTCAAAATAAATAAAAACATAAAAACATTTTGCAATGAACTCAGTAAATTTTGAATGTCAAAATTATATGAATACGGAATCTTAAATATTTATGGCAAATAATTCAATACTAAATATCACTATTAAGTTTAAAGAGTTTAAAGTAAATAGTTGTTTGTTTCATTGTAAAAACGTTATATATTTCACCGAGAGAGCACCAAAATTTATATTTCACTTTCAATTACACTGAAACAAATAAGTTTTATGTTTGGTATGCCTAAGATTGGAATTAAAGACCATTAAATACACTTGATTTAGAAAAAACACGCCAAATTGTTTGCGCACGTAACTTCCTATCGGAAATGACATCATTTGAATTCTGTCCCAGTTCTGTGCGCGCAAACGTTGGATTTAGAGCGGTCCTTAATTTCAAAAGAGTGAAAATATCAAACTGATATTTTCATTTTTTCAATCAGTGAGAAATTAATTTCACTAAACATCTCGAAAGCATATATTAGATATCATTATTTGTAGGCAAATGGCATGATCACGTGAAGCAAAATAATCAACAATGCATGGTAATGCTTTCATCAATTCAAATGTCAACAATGTTGCACTACTAAACTTTTGAAACAGTGTCATTCAACACAAATTATGAAATATGTCATTCAATATCAATAATAAGCACAGACGAGTCCCGTGAAAACGGAATTTAGAGGGGAGCACTCGATAACTAGGTACCACAGGAAAGCCTCGTCTGGAATCGTTTGTCGGTCCCATAGAACTGATGGAGAGGTGTGACTGGTTATTTAAGCTCATTTTTGTATATATGTACGTCGTATATGATTTTGGAGGTAAAAAAAACAAATGTTAACGCCGACGACGAACGCCAACGTTAGCACAAAGTCCCTCCTTTGTTTTCGAAAAACATACGTGCTATAAATGAAAAAATAGCAACATCAGTGTCATTGACTTTTCAGTTCAAGAAAAAAAGTAAAATCTTCATAATGTTCAGATTATACAAAATATATAGGCTTCATGCAACTCACTCAGCCATACTGAAACTGGCATTTACACAGCATTTGGAAAAAAGAGTTTCATTATTTTCAACAAATTAAAATAAAGCATCAAAATCCACAGATCTCCTTATCATGAGCCTTTTCTACAAAGATGGAGTAAACACTTCCATCGCAAAAAATGGTTTCCTGTAAACATGAATATTGAAAACGGCAACGAAACAAAAAAATATGATGTTTTTAAATGACCATGGAACTCACTCTAACACTCATCTTCACTCAGGTCTCCTCATGTCAAAAATCTCAACATGCTGAAAATTTTGTGAAAGTTTTATGTTATGTATAAATTTTGGCAATCGGGTAGTTTAGCTGCATATTTTCATTACTCGTCTCTCCAGTACCAAGGTCTGGGCTCGGAAGTGTTGTTAGTGTGCTGTGAGCCTAAAGTGGGTGTTAACTATAGGTGCATCAAAGGCTAATTTTACTTTCGTTTTAACATGAAAGCCGTATGTTGCGATACCTCATATGTTTTCACTCATCAATATGGCCAACTCATGTTGTCGGTCGCTACGGCATCGCTTTACGAAAACATTGATTATCTCTGGTAAACATTAGATAATACAACATTCCGAAAAAACAAAACAAAATAGTACTTTTTGTTTGGTTGTTTGAGGGTAGAATTATAGCTTCGACGAGATTTGTTTCTTATTACCCCATATGCGACGGTCTGAAAAGTAATTTGGAGACGACCATGAACATAGAGGTGCCGTAAGAAAATTTGGAATCGGTTGTAAGGTAATGTTCCAAGCCAATGCTTTGAACTGCTCATGGTCATAATGTCGCGTTACGGGTAAATGAAAGATAGGAAGCGACACTGCCGACGTACACATCTTTTCTGTACGCTAGTGAGTGCATAGAGAGTGTACTATTATAGCGAATAAGGCGCTTGGTCGTAAGTGTGCCTGGTCGATTAGTTGCCCTAAGCGCTGCCTAAAATCCCAAACAATCGCTTCGTTGCTTATAAGATGAGATACAAATATGGATATGCTTTCTGAGATCGTTATAAGCATTTCCTTTTTGGAAGTAAATCGAGCAAACTTGCCTCTGTGTGCTAAGATGTGTTTGAAAGCTAACTCCCTAGCTTTCTTGTGGTGCGTAAGAGATGATCGTCTACAGAGTGTTCAAGACCGTCTGGTTAGTTTAGGGCACTTGAAGTTAATTATTAGAGATTTCCTTCGTTTACTAATCAGGCTTTGTGGCTAATTCATTATTTTTGTCAATATAGGAACTCTATAGGCAACGATTCACATATGTGCGGTGAGTAAACTGACATATGCTAGTCAAAAGTCTGGGTGAAAAACAGATAGCGACCATATTTCATTAAGAATGAAAAAAATGTGAATGCTTATCTCATACTTATTTTTCTATATATGTTTGAACTAAGTTTTTGTAATCGTTAACTTGTGGTTTTTTTTTAAATTATTTAGTTTAGGTATAAGTATGTGTTTTGTTTCCAATGTTCATGCATGTTTATGCTGTGTTATGTGCCTACTTGTTATCACAAGAAATGACCAGTTTTTATAATTCAAGGATCGCAAATGCTTAAAAGGGGATTGATTTATTTTACGAAAAATGTAATTTTGATTTCATCTCAGGTTTTTAAACTTTTCAAATTTTAACAAATGTGTTTCTAAAAACTGTAATCCTTTGAAAAGTATAAGAAACATAATTAATCAGTGTTTGTATTGCATTATAATTTCACGCTCTTATTACTTGAGCAGAATCCATTTATACAGTCATTCAGGTGATGTCAAACATGTCAGAATCAACTATAAGCTTAATAAGCAATATTGCAGATCGTCAACAATACAAGAATGTCTGGCTAATGAAGATTATCATAGTTTCTAGACAGCAAATCTATATCTGGCGTTTTAAGAAATAATTTGCCATTCATTCGTAAAAGTGTTAACTTACTTCATTATTTAACAGCTTCAAGAAAGCCTCATATCAAGATGAGCGAGCAAGACAAGAAAACATAAGAAGTTTTACCAATGGCCAGAGAAATAAAACGCGACTTCAAAGACTTACTTTAAAGCTACACTCTCACAGATAGACCGTTTTAACAACTTGTTTTTTCTTGGAATGAGAAAATATGTACGTAAATATCTGCAATCCAGAGTTATAAGACTGCTGCCAAAGGAACAGATCACAGACTTAAATTAATGTTTAATGGCTAAAAGCGTTATCAACGGTTTAAGTAAAAATGCATAAAACATCAATATTTGAACTTAAATACGAAAGTCTGCGATCTGATCTTTCGTCAGCAGTCTTGTGTCACTGGTTTGCATATATTAAAGCAAAAATAAAAAAAGTTGACAAAACGGTATATCTGTGAGAGGGCAGCTTTAACAATATATTGAATCGTGGCGGGAAGAAAGAAATTGAAATGATATCCAAAATGCGATCGATATCATTTCATTTGGTTTTGCATTTCATTGAAAAATGCGTGTGCGACCGCGAGTATTTGTTCCTGAAATAGGGTATATGTTTTCGAGCATTTCAAACTAAATTAACAATTATTTTATAAGTAATTAAAAATACATTGCGGTGACTGTTCTGACAGCTTTATTAAAGCGATATACTGACATCGTTGGGTTTGATGGATACAGCCAAGTAAGTTTGAAAACAAACACCTCTACTTGGAGTTTCCTTTTTGTTGCGGTGGCGTTACTATCGTAGAGCCATGTTTACGTCGTGGTATGTGGGATAATGTTGTAAAAGATGGTCACTGTAGACACTGCTATAAATATGTTTGGTATTGTAGTTGGTAAAGGAGCGATGCTACCCCACCACCTGGGCAAATCAATGACCACTGTTCATGTGCTTCCTCTGCCGATTTTCCCGACGTGGATAAATTTACCATAATAATATGATGTCATGCATCGATTTGTAGTTGGCACTTAAACGCGGTAATAAAAAGGTATTAAGCCCGGTTTGAAAGATAAATAAGATAACCCTTATCGGTGAAATTGAATATGGTAAAACAGAGTATCTCAAACAAGCACATGCAAGTTGTTACCTCAGTTTATACACTACTGTAATGTTTATATCCGTTCAATATTTATACAAGTAATCATATACTATCTAAATAGTTTCAATAGATAAAGTGTTCATATTTAAAACGTAAAAGGAGTATGAACAGGTAAGTAATTCTTATTTTCGTTGTAATCTTTTGGTATTATAGTACTGTATGGTTGAAACCGAATGGATGAAAATGATACAGCATGATACAAAATTGCAGTACGAATTTGAGGTTTGACGTTGAAAAAAAAGCCGTTATCGAAAAACCATATTTTAGATGGAAAATTATCAGAAATGTTTTGATTTTGGCTTTTACCAAAATAATATAAATATATAATGTTTTTATAACATAAAAATAAATTGTGGCAGTCAGAAATTGTTGAAATATTTCACCGTATAAAAATAGCAACGACATTTAAAGAACAAAGTTAAAAGTATAAACGTTTAAAAAATACGAAATTTCGTTTGGAAAATATTTGACAAACCGATATTTTTAAATACATTTGTTACGTCGGATTTAGCAATTGTGTTTTAAAGTTGTGTTAATTGGTCTCCTTTGAAACTCATATGAGTATCAAAATTGAGGGCTAAACTTTAAAAAATACGATTAATTTTGATTTTGTCAGATTTTCTTAACATTTTAACAAACATGTCCACGCACAGTATAAAGGTTTACTGGCCGTTTTATCATGTATTTGCATTTATATACATATTGGTGTGTACATAGACAATTAATGTTAGTTCAAAGAAATTTCAACACTTATAAGAAGTATTAAAGGGACAAGACACCTGATGGCCCCCAAATCGGTATCTATAATGTTTCCTCAAAACAAGCCTAAAATTGTCAATGCAAAGAAGCCGATGATAAATTTTACATTATTTGACGAATAATCGCAACAATCGTGCACCTGTCTAATCTGAACTTAAATACAACAAATGGCATCATGGTTCTAAGTTTGAAACATATATAGATACAGATAAATATACCGGCGCTATTTTTAAACTTTGCTGGGATTTGCGTGGTAGACAGGCCCAGTAAATTTAAAATTGAAAAAAGATGCATGTATCTTGAGCGAAATGATACATCAGTAAGTAAGATTAATGTTTTAAGCAATTATTTTTTCAAATAGTTTGTGTCAGATTTAATAATTGTGTTACAAATTTTGAAGTTTAGTGTTTATTTTGACACTTAAGGCAAATGTTAAACAACCACATGCACATGGGTGTTCTATGGATGTACTTATCAGGATCTCTTGGGGTACTCCTTGTATTTTGAGTGTATACTTTGATAGCCCTTTGGTAGTCCTAGGTTAACCTCAGGTTATGGTATTAAATAGTCTTTGTGTGTACTTAGGTTGTCATTGAGTGTGCTTGTACAGTCCTAAGGTGTTCTAGATAGTGAAGAAATCTCCTTGGGTAGTATTTAAATGTATTTTGATAGTACTGTTGTCTTATTTTGCTGTATTCACCATAGAGCGTTCGTGTACGTTTAACGTTCTCTAAATTTTGGTAATAGTCAGAGTTGATTACGAACGATTTTTTTTTTATTTTAAACGATCGAATGCAAGCATGTAATCCAAGCAAGTATTTAAATGAAGGCTACACAAGTCTTGAAATATAGTTTTACGTGCAATCTAGTTGAAACATATTGTGATCTTTCATCGAATGAAATAATTATCCTCAATTTACTTTTAAAATTTTTATTATAAGTGCAAAAATCAGATGCAATTATTTTTGCTTGCTTTAAACATTGTCTAATAAAATACCAAAAAAGAAAAAAAAACTCTTAATTTTACAAGCACGTTTATTGGGCAAAGATACGAACAAAAATAGTCAAGAAATGAAACACATATAACTCTTTATTTATTTGACAATATTATCTAATTCCATAATAGAATGTACGTTAGCCGAAAGTTATTGTAAAAGCGTCGGCGTAATGTGTAAAAGGTCTGGGGTTCAAAGCCCGGCAACTGTTTCAGGAGTAATTTTAACAGTTTATCTTTGGCATTTTTTTCAGAACAGGCTTTCGAATCCTGTGAACTGATCGATAAACTTATTACACTGAATATACGTTATCAAAAACCCTCTTATCTCTTATCTTCTTATGCAGTAGTTCCAGTACTAGAGAGACAGGTGACCATAGAGAACAAACGCATCCTAACCTACGCGGTTCTACATCGTGACAGACGTATGTAGTGTGTTACTATACATTATAGTTCGAATTTTGACATGCATACTCGCAAAATGCGACTAAAATTTTGATATTAGTGGTGAAATTAACTAAAGCTCGCACTATTCCGCTAGTGGATATTTGTCTTCTCAGATTGAAAAAGATCCCAATATTGAAAACAAAAACAAAGCTATTTATATACCGGATACATTGTATTATTTGCGCGCACACTGCAATTCGATTCAAGTGCACACGCTGGTAATTGGAATGACGTGATGGTTCCGCATTGCCATTGACATATTGGTGCGCTTCAGTTTCTTAGTCAATTCTTTTATTAGTTTTCCACCGGATAATCTACATTTTGGAGGTCAAATTAAGGACAGTTAATCATACTCGTCTATCGATTGACCTGCAACTAAAAGAATGAAAACATAATTTGCAGAAAACTGCGTTGGATATGCTCGGATTGCGAATCATCGCATAACAATAAACATGTAAATTGAAAGTTATTTTATCTTGCTATTTTATGTAGTGTGTCAACAGGCTTCGAAAACAATTAAATCAATATGTAAGAGAGTGTTAATTTATAGAATGTTGAATGTATTGTCATTGTTGTCATTAGTGTTTCAATTTCACTTTAAAAGTGATTGATATTTCCCGCGCTATTGTGGCATAATTTGATAAACTGTGTCCGGTTACGATCAGGTCGTTCTATTTACAGTATGGCTGAGAAAGAATTACTGTATTTTTTTCTTAAACGGATTGAATTATTATTTAACATTTAAAAAAATAAAATAAATAAACTATAGGTGTAAATATAAGTAAGGAATTGCGTGGTTGGTGTCTTTATCGGGAATATGAAAGTTGGGCTGGTAAAAATATGCGAGTCCCCCGAACTCAACACACTGTAACTAGACTATTCATTCAGTTATTTCAATGGTCTTTTCTGGCCTGGCGCATTGTCCGTTATGCCAGGTCCATCTTGACACAGGTCAATAAGTACTGCATATATTTATTTGTATGTAACCCAATAGGGTATTGTAATGTTTTTACCTATTATCTTCGTTAGCATTTCGATTTACCTACTTGTGTTATTCGGGTAATACTTTGGGCTTGCGTAACGGCAGAACTCAACAATTTCTCTAACATCGAATTTCTATCGAGTTCAAAAGTTTAGTTTTTTTCCCATAATTTAAAAAAAATTGTTTGCTATTTGTATTTTCTACAGCTCCATTTGCATGTCACGTTTAAATGTAATCACGTTTAAATTTCATTAATAATACATTGACCTTTTTAACTGGTTTGTTATCTGTTTTATGTTTGAATAAGTATCAAATTATTAAAGAAGAAGAAAGATATAACTCACAAAAAGGAATTACAAACACAAGTACAAGCACGACTTCACATTCACTACTAAAATGTACATCATTACATCAGTACATACGTGATTAAGTGCATGCGCTGCGGCTTAAATCCACTTTTTTTTTTGCTTTTGTAATCCGATTTAGGGTCGCGATAATGCTTTATAATTCCGATAGATAATCTTAGTGTTTACTCAGTTTGTAAAAGGTTCTTTTTTTATATATCAACACACTTTTACAAATAAAAGAAAAATGTGATGCGTATCTAAACAAAAACCATTATACATCTTAATGTTTCACAAATTAATATTTTATCAAAAAGAGTGCAGTTAGTTAATAATTTTCTCATTCTATATTATTAACCTCAAAAGTAAGAAATGAATAAATATACTCTATATATTTACACATCAATTGAAACTACACACACCATACCAACTTCGACTGTAAATAGCTTTTATCTAAGATTTAAAAAGCCTTATCAGATCAGCCCAATGTCGTTTTTTATGCGTTCTTTTGTCTTAAACAAGTGCACACACCTTTTTGCACTTGAAATGCACCGCTGTTGCACAAGTATTGCATTTACTGTCAAGTTAACTTATAACAGTACTTTAACTCTAGATATTCTCATAACGGGAAAACTTATATGTGTTGTTTGGAGTTAGTACTTCTGATAAACATGTACCGCAAACTTCAGTCAATCTAAGCAGCTTATCATTCTTAAAGATGAGTCATTTGCATATATGTCGGTAAATTACCAGTCAAAATCAAACTTATTTTGAACTTTGAAAGTGTTTGCTGGCGAAGTTTGAAATGTTAAACACACTATAACAAAAACAAGCATTGAGATATAAGCATTTTAGAAAACGATGAAATTGTACGAGAATGTCAATATTCATTTGAATTTTCGAAGTGTGTTCAAATAATTATTTACAGATTGTGCTTTGTCTGTGTAAATGTAATAATATCAACGTAAAAAGGGATATTCTGGAGGAAAAGTGAAGTGAACTATCATTTTAAAGACTTTGTTATTTAAAACTCAAATAACATATAGTTAGAAGTTACAGAATATACTTTATTGAGCAAAATGACAAGAAAATAGTTTATATATCTTAGAAAATTTAACACATTGCTAATACGAAAACAAATATTAAATGTCACAGCACAAAAAAACAACAACAAAAAACAACAACGGTATTTATGTTACTATTTTATCATTTCTTGTAGACGTAACGCGGCCATTTTTAACAAAGTGAATACTCGTGTGATATTTTGACGATCATTATATTCAAAATTGAGGAAAGTTCGTGAGTCAATCGCTTTTTCTATCGATGACGCGAATTCGCCTTCTTCTTTGTATTGGCGAGCTGCTCATGTTTATGATTAAATTCTATTTTATGAACTTCGAAAACATCTAGTTGTCTCGATAGATTGGAAGTATCCTCTGCTTCTTGCTTATCCTCACGTTTCTTTGAAGAACCATGTTCCTGAATTTTTCATGCTTTTAAAGCGTTAGTGAAGTTAGATATTTTTTTATTATTTATTTAATATAAAACTTGACAGGTTTTTTCATTTTTGTCACGCTATTTTTAGCAACGCGAAAGTAATTCTGAGACTACACACGATACTCGCATGATACGAAATCAGAAAACGACAGTATGGTGATACTTATTATTCAATACTGAGTGCTGTATTTGCACTGTTGGATATGGAAAAGGAAATTTATAGGCATATACTAATATGCATATATATCAGTGTGTATATACCACGTGATAAATTACGTCATGTATGCTACGTCGGAAAAGAAATATTTTGCTTTAAATAATGACTTAAATCAAAGATTACTTTTCTTTAATTACACTATTTTAAATAAAACAAAGGGCAGTCTATGCCGCTTAAAGAACCTCGCCTTCGTTTCATTACCTAAGTTTGATAAGGTTATTAGTTTCATCAAACACTTTCATCACGAACTTGTTTCCAAAATAATGTTTTGACAGTGCTCCGACAAACGGCCGTATTGTGAAAAGGTTAGTGAAAGTGTATTAAGAAACTAAACTCTCAATCAAACTCTGGTAAAAGACCGAAAGCGGGTGTCTCTTAAAGCGGTGTAGACTGCGCTATGTTTCATTTAAAATGGCGAAGAATTAGTGAAGTTATCTTTGTTTAAAGTCTTCATTCGAAGCAAAGTGTTGCCTTCCGACGTAGCATCTAAGATGCAATTTATCACGTGGTATACACACACTGTATATTTTAAAAAGACATCTTTTGACAGGAATTAATTTCCGAACATTTTCGGATATATTTTGACACTATAGCTTAGTTTATTATCATAAAAGGGTACAATTAAGTAGACCTCTCAATAAATAAAACAAAGAAAAGAAACAACCCATTTTCGTTTCAGTAAAATGATATAATTATATTTTGCGTTGATTTTACAAGTCTTAAGTGAACAAGAATTAAATTGAAAATATTAAAATAATAAAGCAACACCAACAGTTTCATAAAATTCAACACCTGGGTAACTTTGTGACGGTTAAAAAACTTTACTTTTAATCAAATTGACATTAATTCACAATATGTATACCGCTATTTTTTTAAAAGAATATTGAATGACATTAAATATTTCAATTTAAAGTTTAGGTTTAAACAAAAATATTGTAATTTCAAGAAGTAGCTAGTATTATTTTTTAATATTGGAGTCAAATTGTGCCTATTTTCAAACATTTAGAACATGTGATATTTTACACAATAATATAAAAGCAAAATCAAATTCTAACGTAAATTGCGAAATACCTCCCTGCCTTCTCCATAAATATCTGTTTTACTCGATTTTAGTTTTATAATAAAATGATTGATATGAAAAACAGTATCTGAACATCTCAAATAACTCATATCGTTGTAAGTTAAAAACAGCAAAACATATTAATATCATAGCAATATCTCTAGTATGCATTATGCTCATATCATTTTCCAATAAAGAACACAAATCTATCAGCATATTTGAATCGGCAATGTCATTTTCTCTTCAGGTTTTTAAATTCTTTACAAAACTGTTAGCTGATGTTATTTGAGCCGGTAAATAAAATGGTTCCATTTGACGGCGTTAATAGCTTAATATATGACACTTTAACATTTCTCCATTGAGGAAATGCATTTTATAAATTGAAACTGTCATGTCCCTGGATGGCCGGTATGATGAATTCAATGAAACACAAAATTTTACAAAACATTTGTAAACAACTGGTTTACTTGACCGATGTATAAAGTGTCCTTGACTGTTTAAAAATGATGGTTGATTTTATACTAGGAACTGTTAAAACGTTAAGGTATACACACTGAATTCTTCCACGTGCAATATCCCATGTAGAGAATATTATAAAAGTAATTCGACTATACGCATCAATCGTTCAAAAAACTGGTTCTTCGTACAAATTATAAACCAAAAATATCAAAGATGACAAAACACAGCCAATGCGTTCCGTGATCATGATTTTAGACTCGTGTCGATCTTCGGATTCAGCCGCTTAACATTCTTATAATGTTTGCAATTAATTTAGGCCTATACTGCACCTTGTTTAAATTTTGCAGTTAAAAAAATCTCTTAAATTCGATAATTTTGTGTTTGATATTCTACTTATCTTGAATGTTTGTCCGATTCGCTTCAACATCTCGTTCTTGTGTTGTACCAGTTTGGGGACCATTATCCTGTATTCGTCCACTGCCTGCATTGCAAAAATTAAATTGTTGGCTTTGACAAATGAATAAGCTCTAAAACACGCATCTGTTGCTCTGAGGGCAATCTCGGCTAAAATGTTGAAATAACTATTGCTCACCCACTAAACTTCGTCTCTTTCCAGAACTTAACAGCGCTCTATTTAGATCATTTCAAAACAAGAAAAACATATGGTAGCAGGTTTTTAGCATGACCTATAAATAAATTGATAATGTACACTCTACTTTAACACATGATTGCGTTTAAGAGTACATACTATATTAAATTCTTGGATATATCCCATCGATGTTTTCTCCAAACAGCTTGACAATTAACAGAGTCTGACGCCTTTTCATTACTAATAAATGCACAATACATGCTGTTGTTGTTTTTTTTATTAAGGGTTCAAGTCAACAATCGTGCAATTGAGGAGATAATATCAACAGTACTATATTCTATCTCAATCCAACCTGTTTTCCCACAAAATATTGTTATTTTAAAAAACCCCGATTAAGTCTATTATTTAAAACTGATGCAAACAATTTACCAAACCAGCCTAAAAAAGTGATCCTACGGTAATTATAAGGATTAGTGTTATCCTCCTTATTTATGTATATAAGGAAAATAATGCATTTATTTCAAACCTCAGGAAATTTGCCTGAGTCTAAGATAATTTTAAATAGTTGACAAACAATTAAGACGAATTCGATATCATCACAATGCTTCAAGTTGTCTTTGAAAATATTATCTAACAGTGAAGGACTCTTATTGTTCTTAAAAAATAACAATCTTTGCATCAATTGGTGCATTATAACATCTTTGCGATATGTATAGACTCAACATTAAATTTCCATAAATGGGGTATCATTCGTAATAACCGACTGATTGAGTTAATTAAAGTATTAATTAAATACTTCTCTTTACACTTTAGACACAGTTTCTTTCCTATCACTACGTTACTTTTTTAACAAATTCCAATTGGATAAAGTGTCAGTTGAAGGTATACCTGTTTTATTATTATTTTATAACCATCATTTTGGAAAGTTCTGATATGCTCTGTTTTTATTTTTTGCTAATAACTTTACTTATACCAAATCAAAGCTATTCTTATAAAAGAAAACGAAAACTAAAGTTTATCAGTCTAAACGTCAAGAGTTCTAAAAAACGGCCGATTAGAACAACAGTTGTCTTTTTTGCTTGTTTTAGTTTGTTTCATCAAATGAATAAAAGGACGCACAAAGTGATCTCATATGCAAGAATATCCCCATGATTTGTTTTCTTAAATGTTGTTCATAACACCAAATAAGGAATAAAGGCAAAATTTGCAATTCAATGAAACGTCCAAAGTAAAAGTAAAAAGTGTCAACGTATGATAACTTAATGTATTTTTATTGTCGCAAACAATTGGCATATGATCCAATCTTTAAAACGGTTATAAATCTATTTTTTAACATTCGTTCCAGATGATGAACTGCACTCAATCTTATTACCGGCCAATGGTAAAGAGAGAAAGTGATTTTGAAAAACTGTCAAAAATATTGAAACGTTTTAAAATAGATGTGGAGGAATCAATTTCTAGACCGTCTGATGAAGTTTTTGTGCTGCAAAAAAAAGTTAGCGCTTATAAGGGTAAGGAATATCTCGTTCGTTCATATTTGACTAAACAACGTTTTATTGTGTTACATCTGATTTTCGTTTTATATATCGACATTGAAGTTAATCTGTTAGCAAATATCCATAGGTCCAGTGGAAACCATTATTTAACTATATTGAATGTTGATGCTATTGTAAAACATTTCTTTCTCAAATGTGACAAATATTCCATGTGTGTCATTGGTCACAACTTAATATATTCGAATATAAATATACTCAGCTATTGCTATACTTTCTTTGCGTTGTCCAATTATTTTTAAGATAAAAAAAACAAAAACAATAAATGCTGTTAATATCAATCAGACGTTTTTCTATGTTGGAAAAAGATGCTCCAGATGTTGCTTTCGTGCAGACAGACGCACACGATTATCCGGTGTACGAATATCTTCAGAGGCGCATACAGTCTGTCTTTGATGGAGTAGTTACTGTGCCGACAAATATCTGTATCATCTCGATCAGCTTACCTGAAAATGTTTTCGGTAAACCTATTGGAGGCATTGAACATGCATCAGCTGACGATGTGATTTTCCATGCATCAAATACCGCCATGGTATACATCGGGGGAGAGGATGAATGCTTTGACAGGCTTCAACAATTGGCACGTGAGAAGAATTCCATTTTGTGCAGAATAACACCCGAAAGTCGATCGAGCAGCATAGATGGAGGTTTTTAGCTTTTATTGAAGTATTACATTTAAACTAATTGATCGGCCCGAATAAATGGATTTGTGTTTAAATTACAATCGAACCAACATATTGGTGAAATATATTCTCATAGCGATCTCATACTAAGGCTAGACTTTTGAATGATTTGTTCTTCAATCAAGTAATCTATTTCAAAATTTATTTCGCCAGAGAAACGAAATTAGACTTAAACCATTTCAGCTTATATTGAAAACATAATTGTTAACTGGAAAATAGTAACAACTATAAACAAATTTCTGGATCTAAAGTCTGTAAAACATACAATAATGTTTATCGAAGAAAAGGAAAAACTTCCTTCGATATTCCAACTGTTCATTTGTGCAAACCAGTCGAATAATTGTCCCTGCAAATTATTTCAAGGAACCACACAGTTACATGATTCATTTTGTAAAATTCGTCAGTCCCATACATTGTGCAAGGCATACAGTAAGCAAACTGTATGCAACTACAGCGTTTGGTACGTTAGATTTACGTCTTACTAGCGACCCACATGTTCAGTGAGCAAAACAAATGGTTAAGTAATACAATTGAACGACGGTATATCCAGCGGATGGTCCAAAGTCACATGGGCTGGACAATAAAGGGTTTTGCATTAATATGAAGGTTATACTTGTGATCCGAAATATCTTCGATTTCATAGTACTACGAACTAATTCAATTTCCTATCTCAAATGTTTTCAGAAAATATACGCAGAGAAAGTTGGGGTTTTCAATGTTATGCAATGGATTTGTCGAAAGACAACATGACTTCCTATATCGATGACGTGCTTGAACACTATGCTTTTGAGGTTCTGAATCGAGTGGCAACTACTCTTCAAGAATCGGGTAGAGTACATTTCGCCAACGCTCATAATGTCTACATTTTAGAACTGTTTCAACCTTTTGATGACTGTAAACCAAGTACTTTTGTATTTTAACAATGGCAACACAATACTGAGGTCCGTTGATGTTGATATTAGCCTTATCCTAAAGAAAATGTGATATTCTGTTTGTATGAAACGCAAGGGATGGTAAAAGTCAGGTCCACTTAAATGAAAAAGTATCTGGAATGTTGTACACACATTTTCATATGTAGTGTAAGGAAAATGCTATTGAAAATGAATTTTGCCTGGTGGTGTCTCTTGCGAATTAGCTTCAAGTCAGGTCAAGATTGCGTCCAAGATGGCCGCCATAGTTTGTGATTCGAAAAATGATTTTTTGAAAGTACTTAGACCAAAATACTTATAACAATATATTTTCACTTAACTTTGTTCAGGTTTTAATGTAGCTTTTTATATGCTCGAGGGTAAGACAGTTTTTAAAGGTCAAAATATCAATTTAAAAAAAAATATACACAATTCAAATAGCTTATTTATATTTAAAAAAAATGTAATTGCTTTCAGCTTATTGATAAAAATGTGAACTAGTAAGTACATGATTAAAATATGTAACTTTTAATGCATCCTTAATGCTGTACCAAGGATATATTCAAAATGGCGTACAAATTGTCAGAATGCAGAATAAGCTATACAACAGAAGTTTGAAGTAGATGTATAATGATTTTTTCTTTCCGATTTTGCAAAATATTTTGTATATTTTTACATTCTTACAGGTGTATCGCTTGTTTGTTTTCTTGGTACTTAATACGTATATAAATGTACTGACAAGGGAATACATTATTTATACATTTATTTTGAATTGTGCATGCATCATTCATACGACATATTCCAAATAAAAAAGCTTTGGTTTTAACTTATCTTGAATATCCTTGAAAACATGACACTGAGTAATGTTTTACCACTGAATTAGGCCAATATACCCACAAATGCCATATTCAGTTTTTTTATATAATTATTCATTTTGCAAGAGTAAACATTTAATCAAATTTACAAGATTTTATTACTTTATTGATGCCTTTGATTTTTGGCAAAAATCAACAGAGCTATATACTGTTACACTATAATTGTAAACATGTGCTGTCTGTATGTATTGTTAACATTTGTTTTTACTTCATTAATGTGTGTACGTCAAGCAGATGTATAATTACTTTAAGGGAAAATGAATGACGAATATGTCGCAAGGATGCAAAGTCTCTACAGAAAGACGAAAATACCGATGTCCACATATTTGATAAGAACGAATCCAAAGGACAAGAACAAATGGAAGGAGGTTTGTGATTGTTTTCTATAAGAGCCATGTCACTCTCATGACAATTTAAACAGCATGCTGTACATGGATTGTGAAAATTGATCTGAAATCGCCAACTTCGCAATTTATTTGGAAATAAAATCCCCTGTCAGAATATCGTAACATTTTAAATACCACGATATTCAGCGAGGAAGAAAATCGCCATATTTTATCGCGGCTGGCAAAGAGTCGTCATCAGAATAGGAACGTTAAATTAATTAAACGTATTTTTAAACCAGACTGCAAAAGTTTTAGTGGACTTTGCACGGTGTGCTTTGACATCATTATCGCCCTCCTATGTATTAAATCTATTCGACTAAAATAAGTTTTGTACGATAAGTTCGAGTTATATCGGATTTTAACGAATTTATATATGCTATGCAAATACATTGATACGAGCACAATATATTGCATCATAAAAACTGTAAAATACGATTTCCTGAACTATTTATATCATTTTACCTATGTGCCAATGAAACTACACTTCTCTTGTTTTGCCGCGATATATGGCGGAAAAGAAATGCCACTACAAGATGTCACAAAATAGTTGTTTTATATATATTAAGTATGAAGTCCCAAGACCTTAAACGCAATATTTCCCCTTCAAAGCGATATTTTTCAAGTAGTGTACAGATCATTTGTGGCTTTGGTGCATAGACTTTGTGAAGCTCGATTTTAAATTTGAAACTGTTTGCCTATTCCACTAGTGTCATTTTTTCATTAACATGGTTTAAAACTAGTTTATATATACGTTTTGCAAGCAATTATCAAAATGAAAAAAAAACAGTACAATATGTGGCTTTGACATGAATTATGCCAGCTCATATTAATTATATTATGAATTCTTGAAAAGTGTTTAGCCCCTCACCAGGGTGTCGTAATGTCAACCAGTCTAAACTCGTACATTCTCAATGAGATTAACGCTGTCATTTGATTTCTTGTTCGAATTCCGTGACTAATTCGTGCTTTTAATTAAACTTTCGTACACAAGGGTGCATATCTTGCGAAGTTCTTGCATGGGTCACCGTAAAAATACCAACACCAAGTCATCTCGACAAGCAAAGTTATAATGATATGAAGTTCGAGGGCGTTTAAGATTACTAGTTTAACAACATACCGTTGAAAAGTAGTTGAGAAATAGTCTTGTCCAAGTGGATTTTAGTACTACAAGCGTTTTATTTGCGCTTATGTATGATCCAGAAATTAATTCTCTGTATTATATATAGTATCATAGCTTTGTTTCGATATTGTGCGGACCAGTCTGGAAAATACATATAAATTTATCAATACTTATATCAATAATAATTATTGTTGTTTTATTAGATTTGATTGATCTTCATCTGATTGCCACAAAAACAGTTTGCTTATGTTTGAAACTTTGTGTCAACGACGAAATTGCTTTCATTGAACGAGTTGTATTTGTATAGACGTTAAATTGCGCAAAGAGTGGTTTTCCTCCAATAGGTTGTTTAACCTAACTGTTTAACTATTAGTAAACTCCGTGTCTTAACTTGCATAGATGCGTTGATCCTATTCCATTCATTTTATGTGCTTAATTGTGTTATAGGAACATTAAAAAGGTTTGATTTTCTTTTGAATAGATTTCAAGTTCCGTTTTTGTCAAACCAACCAGTCTTTGGATGTGACATTTCAAAGGAAAAAATGGGTATCCTCGTGCTGAAAGAAAATGTTTCGAAATTGAAAGATGTGGCCGAACACCTGAAATCACTCGGACTATCAGAAGACGAGTTTGACATTCAGGTAATTGACATTCAACCATTGGCAGGCGGAAAATTTGAAAGTGGTGACAAAATACAGGTCCGTGGCTCGAGAAAGTTTGGAACTCTCGCAGGGTTTGGAATATTTCAAAAGGCCGAAACAAGTCTGCGTGAAATTGTTGCTATAACTGCAAAGCATGTTATTTTTGGATCAAACACAGAACGGAAGGAAATACACAGTAACAATGAAAACCTCGGTGTCTTGATAGTAGATGAAGGTACATCGAGTGGCCCTTCATACGATATCGCCATAGCAAGAGTAACCGCACCAAAAACAAAATGCCACACAAAATTTCGTTTTGAGAACGGGACGGATGGTTATGCGGATATACTCCCACTTGAAGACGAAGAAAGTATCGAATACGAAAGAGTCCATATTTGGGGTGCTGAAACTTCTCCTGGCGTCGGTGAGGTATCAAGCTGGAAAATTTCCCCTTCGAATGCGGGCAAGTATATTTGCATCGAAACGCTGATTACAAAAGAAGAATTTGCTAAGGAAGGCGATAGCGGAGCGATGGTACTTATGGAAAGAAGCCCACATGAATCAAGCCGCATGTATGCTCTTGGCACTCTAGTAGGCGCAGTTATACCAGCCAAAAAACAGGAAAATATCACGATGGATAAACATACACTTTCAAAAGGTGACGCAGCGATGGCTTCAGATCAAATGAAACCCGGTTACGCTAAACACGATTCGATTTCGAAGAGAGACACAACAAGAAAGAACGAAGAAGAAATGAAGAAAATGTATATTGTCGTTCCCCTACAAAGGGGATTTCAGCAACTATCTGACATACATGGCGGCCAGCTTACTCTTGCCGCAGACGAAGATGTCAACTAGGAATGAGGTATACGTATACAACGTGTTTTTTGTAAATCTTGACAACTTACTAAAATATTTACATTATTACTTCCTAAAGCTACTATTATTTCACAATCTGACGACACAGTATATCAAACAAAAATCGCAAAATAACTTTCGATTATTGGATGTATTTAAGTAGTTTCTTCTAGCTATCCGTCCTGTGGTAGTTAAAAGTAGTTGGATTTTCGGTAGCCGCGAAAGTGGAAATGGTGCTTATAAGGAGTGTTTATGTCATTAAGAGAATGGGACAACAATATGCAAAAAGTGAACCGAATACGCTTTTGGAAAATATGTATATATCATCTTAATGAGAAACAATACTTTTAAGGCTATATTTATATATTCAAAAATTCAACCAGGTAATATATTATTTATTCACTCATTCAAAAATCTCGAAAATAATATACTATGTAAATAAGGAAACAACTTTTGAATAAAATATTAAGTAGACAGTAAAAAAAATGATCAAAATATCACTGGTTTCCAGATATTTACGTTAAAATACGCTCATTCATAGTAAAAAAAAAAACAAGTTGCCAAAACAGTAAATCTGTGAGCTTACAGCTTTAATATGTATGATCAGTATTCAAATATTTTAGTTTTAAGGTGTGTCGATTTAATGGATAATTGGAAAGTGTTACATTGTATTAATACATGCTATAAACTGAGTGTTAATTTTTTAAAAATCACGGTATATGCGAGAATATTTGTTGTCGATTTCAAATGATATAGTAAATATATAATTTATAACCTGATTAAATTATTGATTTCTTAATTAAATTATTGATTATTTTTGCTTTTTTGTTATTTAATGAAGTTTGCTTTAATATGTATGATCAGTATTCAATTATTTTAGTTTTAAGGTATTTAAATTTAATGTTAATTTGAATGTAATACATTGCATTTAGACATGATTGTACCTTTTACAGAATAACGGTATATGTTAGTATATTTGCTTTCAAGTTTAAATGTAGACGCTGTCTAGATCAACGCTTAAAGGTTAAGGTTTCTTCGACCTTACAAGAGGCTAGAGCCATTACTATCAAGAAAGTATAAAAATCCAATATTTTTATCTTTATACACTCGACCATTTGCAATTCGTTAGCCAGTCTTCAAAAAAATCTATAAGTAACGACCGTTTTGGTTCACTGTATAATCTTGCGAAGTTTCTCGGTATTACCAGTTACGTTGCTGTCTGGCAAAAAAATGATGATCTTGCAATTATATATTATCATTTATAACGTACACAATGAATCTTCACTTGAATTAAGGTCAAAAATCATAAATGAGCAGTTAAATATGGTGTTTTCAATTTAAACATTTCTACTAGATGCAGTCGGTACAATGTGACACGGACATAATTATGAATCACAAGTTTACTTTCTAAAGCTCTTGTCAATTCTTATCCATAAATGAATATCAGGATGTGGCAAAACAACAAACATATCATTAGAAGAAAAAGAGTGTAATATAGATTAATACCCCCCTGAACTCCTTTTAGCTGTGGTCAATTGAATTATATTTATGACTAAGCATAGAAAATTCTCACCCCGTCACAAAAAACTTCACACCCACTTTCAGATTAAAGTTGGTGACCAATGTTTAAGCCTTAAATGTTCAAAAGTGCAAATCTCAAGTTGTTAAAAGTTGAACATTTACCGCTTTGATCACTATACTCTTTGTCAATCAAAACCCTTCTCGGCTGCGTGTTAGGTGCGCATGTACTTAGAGGCTTTTAATGGATAGCTGTAGGTTTCGTCGTAATTGTTGCCTTACCCCTGTGACTTAGGAATGCTTACAGAATCAACTGATTGCGAGTGAAAGAATACACAATTGTAAATATCACTCTGCTGTAGACTGGCACTGGATTCCCAATACTCCCGCTTTGTGAACGAATTCGGCACTCGGGGTGCCTGGTATCTGATCTATACAAGGGGTTGCCTCTCGAGTTGAAATGGTGACCGCTGGACAGCGACGGAAATAATATTCAGGTTTCCATGAGTCACGATTAATTTGATCTATGGCTCTATTTTTTTTGTTTTGTTCCTTTTTTTAAAAGTTTGATTTTCAATGTTTCATACTCCTCTAGTAAACCGATGTGCATACTCTCCATATATTTTGGACGCGCGATATGGTTAGCAAAACTGCGATTTGACTGGGATGGATTTTTCATACTTCAATAAATTTGAATCCGCAAAAATCAACGAGAGTCGAATGCTACATTCCGGTTCAAAATCCAATGCTAAAAAAAAGAAATAATTTTAACAACACTTTTAGGCTCATTCTTTGCATACCTGAAAACTTTTACATGAACTATGGTATTTGGATAGATGGCAAAAAGGAGGTTATTTTCGGCATTATTGTTCACGTCGGACAAGATATGTTCTTGCAAGGCACCAAAACTAATTAAAATGCTATACTTAAGCTGAATCTTGGAATAACTAAAAGTATTTAGGCTTCTTTCATTCACTTTTATAAGGATAGATTGCAATTGGGATAGTATGCACTTAATATAATGATGTGGGTGGGGTGGCATGTAGTATTCGTTGTATTATTTGAGTGATACCGCAATAATTGACAATGCAAACTAATAAGTGTTCTAAGCAGGACCATACAAGAAATACGATATATGAACAAAAGACCTCTTTTCTTGGTTTAACTAAACAAGTATGTAATTCAAAAAGTAAAAGAAAATGATAAATAAGGAAAAACAACATGTACGGAATCAAAATATAATAAAGAACAATGCTTAAAATAGTATACCTTCTCTAGAACTGAAAGACTTACCAGAGCAACTAGTATTTCCCACCCTCAGCAATCCAGTGTATTCATAACATATATACTTCCTGGGTAAACTATTGTGAAACCGAGCAGTTTGATTGGCCACATGAGACACACTTCATGCGATACAGAAATGGCCATAAAAGATACGGTAGAAATCTGTAGATAGTATTGATGAGGGGGAAGCTTTATTGTTGGGTACTTCAAATTTGTTGACAAATCACTCAAATATTCTAGGTTTGGTTTTGTTTCATTCTGCGTAGCGTACTTTCTAAATTATTTATAAAAATGTTTCTGAAAGTAATATCGTTATTTACAACTTATACTAATAATGAAAAGATGGACAGGTGACATTATGTGCTCTTCCAAGTTCCGAGTTTATTTTCATCTTGAATTCAATCTAGATTGGACAATCACTTTTTGTTATTTTATTTCTTTTGAAAATAAAATGTTAATAATTTAAAGAAGTGAGGAGTGAGCGGGACATATCAGATTATGTTTCAAAGCGGTACTGGTTAGGTAAAAAGGGTGGCCAAGTTGGTTTACAATGATTGCTAGTTATATTTTAGCTACTAGGTAAATAATAAATAATAAATAATCTGCATATGATAAAAGTTGCACTCCAACAGTTTTACAGTCTTGACATTTTTTATTTTATTTTGAAGCCAATCTTTGTGTAAACGTCTGAACACCAGTGATGTTAAACTGCAGACAAAATATTATATCGCTGTTTTAATATAACGTTCGGCGGTTTTATTTATGTTGTTTTCAATCTTCAAGGGGAAAGTCAGGAAAGGTATAATTAACAATTCGACAATTGTATAGCAAGCTTGGCGAAATAAGATTGTCCACTATAGCCACTTCAGCTGCTAGAATTAAGCTTCAATCAATGTTTTTTCTTTCAATTTGTGTTGAAATTGTATAAACATCTGACTGTGCAAACATGTATTATTTTTATTTGTAACCAAAGTAAAAAGTACAAATTCTTTTTCTGCAATATTTTTTTTTATTATTCAAAAAGTCAAATTGAAAAAGATACTTGTGAAAGGTATATTTTCTTTTGTCAGTCAATTAAATCATTAAGTATATCACATATGAAGTCAAGGTCAGTAGATTAAAGGTCAAGACCATATTAAGAGGTCATTCATGACAAACTCTTACTTGTATTTTGGCTTTTTATAAATCATAAGTAATGAACGAAGAAGTTTTTGAATACTTTTGGACGAATGGTATCTTTGACAAGGTGCATATATTAGTCACAGGTTAAGACAAAAAAGCTCAGTTTACGCAAACAATCTGCTTTTAAGTAACATCGCAGCATTTCTCGTCAAATGTTAGCAGACTGGACAGTACTGAACCTGCCCTGTCTGCATAATACCAGTGATATAAGTGTTTGTTTTGAAAAAGGACCTTAAACATGCATTATAAGGTTGCTTTTAATCAGTAGAAGATATCTCTATTTTGTGGAAACACTCTGTCGGTCACTATGGTAATGCACAACAGTGTTAAAAAACAATGTGCATTATGTGTCGGGTACAGTTTTACCATAGTGCCATGAACTTCATTTATAGGTAGAAAAAGGAAAAAGAAAGTTTATTTTAAAGAAATATACAATACACTAAATATTTTAAATAGGCCAATTTGACCCTTGATCATATTAATGTAATACAATATTGTATATGTACATATATGGCGGAGCATTGTTATAAATAGGTTTACCTAGTATATCATAATGTTGAAAACTGTATCTGTATAATTCAACTATGAAAACTCTCTCAGTCGTATGTCTATTATTGGTATATCTGGCGCTTGTACATAAATATTCGATTTGCAGCAAATGGCCGATAATTAAAACTATTAAATGTATGTTCGCAAGTAAAATCTTCGGCGAGCAAATAAATACTAAAACAAATAGAAATATCATTAGACAACAACTTCATCTTAATTCGATATACCAATCTGATAATAACATAATGTGTATAACCTTAAAAGTAAATAAACATGTTTATGTCACTGGTTATATATTTTGGTCGACCAGTATGAAAGCAATTTAGGTCTCCCTTAACTGTCCTGGATTTGGGTATGTATCTTTCTTATTCAAAAGCATTAAAGATAAATACAGGTAATTTATCTCAACATTTGCATTATGAGATTTTTACAACTAAATAGTTATAAACATACTTGGTCGTTCTCTATAGTATCTCTTGATATATTTACCCCGTATATCATAATACAATATGCATCCAAATAATAAATGGTATTCGTCTTCTAACTTATTACATGAAGCGCATAACTGTTCTTCTCTCGGTACGTTTCACCATCGACCAGTCTCAATACCGAGCCGGTGTGAAGACAAACATAACTTTGTTAGGGCTATTCTATACTTTTGAATCGGACTTCATTTGCTATCGATAATCGAATCGAATCGGACCAAGTATTTCGATCGGATAATAATCGATAGTTCATAATATCATTTAGGAAATCATTCATTTAGTATTATACATAGTATAATCAAGATCATGGTTTAGCCTGGAATCAGTACGTGTGATGGTATAATCATGTTTTTGCAACAGTAAGTAAATATCCATAACCCTTTTCTGTCTTTTTTAACGAAAGAACATAACAACAAAACACAAAAATTGCATATCAATTGCAATATAATGTACACCGCATTAAAGTAAGTTAATCTTAGCATTTTATCCATGTAAAGGCACATTAAATATTTGTTGACCAGCTTAACATTCAATAACCTGTAATATTGAGGATTTCATTAAAAGATCTTAATTTCATAAAACTTTCATAAAAAAAATATTTTATTTTATAACAAACGATTTCAAAAACAGAATGCAACGAGCCGGGATCCCCAGTAATTGCAGGTAAGACCGGACCCACTACACCATAGAGACAGAATATTGAGGTTTAATGAAATATATAAACAATTATAAAACAACTTGTAATTTTGGGAGAGTTTGTAAGTTTTTATGCAAAAGTGTTTATATTCATCGCATTTGTGTAAGAGAGTGACCATGTTAACACTGATAAACGATACACATGCAATGAGGTGGGCATAAGTCAAGGGTCGACATATCACATTCTGACTGAATGCTTGCAAATAAGGAAAATCGTGTCTCGCTCACTACTGAAATACTGCAAAGTATCGTTGCTATTGTTGAAACTTGGATGCGATCCTTTTAACCTGAACTGAAGCGACAGAGAAGCGAATGGCAAACCAAACACTCGCCAAAGCCGGTTAAATTCCGCCTAAGTCCAAATTGTCCAAAGATGATGATGATGATATTTGCATATGATTTTCGCGGCGTATTGACATCACATAGAGTACCGTCGGTTGAAACAGTAAATAAAGAGAACTACAAGACAAATTCCCGTCCAGCATTACGCTGCAAGCGCTCAGAACTCATTGCCAGCAAACCACTCAGTTTGCACAACAACGCGTTATCCCACAATAGTAGGTTGTTAAGGAGCTACTGGAGGTATATAGCTGGAAAGTTCTTGAAAATCCCTCGTACTCGCCAGATCTTTCTCCCCCTTATCGATCTGTTTCCTAAATTGAAAGAACCAGATAGTTAAGATGAAAAAGAGTGTGCCGTTAACGGGGAGGGTCGGCGAATCAATTTTAGTTGCCTAGCAACCGTTATCCAGGTGTTGCCAAGGAGATGAAATTTAGTCATTCGCTCCAAGGGAGATAACTTTGAGGGATTATATACAAATAGTTATTCTGTTAAATATGCAAAGTTATGAGGAATGGCTCAGTTATTTTTTACCTTACTTTTCGAAGCAGTTTTTGTTTGTTTTACATCTGGCGTGCTTTAATTACACCACTGTCCTAACCCTATGCAGCTACAATGCTTGCGCTTTCGTAATAGATTTATCCGTCAGATGACATTATATTTAACTCCTTGGTATAAAAGTTATAAACACATCCAATTAAATAAACATGCAGTTGCTAAAAATGTGTTCTCACTGATTAATACTGGTCTTACCGTTCAACCTTTAATACGATCTAATTTTAATATAAAAAACATATTGCACATATTATTTTAATGGCCGCCGCCAATTTGTTAAATTTGCTCTCACACAAGAGATTCTTACCTTTTTGTTATAGACTATTTTGCTTATGAATATTCAAAATGTACGACGTTTTGCTGGCCAATTTGCCCAGGGTATCATATAAGTTATGGATACGCTGGGATGCTGAGGATGGTTTATCTGCGTCTCTCTTCTTGTTGTGTTGACATGAATTGTACCAGCCCTTGTCTATGACAATAATTGATATTTTTTTATCACAAACTATGTAAGTTTGTAAGTGCAAAATGAAGAAACGGCGAGAGACGGATGGAAACATATTACGTGTTTTATTGCTTAAATGTTTGCGTTTTGGACGCATGTATATGTCATTTGAGAAAAAGATTGGTTTTGATAAAATACCAATAAGAACATTAGAAACAAAAGCTTATATTTTTAACATAGCGTATACATATCTGTATGTTATACCATTATTATTATTTTAGCGATATATTGAGCAATTTAGAGAAAATAATAAGAAAAAATGATCGTATTTAAAAAAGAAGCAGTCTCAAATTGTCAGAAACTATTTGCTCTGTATTTGATCATGTCTGTTTCAGTCTAAAACCACTTTAATAATCAGGATTGATAAATCCGATTCCTATCAGCTTAAACAGGAGTGCAATATCTTTAAATAAATGTATTTTAAGATTAAGCACTCCATTTCGGTATTAGTCTCCAAACTCAACTGTCAAACATGTTAAATCATACATAAACATGATATTTAAAATATTTAACTTCTTTGAAGAGACAATCAGCCAAGTTTGATAGAGCAAATAAAATTGTTGTAAAAAATGTCTTTGTGTATTTGTCTTAAAGATACAGTATAACCTTAATATTATTTTAGTCGTTGAGTTATCCGGTAGCCTTTAAAAAGAGGTATTGAGTGAAGTTGTTTATCATTGAAAGTAGATGAATACTCTCTTCAAGTAGACAACTTGAAAAATGTCGTTATCACCAAACTTGTAGTAACTGATTACGAAATATGTCGGCTGAAGTCATAGCGTTCTTAAAATAAAGATTGTCTCATTCACCAAAAAAAATCTCTAGATATACAAAACTTATATTACAACCGAGACGTTCATTTCATTTTGCATTTACTGTATTTTTGAATATGTGTGGGTTTCGATGCTTTAATAAACACCACAGACACGAAAAGCTATGTTTTCTTTATGACATTGTTCCGCTCGAAGCAAAATGCATCGTTTCCACTGCCGGAAAATTCGACCTTAATATTGTGATTCCAATTTAATATGTTGTGTAAAGAAAGGATTTTTTTAAGTTTAATTACACATTAAAGTTTGCTTAATTTTATGCCTTAAATATATTTTTTATAGTTTTGTTTAAGCTAATCATGCAAGTAACTGTATTCCATTGAAGACCATAAATATCTAAGTATATAGTGCACTGCATCTCGATAAGCAGCACTCTGCTACTGAATTTTAACCTGACAACATCTCTAAATCTCACAGAGTCAACTCAAAATTAACTTTTACAACACTAAGTAACTTTTTGACAACCGCAACAAGTCTTCAAAAATAACCAGATCAACTGATTTAGAAGGCCAGAACAAGAAGAAGACGAATACCCTTACCAGAAGAAGAAGATAACCTTACCAGAAGAAGAAGATAACCTTACCAAAAGAAGATCAATCTTACCAGAACACCAGAAGAAAAATTATTTTTAGTACTTACGCTTACAACTCTCATGTTGTAAGCAGCTTCCATTACCATTATTATAATAATATTCTAGTATGTGTATCAATTAATAGTTTTAAATAACTCAGTCTCGGACAGTTTCAACAATGGCGCAGGAAGAGGAAAAACTCTGAACATCTGTGTTTCAATAATTTTCTAAGTTGATCCGTGTCAGTCTCAGTTTCATCGCTCGCAACAATGGGGCTTATTATCATTGAAATACAGATGTTCTAAATTTATGCTTACGATTTCATTCTAAGCATTTATGTGTGTGTGCGTGTGTATATTTTTCAGATGGCCACATTGTAAATAAGTCGTGTGTTATGTTTGTCTATAATATGATGCCAATGTCTTAATGTGTTACCTTCTTTAAATAAAGTTATTATTATTATTATTATTATTATTATTATTATTATTATTATTATTATTATTATTATTATTTTTATTTTCAGAGTCTTTCGACTTCGGGCGCCATTGTTGCAACTGAAATATCCAAGACTGAGTTACATAAAAATATTAATTGATACAAATACCAAAACATTAATATAATTATGGTAATGGAAGCTACTTCCCACATAAGTGTCACGGCGCTCAAACTGCGGTGACGGCGTGTTGTTTCGCATAACCTACAATAGAGATATCTCCATCAAATCATCTTCCATTTGCTCTCGAACAGTTGAGACCATGCTATAACCGTCTGCCGTCGACTAGCCATGGTCGAACCCAAAGCCTCCTACGTCTTGGCGCCCTCCTCCGTCGTTGTCTTAGAATGAGATTCAAAGCGACTGCATTATCCTTGATCTGCAGTAGCCCTGTTTGTTGTTGATTCATTGTCATGGAACACCGAATGACGCAGAAGAAGTAATGGGGCCGCAATGATTGACGTAGCGGCTCCGTACAATCGTTGGTAGAGCGCAGTTAGAAAAATAACTGATTGTTAGCGCCGTAGACGGGTCGTAGATTCGCCGTATAAGCGAGAAAAGAAGGCAGTATCATCCCAGAGAACGCCGTACGATCGCCGGGCAAGTGCCATAGATAACCATTTCGTTCGCACTGTGACCTCTGTGAGCCCGTGGCGATCCTGTGGCGTTGTAGGAGACCTAACTGAGCTGCTACGGGGACCACACGGGGGCCCCACTGGGCTCTTATCAGAACGCCGAGCGTTTTAAACCCCTGACACACTAGGACTGTGTATGCATGGCGTCCAAGAAAAATCAAGGGCGGCGATCTTCGCGCATTGGAATCGCAAGCATCGCCGTGGCAGCACAGTGGCTTCTGCAGTCAACGCGATGGAGTCACATAGAACCCCGAGCGACAACTCGTACCTTGAACATGCTCAAAACAGTATTAGCCAGTGAACGCTCTTATTATACCAATCGCTCTGAAACGATTTACGTGTTATTTCAAAGCTTACTTTAAACTATTCACAAAAACATGTGATAGTTATGGAAACAGAATAAAAAAAACACCGTATTACTGTCATTCCGATTATAATACACAATATGTACATGTCAAAGAATAAAAGATACGTGTTAAAACTATTTAAAGCTGTTGAAGCTGAATGAACTAGTGGTCACGCAAACACATTGCAAACCAAAATAAATACAAAAGACAATGAATGCAAGCCAATACCAATTCATGCGTTTGTATTAGAACTCACACAATGAAACCGCTTGTAACATGACTAGTTTCCACATATAACAAGCATAAGCAATGAGAGACTAAACATCACAAGCAAACTGACTTTTTAAACAAGAGTTGTCTTTCTCAGTAAACATTTACCTGGCTACATATATATTATCACATAGTTGACTAATTAAAATTAATTTTTTCTACGTTTTCGGGGAGATAAAATACGATTTTTGCGTATAAAAAGTCGTATAAGTTAAATCGGTCGCACTTAACCGGACTAGTTAGCTGGCGATATATGATATATAAAAAGGTGCGGACCACATTAAGAGGATTTATGGAAGAATTCGGACAATTTAAAAAATAATAGGTTCCTCTGTATAAAAGGACACTTTATAGTGTGTTTGTTTATTGTAACTGAATAATTCGATGTACAAGTGCAGGGATGACCAGTTTTGTTGTTGCCAGATGAGTTTATTAAATTATTTTTAAACCCTTATGTTTGGTCATGTCTCTGACATTAAGGTGACTAGGCACCGGATGTTTACAAAATCGGCAAAACAGTATTTCCTAAAAAACAAGCTTAGAACTATACATACGGGCTATTATGAGGACGATTTAACATGATTAAGATACACATTAAAAAAACACATACTTGCTCCATAGCTTATAACTTTAGCATGTGAAGGTCCCGTGATAAGTGCAGATACATTTACCGACGCTGTTTAAAATTTACTGGACTTTGCGTGGTAGACAAACCCAATATATTTTGCATTGGAGTAATAAGCTAAAACTGCCTAAGATACATGTGTCCTAAGCGTTGTGATGCAATAGTAATGTATCATCAGGTGTCTAGTCCCTTAAATGTTAAAACGGTTATTAAAGATATTTATCTGAGATGTATTTTATGACTACCGTTCAAATGAAAATTTAAATGCCCATTTGGCAATCCGTAACTTTATTTCAGCATATTATGTTCGAAGAAGCCGTTTTATATAAATGTATGACCAGTGCAGTCATCTTTTCGTATGAAACTAAGTTTGTTAACATGTATGGAAACACAGCGGTGAATTATATGATTGTTAAATATTGTTTTCGTAACAAGATTTAAAAACAAATAATTGTGTCTATTATCCTATGTTGGCCATCTCGATGGAAATGTGTACGCCATATGTACGTCAGTACGTCTGTAAACATTTGCTTGTAAACACGATACATTTTTCATTGATTGTATGTGGATGAAACTTGTGCAGTAATAAGATATCCATCAGAGTTTGGTTCATTTCGAAAACCAGCCAGAAACGCCAATACATGACTAGATTATGGCCCTTGAAAGTATTAAAAAAATGTTATTTTACAGGCATTTCTACATGAAAAGCCAAGTCAATGATAAAAGAGAGACAACTTGTTTTTTGGTTGTGCAGTTGATTTTATGTTTTACTCTCCCTTGCCCATGTTGAAAAAGATCAAAATTAAAGTTCAAAGGTGTTGGTTGATTTTTAGCTCTATTAGTGAAAGGCCATTTTTAGCTCTATTTGCCAAAGACCAGAAGTGTCTGTCGTTCGTGCAACAATCTAAACACAATTGCTTGTGAATGTTTGAAAATATTTTCGTCTGAACCGCTAGGCAGACCCTTGATATTTATTTTGAAAAAGGCATTATTTAGTGGTCCGCTACCATGGATGTTCAAATTATGCCCCTGGGGTCAAAACTGGCCCTGCCAAGGGGGTCACAAGTTTCCTTGAGACTTATATAAGAAAAACTTAAAAAAAAAAAATATTCTTGTTTCAAACCACCAGGCTCATACCAATGATAGTTGTTGTGGAGCATCATATGATGACCCTCTAGCAAAACAGTTGATATTTTGCCCCTTGGGCCAAAGATGGCCCCACCAGTTTTGACCTGCTTTTTCTATTTTTAAAGCTACAACAATGAAATTTGGACCATGTGGACAGTTTTGAAAACGAAGGTCAATGTTGTCCTCGGATGACCTTGACTGTGACCTTTTGACCTAGTTTTTTTTTAAAGCTACTGCAATGATATTTGAACCATGTACAGTTTTGCAAACGAGCAATAATATTGTCATCGGATAACCTTGACTATGACCTCTGGACCTACTTTCTTCGTTTGAAGCTGCAGTGCAATTTCGACCTTAAGTACAGTTTTGTAAACATTTGGTTTCCTTGAATGACCTTGACTTGGCACAAATTCAAATAGTTCAGGCAACTAATCTGCTTACAACACTTTTTGTCCTCACATGTTGATAGCACAATGTTTTCAGCTAACCAAAAAACAAAACGCGAACTATATGTTTGTTGCCTGTTACCCATACATACATGCTATGGATTGAAAATGACCAAAAGAGCCATGCCAGTAGAGCATAGGCCCTCATAGACCTATTGTTTTAAACATGAAACAAAAACGACATTCGATGAAATACGATATTCAAAGTGAAATGCATACAAAAACAAACAATCTGCAACGGTGCAGTAAAGTGACTTGCTCAGGTTTTTGGACCAAAAATTGTTTTCCAGTTATGCATCTGAAAGCAATTATTTTATCATTATATTACTTTGTGATATCGTTATTGCAGAATTGATTTTTTTTAAAGTTTTTTTTTTGTTTTGGGTGGGGTTCGAACCGATGCCGGTAAATTCAAGGAAAAATAGAAAACAGCCGACTACTCCTCACGGGACATTACAAAATTAGTGAATATATATGCTGACCTGTTCAGGATACATTGATAAAAACACGTGATAATGTCAATCAACCATTCAGGCAACACCACAGCAAAGACGATATTGGAGCAAATATCAACATTTGCTGAAGAGTTCAAGCTTTTTTGGTACTTTTGTTTTAACACTCCTAATGATTTGCCACACTTTATTTCGTAATAACAAAAAAGTGCATTTTACCTACCATGATCGAGGTTTTTCACGCATTTCCATTTATTTGTAAACAAAACATTGCCATAGCATTCAATGAGGTATTTTCTATCAATAAAAAACCTTTCTATTCAAAGTTAAAAAGGATATCTTTCCAATGACGAAATCATATACAGGTGAAATAAAGAAATGCTTAAGATAATGTTTATTTTAATGCAAATAAACAATGGTCAATTCTTTAGCGAAGAAGCAATAACAAACAACTTTGTCAAAATGTTAATTTTCGATAATAAATTGTTCATAAGAAAATGAAACATTTTCATTAAAAGTAATCATCATATTTGTTTACAGTTATGTTTCAAATTTACATGTACGCAAGTCCTGGGCTGGTATTCAAAAAATTATTCAGTCATTTCTTATTTGTATTAATTTCTCCTAAGTTAAGTGTTTCAATGATCATTTGATATTATTCCTTAAAATTCTTAAAAATACTTTATGTTCATAATCGTCTAAACACAATTCATTTTTATGAAAAAACTTTTAATTTCACTATGAAAAGTAAAGGGAATTGACTAATTCAGGAATTGACTTAAGATGTTTCATGAAAACCGGCCCAGAATATTTCAAAACATTTGCAAAATAAACCATTTGTTAAATACCTTTTACAATGAAATACCTCTTTAGAACAAAAGCCAACAAGAGAATGTAGACAGACCCCTGTTAATATTACTCATTACTTGACATTCCGAAATTGTATCTTTACGAACAAAGACATAAGCCCCGGCATTGGCTCGAACAACGACTGTAGCGGTTCCAGAGTGGAAATCGCTTATTTCGTCTGCGTAAGCCAACAGTACGTCGACAACAAGCTCAGCACTAGCATAATGATGATTGTTTTTGTTAAATTTCATGTTGTCTTTTAAAATCCAAGGGCGGTGGGTTTTATACAGATTTTAATGTAAATTAAAAAGGACAACTTTAGTGAAGAACATGAATGTTTCGCTGTTATTGCATTTAAAAGGTACAAAGGTCAAAATAGCCAGAACAAGATTTATATATACTATGATATTTAAATGGAACAACAAATATATTAATAATTATGAATTGAACTTTGGTTTTGGACACTCAACATTTTGTTAAACTTTACATTGGCCCAGGGAATTTACTTTTTACAAATTGATTAATAATATCGATATAATGTTCATCGTCACGTATACCTGCATATTTCCGGTTGAATCGGACGGAGTTACTTTTAGTCCTATTGTAAAGGAATGCAACTTTCCAAGAACTAACTTACATTTTTGGAATACAGGGAATCAGAGTAGTCGATTAATGCGGTTTGTAAAGAATACAAACTGCCACGAGAGAGCACTGGAGTTTTGTCCTCATTTGTCCCCGTTAGAGTTTCCGCGTTGGATTCAATTTCATCAATGCGCGATTGCATTGCAATATTGCTGGCTCTTAGTTCATTATTTTCAATTTTTAGCTTCTCAACTTCTTTCAAGATTAACGATTCGAATTCATCTCCATGTGCTTGTACAGGCCCTAACAAATCACTCGAAAACACCGCATTAACTATCAACCAAATTGGAGACATATTAGCAGCGCGTCGTAAATAGCAACTGACAGTAGGGTCCCGACCATCATGTCCTCTATACAGAAAGTCTAAGATATACGTATAAGTGTATGTTTAATTGTTCAATTATCTATATACATGTAGAATCGAAAGGAAACAATACGCAATAGTTTGTTCCAATTTTGTTTCTTGATAAGCTTTCGGTAGAATTGTCTTTGTTTCAGTCAGCAAATATTATCGCGACTATCTATAAGGAGGAAATTGTCTGTTAGGACATGACTTGTGTCTCGTAACAAGGTATTTACGTTTATATAAGCGCAAAAATGAAAAAGTAGGTTTGAGTGAGTAGGATAAGAGTGAGGTTGTGCACACAAACTGGTTTAAACCCCCAGTAAATAAACATTTTACTGACCGTTCCAAGGCGGTACCTAACAATCCTTGATAAACATACCTAGTTTTGTTATATATAGTACGTATGCACTGTGCTGTTTGTGGAGTTTTGTGCTGTTCTTTCATGTTTCTTGTTTGTGATATTTTGTTTTTATGTTCTATGTCTTTGGCGTTTACCCAGTGCCATTAAACCGGGTTCATGTTTAAACTTTTTTCTCCTGAGCTTGTTTCTGTAGTTTTTCGCATAAATATTGAATGATAACAAAATATTTCTTTCAAAACAAATAATACAATTATTACTTTAGGAACAAAGCCCAGGAGTCGAACATTAAAAAAAGAAACTTGTTTTAAGGCTCAAGGCAAGGTCCAAACCGACAATTACCTAGAGAAAACCGCATTTAAACACCACGTGCACAAATACAAAAAACTACAAATATACCACACATGCCTCAAAATAACTATAACGATTCATAATGGGAATACCGTCTCAGAGAATCACGAGTTAAATGAAACATGAGTCTACTGGGGACTGAAACTGGTTTATATGGCCATAACCTCACACTTACATCAAATATTACAAAGGAAATATAAGCCACATCAGCAAGTTGCTTGTCTATTTAAGGTTTCATCTGTGGTAAGCATAATACATACGCTCTGTTATAAATGGTGTGTGCACCGTTTCTTTAAAGGATCTTAGACGTAGCATCTTTTATCTGTAGACCAGCAGATGGCAACAAACTGACCTATTTCATTTCATCATTTTTAATTCGGTGACAAATATAGGAGATAAACGATGGCGATCAATAATTTCATTTCACTTAAACTTTTATTCCGCCTACCAGTTTTTATTAGAAAAGGGCCCTATGCGTTTTAAAGTGCATCGCCAAGTTTATGTAAAAGCATTTGATCCGATTTTCATTCCGCCCTTGCATTAACACGTTTAAGTAATAGAAGTTAAAATGGAAATGGTTCCAGGTACAAATATGTTTAACACTTTCCAGTCAATCATGTCTATGTGATTATATTATACATTTTAAGAAAGTTATTTGCATATTTGTAGCTGGAAAGTTATTAAAGTAATTGTTTGTCAATATATTATTTAATCTTTCTTTTTGTAACATATAGCAGAAGAAGCTACAATACCATGTTGATTTGATAGTCTGTAACATTTTGACATTACATTGTCGAAAGCCTTAAAAATGCAATTGGAATTTTAACGAATATCGGGAAAAGTATAAAGACCTTATAAACCAAAAACATGTTGCAAAAAGTGTACGCTTAACCCTAAAAATGTCCTTCAAAGGTAATTAAGACTTTTTGAAAAAAAGTATTGAAACATTCTTTTATACCCTTCCCTGGGTGTAAGATGCTTTAAAGCTGAACTGAATATGTAATCCCTAGAGTGATGTTATATTTAAATTCCTTTTCCAACATATAACTCAAACAAAAGACCTTATTCAGTTCTCAATCATATTTAGTTATTTGTTGTGATACATTTGCCTAGTGAACCCCTCGACTAGATTCTGGTTAAATTACCACAACCATAATGAGCAATGTTTTGTTTTTAAATGATTTTCATTTGTTTTAATTTTCGGTGGTTTATATAGAGTTATCAGTTAACTGATAATTCACGGTAATTCAAAACAGTGAATATATTACTTTCATATTGTTCACTGTTTTGAAATCTTAATCAATCTTCACTGCGCACAAGGCTGTGTCAGATGACGTCATTTCTAAAACAACGTAACACTCGCATACAATTTGGCGCGGTTGTCTTATAAACTACGATCAATTATCGTTTTCATTATGTCTATTTTATGCAAACATTAAAAAGAAAATTGTCTGTTTCCTTGTAAAATTGCAACATGTATCACATTGTTAAAAGCATAAGTAAATATAGGTTTTGGTGCTTACTCTTGGTTATATATTGCAGTCTTTCACTAAAACAAACTCTTTCTCTGTATCATTAACATTACAAATTCAGAGAGTCACAGACAAAGTTGGAAGACAACATGTCTTCCAATATAAAAACGTATAATTAATGACGATGCGAGAATGAACTAACTTCGTTATAATGGTTTTATTTACTGAGATGTAACATAAAAGTCGCTGTGGTGTTATTGTTTTGCATTTAATTGCAGATTTTTAAATATCAATGGTTATGTTGAACTAATAAAATGTTATGATCTCCAGACGTCTCGGATTGGTTTTGTACATGTTTCGATGTAGCTGAGAAATGAAAACTTTAGTGAAGAAGTACGATGTTTACATTAGGTCCAATCGACGGCAACCACGGTACTTTCTTCCGTTACACTCCATAGCGTAGTGTGTATCGGGGGTATCCGACGATGATTAAGCACATATTGAAAATAAATTATCAAAGGTCAAATAACCCTTGTTATACCTACTCATGTACTATGATAACGAAATGCAACAGATAACATGTTAATATTTACGCGTTGAACTTTTGTTTTGGACTATTCGCATTATGGTCACCTCCTTGTTAGGCTAATGAACATACTTCGTATTTATTAATTACTTTGTATGGGAGGAGCGTCACATAAGTTGCCTATGTTGATCAAATATCTTATAAATAATATGATTTTTAATTAATAATGATGATTAGACATCTTATCTTGTATAAAACGTTCTGCTATTTAGCCATCTCGGTTAGGCTTTTATTCATATTTAAATGTACAGGTAAATTTTGACAATTTCAAGTACATGAATGTTTATATTTGCCTTTATTGCGAATAAGACTGAATAAAGTCAGAGTTTCAGATGCAATTCTGCAACGTGACTGTTACACGAATTTCAACGTAAACAACACGTAATAGTAATACTTTATTTGTGTTGACTGATTTTGGAGCTTATAGGAGTTTTACTTAATAACTGTCAGTTTCGAATTGTATGACGTAACTATTAATTGTCATGAATGACCATAAGCAATACTTTATTTAAAGTAACATGATCATCATTTTGAAAGAAGAAACACTCAAGAGCTTTACCTGTGCCGTATTTTTTCGTCTTTGATAAAATGTCGGTTGACATTAGAAGTGTCTTTATAAACGTGATTGGTAGGGTTAAAGGAATTCGCTCATGAGTTCGGACCAACAATTTGTTTTTCACGGAAATTCATCTGAAAACCCTTATGTTATAATTATTTCACTCTTTCATACCGAAAATGCAGAAAAAAAGAATAAAGTATAAAATAATATCATATTTTGGCCATGGTCTTAAAAATTGATAATTTGAAACTAACAATGCTGGGGAGAAATCCTGACATGTTAAAGTAAAGGATCGCCATTGCATCAGGACAGGGCACAGCTTTAGGGTAATCCGTTTGGGACAAAAGAGAGTTTCAAGGTCAGAGCCACGTGTTAGTTGTAAGATTGTGTTGGCCTTGCATGCTAAAACGAAGGTGGATCAGGGAACCTTGTGTCCTCTTTCTATGTCGGGATCGATAGAAAGGGTGAAGACAACATTAAAAGCAAATAAATCCATAAAAAAACATGTCACTGAGCGTCCTTCGAGTAGTTCTTATTCGAGACACATATCGGTAAAAAATACGTAGAGCTGTAGACTCAAGTGAAGAAGTGTTAATTTTGCATGCGAGGATATTTCGAAGATTACCGAATAGGCTTAAGGTTTTCCTTTGGTCCATTAGGTTACAAACAAATGTCCTAACACTTTTATATAATTGGGTGTTTTGATGTTTCCATCACAGCCGGTGGAACCGTAATGTGAAAGGAGTTTGTAGTACCGAGTCATTTTATGAGGAATTTTTTTTTTTTTTAAGTTGTACTGGTTCACGCAAAATGATGTTAGCTTGTGTTTACCTTGGTGAGAAATAATTGCAAAATCTTTAAGGCTTTAAGAAGATAAAACAATTGCTAGTAATGTTAAGATGCCTCATGCTGAAAATTTACACCGCTAAGATTTGCCGTTGTAAAATTTGGGAATATCCAGATATTAAAGTAAGATCTATTTTGAACAAAATTAACTAAGTTACAGATCTGAAAATGTTTCTATGCTTGTTGTAGACAGTATCAAAACATTATACAAAATTATAGGGTTTGCCTTGTTGCAAAAATTTCAAGTGCTCATCATTACAAAAATCAATTCAATATTTGGCAAAGAAAAACCCTGCAAAAAACCCAGCTCACTTGAAAGATCGAAATGTGCATGCTCAATATCAGACACAGGTGGTCTAATTGGTCTAGTTTTGAGTAAGTAGTTCGGAAAATTTTCCTTTGAAAAAATAAGTCGATGAACACAAACCTATAAAGGCCATATAGAATAAAACTACAAAGCCGTCAGTTCGTAGATAAGGCGATAGTTTAAAGTAAGAAACTGGTGTTATAAGACATTCAAGGTCACCTTGCTCATTCCCTGGTGTAATTGTTGATTAAACTGATGGGTCAATAGGTTATGTTGTGAGAGCAGTTGAGATTTCAACTTTAGTTAAAAAAATTCACTTTACTTAAAATGGAAACAAAGTACATTGAGTTTTTAAATGGATTCACGCAAGATCAAGGAAAAGTTGAGGTTTTTAGGCAGTAACCACCGCAAATGGAATCACGCAAGATCAAGGAAAAGTTGAGGTTTTTAGGCAGTAACCACCGCCTGCTGTTGATAGGGAAGTTGTGTTTTATAGTAAATGCATTTTTATAGGAATTTGTATCAAACGTTAATAAAATAGCAGAACCATTGATATTCTTTACTAGGAAACTATTTGCTTGATCTGACATACAACAAAACGCCTTTAGATACCTCACGGTAGCTTAACTGTAGTTTCACTTTTAAGTTATCCCTAATCAAACTTACCCTTCATGAGATACGCAATACGCAGATGCAAGTGACATTTGTGTAGTGGTATGTTCACAAGTGCGTAATGATGTTGAGAAACTAACATACTATATTAGCTGAGGGTCCAATGTAGTCATAGTCTTATTACTAGAAGTAATTGTGTGATTGTTCTTGTCAACATTTGGTTACGGGGATGCCTGTGGTACATTTAAGCGAGGGTAGACTGTTGACATCATGGAGGTTACAATCTTTATTAAGACAACAACCAAAGGTCCGCCGTTTTCTTCACACTATTTTCACAAATCATCATGCAATCATAATGAAAGTCAACAGTACTCATATTGCAACCGACATTCATGACAGAATTACGAGCGTTCATTATTTACTAATTTAGTTATTATGTCGTGTACATTTATGCATTTAATGGTATGCCGTGAAATATATTTATGTATAGCTTTAACTTTAACCATTATATATTTTACAACGATTGTGAAGAAAGCTATGATAGCTTATACTAAGTCACTCTCGTTTGCACGATATTGCGCGTGAGTGTGGTCTTGTGATGTGGGGGAAACCGGAGTACCCGGAGAAAACCCACTTGTCCGGTGACCACTAACCAAACTCACATGCGCCCAGGCCAGGAATCGAACCCGCGTCCCCTTGGTGAAAAGCGAGTGCGCTAACCGGACAACGTATAGCTTTGAAAGTATTAAAAGAATGCGATCACGAATACAGAATATAATAAAATTCGAAAAGGGTTTTGAAAGTAAAATATCTACTAACATTTGACATTGTGGGTGTCTGACCTTAATGAGTGTTTAGTATATATTATAAATGATATCTTAAAATTTACACCGCTATCAAAGGATAACTAACCAAAATCTTTAAGAAAAGGGCTGAGGGTAGCATTACTTTAACAGGACGATGGTATTGTCATTGATTACATTGATCAAGTAATTGCCAAAACGATTCAAGCGATAAATAATTGTACAAATGTAATTGTGATCACTATAGCATAAAATGATTTCATCATCTCAAACTTAAATTGGGTCATAAAGTTAAGCACGAGGTAAACGTCCCTGACATTGACTGCCTTTGTTTGTGCTGGATAGCGAATCACTGCAGATACAATTAGATGTGTGATAATCGTAAGTTAAGGTCATGACTTTACAGCAGCGTGCTGATTCCTTATCACGATTAATGTGAGAATAGACCACTTTTTACTGTGATATAACAGGGAATTGGTTTCGACTCGTCTTGTTTTATCCTAATGGCGTTACTCACGGAAGTCGACTAATTCAAAGACAAAAATTCAAAAAAGAAATACATGACTTTGGGTCTGTATACTGTACTATAATTGTTTTAAAGGGTTAATGTTTCCAAGCGCTACGGAAGAAGGCAGAATTTCTGCTGCTTTCTGATACACCGTTTACCAAGGGAGATCCTGAGTAACCAGGATGCCTTTATCGACATTGACATCACAGATACTAGCAGTCAAGGGGAAGCAATATTTGTACCATTGTATTATATTTGTCATCATTTCGTTTCAAGGACGCATGTTCTTTATACGCATTACATGAAATATTCCTAATCAGTATTACAGGTAATTTTGAAATTGAAGTTATCTATTTTCAGATTCTTCGGGATAAGTTAATATATTTATATGGTTCTTGAATTCCGTTTAAGCCGGTTTTGATAGATTTTGACAGTGTTGCACTTTTTATTTCTGTCAAGAAACAGTTTAACAATCGATTATTATTGCCATTGAACAGAATTGTAAACAGGATAAATCACGCTTGTCAGCGGTTTCCTTAAAATATGTAAGACTTATTCAAATAGTTCAAATAGTTCAACTACTACTCAACATTTTCGATCAAATAGAGGCTGCAATTTGCATGCATGCTTTTTGTGCGTTTTGAGCTTCCAGAGACTGTCTTTTTAATCATGTACTCATCTAAAATCATCAACACTTTGTTGTTTGGATGCTAGTAAGCATCTAGCACAAAAACAATCCTTCATGTTTTAGCCCTGCTTACTATACCACCTCAATAATAAGCTTATATGAAGTTTTATAACCATAAAGCCTTAGGCCCTCCTCACCCACTTTTTTCCTTTGCATTTGAACGATACTATTTGGTTTGGTAAGGCATGTTTCCACAGTTCTCCTTTTTGGGACTGTGACCGAATTTTCTAATTCCATTGAACTCGACAGATGTAGTATTCCTTCCCGATATTCAAATGCCTTTATTAAGCACAAAACAAACAACTCAAAATAAAAATATAATTTATTCGAACATTCATTTGACTATCACAATGTATCGTTCAATTATACAAAAAAGTTGTCATTTATAATTGAAAATGATTATTACTTGTACCAACACAAACACAAATTGATTTCAAGCAAATTTTACGAAAAACTGAAATGTAGTAAGCCTCAATGATACATTAAATAATGCTCGGAATGCAGATGCATGTTGAATATTCATACCACCTGAATGAAATTTCGAACTAAGTTATGTTGTTAAAATGTAATAAACTCACGAAGAACTCGTCAAAACATGTTTTGAGTGATTTGATGCCAATAGCAAATTGCATACTATTGTTATTTTTGAAATTGTGAAAACATGCCTTTCGTTCGGACTGATGTTTTCGATTTTGTTGTGAAAAATAGAAGCGGTCTGTAAAGAAATAATTTGGTGTAATTACAAAAGCCAACCAGAAAATGTTGTGACCGCCCTATACATTCCGCTTAACACGTTAAGTTCACCTCCGCCCGAAGAGTCCGATCTACGGACAAAAATATGAGCACCGGCGGTCGCTTGAACTACAATCGTAGCGGTTCAAGTATGACCATCGCCCACCTCTCCAGCATCAGCCAACAGTGAGGTTTTTATTTGGCCATCAATGACTAGTTCCGCTTCGACGTAATGATGTGGTACGCAATAGACGGTAAAAGTGAAGACATGGTCCCAGTCACAGGAACATCGAAAATTCCATAATGGGTGCTGTAACCGTTTCCCAGGTTTGTCACCTTTTGAAAAAACATTATAAAAAATTATAATTTAATTTGCAATCACAACGAAGACAATTAAAATAATTTGACTGGTCTTCACAAATATGCTGACGACGACAGTTAAAACAGGTTTTCTGGTTTAAACAAATATGCTGCCGGATTGACGTTTTAAAGCAAATATATGTATATGCTGATATATCAATTTCAGCCTCAATGTCAAAAGAAGCAAAAAAAGGAACGTCTGGTTAAACCATAAGGACTAAATAAACCGGGAACCATTCTATGTACGAGGAAACATCGAGACACATACATTCAATCTAGAAACACTATATTATGTCATAAAATTAATAATGGGTTATGGCCAATAAGGCTTCAGTATAAGTACATCAGATCTCATAAAAATACCGCCTTACCGCCACATCGAAAAGAAAGGTCTCGTGGGAGCAAAGACATTTTGAAGTACTCATGTATGCATGGAAGGCTACCTCCCGAGAGGAACGACCTGTTGGATGAATGCTGCATTTTACTAGTTGTGTATACTCGGTTTTGACAGAATGCATTCTAAACTATACCCATTGTCTACTATAGTTCTAAACATGCGATTTTAAGATATTATATAACTTATGTTGAATTACATAGATTAATTATCCCCAATGAAAAAATCTACATACCGGCACGTGATAACACAGGTTTGCCCAAATGGGTCTTCCCTACGTCTATATCATGCTCGGAATAATCCTTTCCATCGGTCGTCTGTTTCGTGTGCGAGATATTGCCTGCGACATTCGAGAATTTCATAGACTGTTTTTCATCCTCATCGTACTGGGGCCGATTTCTCGAAAAAGATTATCCCGCGATTAGCGGCTGATCGCGATCAAAAACGTGATTAAGATGATCTTGTTAATTTTTGGGTTTCACGAAACATTATCTGGATCATCTAATGAGCTTAATCCCGTTATTTTAGTCATACTAATTAATAGGATTAAATATCGGATAAGTGATTTAAAAATGGCCGACTTTCACAGAAGATTGCAGCGTCTGCGTGAGAGAGCGGCCGGAATTACTATTCCGCGCTTGTTTAGGGACAGATTAAACCCGTTGGAGGTGCTATCGCCAGAGGAGGTGTTTCGGCGCTACCGATTTAGGCCGGAGAGTATTATTACGCTGGTGACACTGATGTTTCCTTTGTTGGAGAGGGCATCTCAGCGTTCTTGTCCCCTAGCCCCTCTTCTGAGTGTATTTGTAACACTCCACGTTGTGGCCAGTAGTTCCCATTACACCGTAATCGGCAATGTTCATGGACTTTCGACTTCATCTGTGTGTCGCGCAGTGCGTAGGGTTATTATAATTATGGCTAGGCTTGCCAAGAGGGTCGTGTCATTTCGGAGAGATTTCGGTGTGTGCAAGGCGGAATTTTATGCACTTGCGGGTAAGAACATACACTTATTTATATATGATAACATTATCGAGGTATTTTCTTCCTATGAATATAAAATTCGGTAGTTCCTATAACCACCGGACCGGAAGTGGCGGAAGTGAAGCAGCTGTCAAACATTGTCGAACGATTTTTAACATTTTATACCTAGGAAGTATTTTTCCATCATTTATTAGTCGATTTAGCTAACTGTAAAACACAATAATATCATGTGAAGTGTACTGTATACATCTAAAAAAATCTTAGCCAGTGATGATTGCAAAAGTGATGATTTTTTTTTCAATTTGATTTCGATGATTCTGACAAACCAATCATGTTTCTAGCATTTAGATGCTATTCTTTTCTAATTGTATTGGAACACATTGCTCAAGATGAAAGTAAATGAGATTGATATACTATTGTAAATGTTCTATCCCCGGAATTGATGTAAGTAAATAACTTGTTAACTATTCCATCCACATTTTTGACAGCACTCTGAAAAATTCTAAAGGATGTATACATTAGTATTTATCAAAGTGATGCATCTATGTGGGTAAGAACCAACTGAGGGGTTAGCTGATATTGTTGCTATGATCAGAGCTCCACACCAAGCAGACTGCTCACTCCTCTTCCAATGTCCTATATGGACAACAGACACCCGATCTGAAATAACAGAGATGTTAAATTTCTTTACTTATAGATTTTAGGATGTAAACAAAAAAGGAGAGCACCACCTGTGGTTGGAGCCAAATGTACATAATCAATCACAAGGAGGAAAAGCCTGGATATTATAACATGATTACTTCACCCCAGTTACATAATTTTATGTCCAATCATCAAAATCAGCCCAAATTAATCAATATGTATGTTTTTAACAAAACCATGGGTGAGCTCAGCATTGATAAGGTACAATGTAAATATGGTATAAGATGAACAAGTTCCGCAAGCTTTGATAATTGAATATCCAGTATAATGAAAGTGACCCAGAAAGAACGACTTTCAAATTCCAAAAACATTTACAACAATATGTTTGGGAAAATAAACTGTTTTTCGAAAGGGAAGCTTAGAAGGCAGTAAATTTCTCCAAAAACAACAACACTGGATCTTAAGAAGAAAATCGCAGGAAAACAAGTGTCTGCATTTAAATGCGCTGTTGAAAACTTACGCATTCAATTGTTGTGTGATGGACTCCCACAACTCCTTCTTCTCCTCCCCCCCCCCCCCCCCCCCCAAGCGAAGCACCTCTAAAGGATCCAAATAGCTTCTGCCCTTTGGATGAAATCAGCTCAAGAGCTGTGCTCTTTTCTTCTTCAGACCAATTGGTCGAGCGTTTTTTGGCAGCCATAATCGGTCTATGCAGACGGTCCAATGTTATGACATATACTACTGGTCATTCTCCTTTTGAAGAGTATTCATGCATTTAAGCGAATCAACGGAAAGATAATCTCGATCAACTAATCACAGCTTCGTGAAATCGGATTAAAACAAGTGGATCAGCTAAATCGTTTAACGAATTTTATCCCGTTTTTAATCCGATTAGTTAATCTTTTGCGAGAAATCGGCCCCTGATCTAACGTATACAATCGCGCATGCAGGGTATGATTAGTCTTTGTTAATTCATCTATTTGAGATTGCATTTCGTTGTAAGATGACTGCAAAAGTCTCATCTGGATCCCATCTTCATCATTCCTGATTCGTTCTATTTCAAAGCTGGCCCGAAGTTCCTTATTTTCTGTCTTGACATAGTTAATTTCCCTTTTGTTTTCATTATTCCGAGTTCGTTCTATTTCAATGCTAGCGCGAAGTTCATTATTTTCTGCCTTGACGTCATGAAGTTCTAACCGAAGTTTTTCAATTTCACTGATGACAATGGACTCAAATTCATTACTTTGCACCGTCCCTATTACAATAATTGAAAACACTGTTAGTGTCAGTAAGTATTGAGATATTGTCACAGTGCGTCTCAAGAGTCTACTGATATAATTGGCATTGTCCTTACATGCATGACTGTTATATATGCCAACAAATTCTATTAGATAAGGACACGAGCCAATCGGATACCGCTTACATATTAAGCATTACATACACAAACTTTTGTTAAGCTTTAGATGTAACAACACTCATGGTCAAAAGCTTTATTTAACAATATAAATGAGGGTTTAACAGATATAGTGATATCACAGTGTAGTAACAAATATTCAGCAAATAAGGATTTTAGATATATTATATTATTGCGTATAACAAGTACGTGAAATTACACAGTAGTGAAAATAAAACATTCATTGATGTCATTAAACATATGTGCGTGTCCTTAAGCTAGAAGCTTTACACAACTATGTACTTAGATTAAATATAATAAAGGTAGAATCACTTCACAAAAGATTGATAAACTTTTGTTTTGTAGGCCAATGACGTCATTTCACGTAAACTCGTATTCCTATAATTTATCATTATGAGGTAATATTCCAAAAATATATAAAACATAATTGCTTCCTTCATTGTACGATTGTAAAATATTTCACCGTCTGACCTCCAAAAGCTATATAAGCTAGGAATTAAATATTAACTTTGGTGTTCATTGGGTGAAATATATTGCGCTCTTATTCTAAAAGGAATACAAGCAACTCAGTAATTGTAAATATTTTCTTTCTTCTGAAAAGACGTCCAAATTATAGGCGATCGAACGTCATTTCAGAAGTGACTGCGTTGAATTTGTTTCCAAGCTCTTTTAACGCTGAATTTCATTATAGAAGGATCATGCGCTTAAATTACAAAACAGTGAAAATCATATTTTACTTCAGAGCTTGAAACGGTCACTGATATTTCTATAAATAACCTGAAAGTTTAAAGATTTACACTTATTTATCTGATTAGAAATTATTAATAACACATTGAATTATGCCAAATTGAATCAATTTATAAAACATTTACATGAAAAGGTTTTTATAAATGAGGTGACGGCATTCCACAAAAAGACTCTGACTAATCAATCAGTTTAAAACACAAACAATCGCAATGCAGGTTAGCTCAAAAGTGTTCAATTTGTTCCGCCTCAACGTAGGCTTCAAACATATTTGACGTTAAAAAGAGTTTCGTCTGTCACCGCGACGTTATCGGCTGCGAACCTTACAGTTACGATTAAATTGGTCGGTTGAAGCTACACCAATGTAAACTTAACATGACTTGTGTGGTTTCTTTGAGCGGCTAATGGCCCTCCTCTTTAGTAGTTACATCTTCTTGTTGCTTCCATGTATATGCCAAATCGTATATAGTTGCATTTACATTCACTGATGTGGAAATACGATCGGCAGGTTATACATAATGGAAAAGGTAGGACTTAAGGTGGAACGCGACTATGAATTTTTTTTCGAGTTACTGTCTGAAAATTGGTATACGAATAGAAGAGCATATGCCCAATCAGGGACTGTTTTTACATTTTCAATATTCGGAACAATTTTGAAACTATGACTCCTCAAAATATACCACTGACGTCAATTTTGAGACGTCTCTCTTATTTTTGCGTTCCAGCTACATTAACCGATAGTTTCACCAATTCTTCGTTTACCGCTAAGAAATTTAAACCTCAAATGCGTCTTGTGAAAACGTTCACGCTCATATATTTTTCTTTCTCTTCTTTTACGTTATTTATTTAAAATTCTTCTTTAACGTCATTTTTCGCGGGTAAAACGGCGTCGTGTTTCGGTGAAAAAAGTGCGCCTTTCTTTAATTCTTGAAAAAATTGCTCGTTTAATTTTTGATTTTTTTAAATACATGTATTCAATGTTTCTTTATAAATCGCCTGATATCAAAAAAAGGGTACCTCACTATTATTTACGCTAATAAGAGCTTAGTTTTGAATAATAATAATAATAATAATAATAATAATAATAATAATAATAATAATAATAATAATAATCATAATAATAATAATAATAATAATAGCAATTATGTTTGCATAAATATAATTCAAATTATTTGCTAAGAAATAGTTTTACTTAGCTACATGATGCCGTTTCTAAGGCATTCGGATACATTTGCATGTCACCGTTATCAAGGTCACGTGATTTTATTCATCACGTGACGAGATCTCGCGATAGTTCTTTCTCTTTGGCGATACTGTAGCGGCCGCTACAATTCAAAAACCCAAGGATCATTGATTTTGAATCCATTATAAGGGAATCTAACATAATAAATGGGTGTGGTGAGGCAGTTTGTAACTTACAACCATTACAGGACACTGTGTCTAACATTACCAGTAGCGTCGCGCAATTAGCACAGCAAACGAACGTCCCTACTATCATACGCCTGGCGGGCGACGATGTCGCCGCACATGTGCCAGAATCACTTAAACGCCAAATTATCAACGGCGACTATGTAAACCTTGCGCTTCTGTTGAAAGGCTCAGTCGAGCTTTCTGACCATTGTGGCGGAGCCACTTTACATCTTTCTGATGACGGCCGGCTTGAGACGCGCCCGAAAGAATGTAAGGATAAGGTAACGAATATCGAGAAATGGACTGACGCGTTCATCATATATAGTGCAGTGTACATATCGGCCCATAAAGATGCAACACAGGGTTTGTTCAGATATATTTGCGCGACATAAGAGAATGCGCCGCACGCCAAGGCGGCTTCGCGTGGCGCGCGTACGATGAGCAATTTCGGATACGGCAAGCAATCGAACCAGCCTCTTGGGCACGTATCAACAACGATCTCTGGTGGCGTTGTCTGTTAGTCCGCAATACCGCAACTCCCACAAATCCCACCCGCAAAACTCTTGTGTGCAATTATTTTAATGCGGGTCATTGTCACTGGGCGAACTGCAAATACTTACACTCATGTGCTAAATGCGGGGAAGGCCACCCGGCGGCCCATTGCCCTAGGCCACACACGATACAAAATATCCCCCGTTACCCTGCGGGAGCGACATTTCGTGCCCCCCGACCGAGGCGACCAGATCAGGCCCAATATAACGGTGGTCGACACCAGATTCGGTATTCTTCCATGTAATTTGAATGCGACTGAAATTGCCCCATCCCCCATCAACCTTAACACACTGTCAAAACTTCTTTTAAATTACAACGAGTCTGAGGCCGAATATTTGTTAAAAGGTTTCACACAAGGTTTTAGCCTACATTATCAAGGCCCTAGACAGGAGCGTATGTCAAAAAATCTAAAATCAGCAATGTTAAATCCGCATATAATACAGCAAAAAATTAACAAGGAAATCACGGAAGGACGAGTCGCGGGACCGTTTACATATCAGCCACTGCCAGACTTTATAGTGTCGCCTATCGGTTTGGTTCCCAAAAAAGCCCCGAATGAGTTCAGAATGATCCACCATTTATCTCACCCTCACGGCACCTCGGTTAATGATTTCATAGATCCTAATCTGACATCTGTGCATTATACCAATTTTGATAAGGCGGTGGAGCTAATACAAGAGCTTGGCCAAGGTTGTCACTTGTTTAAGATGGACATAAAAAACGCATTCAAGCTCATTCCAATAGAACCTCAAGATTTTCCGCTATTAGGTTTTCATTTTCAGGACTTCTTTTATTTTGATAAAACTTTGCCTTTTGGTGCGTCGATCAGCTGTGCAACATTTGAACGTTTCTCAACGTTTTTAGAACATTGTGTTAAAAGTCGTTTGTCATCGGGTTCGTTGATACACTACCTAGATGATTTCCTGGGTGGTGATAGGTCAAAATCCGCTTGTTCGCAGGTGATGAACACATTTGAAAAGATCATGCATCAACTTAATGTACCCATGGCTTCGGATAAGACGGAAGGCCCAGCGGAAGTTCTGGTTTTTCTGGGTCTGGAATTAGACACTAGGCAAATGGTGGTTAGGATCCCAGGGGATAAAGTCAAGGAGGTCATATCCAAAATCCAGGCTATACTACAGAAAGATAAGGCAAAGGTAAAGGAAATTAAATCCCTCATTGGCTCTCTCAATTTTTGTTGCAGGGCCATTGTGGCCGGGCGCCCTTTTTGCAGACGTCTCATCAACGCGATCTGTGGTTTCTCCAAGCCATTTTATTATGTCCGAATTAAAAAAGCAGTGAGGTTAGATCTGGCGATGTGGCTCTGGTTCTTTGAGAGATTTAACGGCGTATCGGTTTTTCACGACCGTTTTTGGTTGTCGAATGAGGACGTTCAGTTTTTCTCTGATAGCGCAGGAGGGCCAGGGCGTGGTTTTGGTTTGTTTTTTCAGGGTCAATGGTTATCAGCGGCTTGGCCTGAAGAATGGCATAACGAGGGTATAACAAAAGACATCACAGTCCTGGAAATATTTCCTATTTTAGTAGCTACATGTATCTGGGGCCCACGCCTTAGGAATAAGCGCATTAGGTTTAATTGCGATAACTCGGCCGTGGTACACATTTTAAACACGCTAACATCGAAATCTGACAGAGTTATGTCCATTGTTAGAACGATTACTCTGAAATCCCTCCAGTTTAACCTTCTTATTAGGGCCCAGCATGTAGCCGGCAATAACAACGGAATATGCGATGCTTTATCCCGGTTTCAGATGGACAGGTTCAGACGCCTAGCTCCGGAAGCAGACCTGGAACCGCAGCTTCTTCCGGTACATCTGTGGAACGTCTTCAGCGTGGAGCCGTCGACCTTTTGCGACATGCCATTGCCCCTAACACACAATCAACATATAGAACAGGGTTAAATGCACTAAGGGGTTTCCGTCGGAAACCGGAGGCACTTCCTTTGGTGTGTTATGATGCATTCGAATCTAAATTATTCAAAGATATTTTTACGTTGGCATACTTTGGGCTTTTCCGCATTAGCGAGCTAGTCGCCCCTGCAAACGCATGCGCAGGTAACCAAATACGCGGGGGTGATTTGTTCTTATTTGAGGACGGAATAAGAATAGGCGTACGCTTGGTCAGATCCAAAACTAGTCAACGCGGTCCGCCTATCACCTTTAAAATACCCAAACAAAGCATTGGGCCATGCCCGGTTAAAGCCGTTACTGATTACCTGGCTGTAGCGCCAATGTCCCATACTGCCTTTTGTCACATGGACGCCGCACCCGTTACTAGGCAACAAGTTACTGCAGTCTTAGAAAAATGTATTAAACGCGCGGGACTTGACACAAGCGTTTACAAAACGCATAGCTTCCGTATAGGTAGGGCTACTGATCTCGCGGCACATGGGTGTCCTCATGATATGATAATGAGACTTGGTCGGTGGTCGTCGGATTCGTTCAAGCGATACATAAGAATATAGACACGCCGAACTGAATATGCCATTGAGGTCATTACTTGAGTATATGTATTTAATAGTATGAGGATTAGGACACGTTGAATTAGACGGCCCGGGGAAATAGGTTAGGAGATAAAACCTCATATACATAAATAACATTACGGATACATATATAAATATATATATATATATATATATATAGAGAGAGAAAGAGATAAATATATTTCGCAGACATATGGGTCCTGGGAGATTCAATCCCGCGTCGGGCCGGCGAGAGAGCACGATCGAGGGGTATACCAGATCTGAAGCTTCCCGCGTCAATTTCCTGGTGGGGAGTCGGCGGCCTCACCTGGCCTAAATTCAGGAGGTCGTTCGAAACGCAGGTTCTCTTGTGTTCTCCACCTAAGATCATAGTCATACATCTCGGGGGAAATGACTTAACCCAGGCTCCCTGTAACGTAATTTCAAACCAAATCGCAAAAGAAATCCGCTATCTTAGAGCGGCCTTTCCAAACGTAATAATAATTTGGGTTGACATTTTGGACCGCATGGACTGGCGCACACAGTCTTACCCAAAAAAAATAATTAAAGCCAAAAGAAACCGCTTAAACAGACATGGTAGGAGCTGGGTTAGGCTTACGGGCGCGTTCGATGTTCTGTCGATCGATATTGACTCTACTACACCGGGGTTTTATCTGTCCGACGGGGTACATCTCTCGGACGTCGGACTAGAGTTTTATTTAGATTCAATGAAGGACATCCTTAAAAAATATTTATAAAAACAACCGATCATTTGCGTGGCCTAGGCATCAGAATTTCGGAGGAAATTTATTTCATTAAATTTATTGTGGCGTAAAATTCTGTCGGTTGGTTGACCGTTGGCACATAAATATTAATAAGTTTAATATAATAAATCATTTATTGACTATAAAATAATGACTACTGGATTTTTTACCTCTACCAGCGTTTAGCGTGGCTCCGGTCTCATGTCCTTTACAATGGTTTAGAGGTTACAGTCCACCAATTTTTAAATATAGTTAGGAAACATGTTGTACAAGTTAGTTTAGTCTTGCATGGCCGTCGGGAAGGTCATTCCTGATATTGTACCATGTGTCAAGGCTAACGTTGTTTTGTCAGAGCCAGTGCCGGCTCCCGAGCTAGTGCCAGCTCGCATAAATATTAGTTTGAGCTAGTGCCAGCTCGTGTACAACTGTTAGGTTTAACATCTGTGAACAGTTTTTCTTATTTTACATTTACAAGCATTTAGGATGCTTCAACCGGCGGTCTTACGACCGACGGGATTTTACGTCACGCTGCGGCCAAAACTTGCCACTACTTAGGTTTTTGATAAATATGGTTCATAACATATGTATATATGTATATGTCTAAAGGTTTCCATCAATAAAAGTAAACATATACCCACGTTTTGTTAGTTTTTATTTCGCATGATATAAATAATAATAATGATAACTTTATTTTACGTTTATTAAACCACTGATCAATAACATATAACAGTTGTTGTTAATTTTAGTCAAATTGATATTTCAACATTGTTTTCTTCTGTTGAATTCCGAATAGTTAACATTATTAAGTAATTAAAGCACTGATTATAAATGAACTATAGTTAAAGTGACATGCTTATCCAAAATCCATTCATAAACATGTATAACAAAATCAATTTTGTCTAGTAAAACTTTTACTTCTTACTCAATTATGCATTTATGGAAAATATTAATTACTGGTTACAAGATTTTAATTGCGTGTTTAATAACAGAATGCACAAAAACATTAAATTATTGGTGAATGCTAAAATATTTACTGTGGTCTACTCTTATCTCATAATGTAAAAATACCATGTTTTATGCTCATTTCTTTCAAATCAACTCGGTATTTCTCATAAGAACCTTTGTTTTCGACAAGATTTTTGCATCCAAGAGTCAGATCACACACGACCTTACTATCATGGAAGTCAAATAGACTTATTTTATTTGCATGTAGAATGTAAACTTTTTATTTATACATATATATAGCTATATCATACCAATATAAATATTTTGACAACAATATGCTACAATTTTAAACTGTACTATTATTGTATATAATATTTTTTATGTTCTATGTCTATCAATGTTTGGATATATTATACATATGTCCAGCCATGGGGAAAATTAAGATATTGAGTTGAGTTGAGATTGGAGAGTAAGTGTGCATCTTTAAATAGTTACTAAAACTTATTTTGTTAAGGGTTGTTATAGCTTACATACAAACACATAACGTACAATAAAGTCACGTACGCAAGCACGCGTAAAAACGCACCCCACACACCATCCCACACTCAAGCACGCGTGCACATGCATGCATATATATGCGCACGCGCTCGCGCTCTCGCACACGCGCACGCCCGCAAGCACGCACATACACACAAGCACGCACGCACGCACGCACGCACGCGCACACACACACACACACACACACACACACACACACACACACACACACACACACACACGATCATACGCACGCCCATACACACGCACACACACGCACGCGCACACACACCCACACGCTCTCACACACATGTACGCTTTCACACGCAGGCATGTATGTACACACGCTCGCGCGTGCGCGCGCGCGCACACACACACACACACGTACGCCCGCATGCACGTACGCACGCACGCAAGCGTGAACAATACGCACGGCAGTAACATTGAATGCGGGATAAGGTAGCTATGTTGGCTTCTGTATCATGGGCATTGAATGCATCGCCGAAAGTTGGCTCATGAATTTGCTTGTACGCACGAGAAGCTTTGATTGCGTGGTAAAGTCAGGAAAACAAAATAACTCGTTATGGATTAAAACAAACAATGCATTTATTGACAAAATTAAACATTTTACTGCACTAAAAACATTAACTTTAAGAACATCATTTGAGCCATTTGGAACATATATTTTATCATATTGTGTGTGTGCGTGTTCGTGTGTATGGGCGTGCGTGCATGTACGGGTATGTGAGCGTATACGTGCGTTCATGTGAGTGCATTTGTGTGAACTATAACATCCCTTAATAAGATGAGATAATAGAAACAATTCAATGTGATCATTTACAAAAACAAGTATTAAACACAAATACGATTTACCACAACTAATACTATTGTTTTAATATGCCTTTAAGAATAAATACATATCGAAAACAATGGTTCTTATGAAGAATACCGAGTTTAATTTGAAAGAAATATGAGACCATAGTAAATCTTTTAGCATTCACCAAAAAAATATGAATCATTTTTGTGCTTTCTACTATTAAATAAACAGTTACAATCTTGTAATCAGTGAATAATATTTTGTATGAGTTTATTATTTAGTAAGAAGTAAGGGTTTATCAGTCAAAATAAATGTTTGTTATACATGTGGAATATTGATTTGAATAAGAGTTTCACTTTAAATTTTTAGTGTGTTTTAAATTAACGCCGATTGACCCCGTTATATATTGACCACATGAGTAATTTTATTTCTGTTCAAAGAATGACCGATCATTTTTTAACGTCAAGAATTGACCATCCCCCACCCCTCCCCAAACCGTTGCGTAACAAATGATCCTCGTTGAAAATGTTCAAGAGTTATATTCACTACCAAACTTAGTCAATAATATGGTTACCAATATTAGTGGAATTTATTAATTGTATATGTTTTTATTCAACGATAACCGATTGACTACATCAAACTAAGATTCAAAACACTGAACTCTATAGTCGCGTCTTTTATAGATCTGTATACTATTACATTTTTCTCCGATAATGACATACAGAAGAAAACTTGGATGATTTTAAGGGGGGGGGGGGGGGGGGGGGCTGCACCCCGTCTACTGCCGGTATCCGTTTGTGGTTATTACAATCCAGATTTCTGTCGATTATCATTTTTTGGTTTGTTAGTTATATTTTGTGTATGAAAAGAGTGTCACACACTGGATTTACTATGCTTTTGCTTAGTTTAGAGCCTTATTACTGCAGATCCCTACTAATACTTATTAAAGAAATTGGTAACTATTAAAGTAGTAGAACCGTTTATTGTTGTGTTATTACTGTAGATGTATATATAAAAAACAAAGCACTAATCAGCATAGTCACAGCTCATAGCATAGTGACTGGAACGATTATTGATGTGTTTTATCAAAATATTATAATAAGGCAAATGAGATTGCTTAATAATTAAGAAAGCCTCTCATTAAAATAGCCGCCAGATTTAAGTCATTGATTTATAAAGCTGGTTATTCAGCGCCCGTCTTGTGTGGAATAAGATATTTTGTACAACAACAATAACAAATATCCCTAACATAAAACTGATCAGACACTCTAAGATTTTTAATCTTTTCATTTAATAAACAAAAACAATTAAACGATTAACGTCATGCTAAACGTTTAAATACACTACGTATTGAAAACGAAACAGGTATAGGGGTTAGACTATTCGATACTGCGCAAAAACGAAGTCGGTGAGGTACCCTTTTCTTGATATCAGGCGATTTGTAATAAAACATTGAAAACATGTATTTAAAAAAATCAAAAATTAAACGAGCAATTTTTTCAAGAATTAAAGAAAGGCGCACTTTTTTCAGCGAAACACGACGCCGTTTTTCCCGCGAAAAATGACGTTATAGACGAATTGAGAAACAATAACGTTCAACAAGAGAAAGAAAAATATATGAGCGTGAACGTTTTCACAAGACGTACTTGACGTTGAAATTTTATAGCTGTAAACGAAGAATTGATGAAACCATCGGTTATTGTAGCTGGAACGCAAAAATATGAGAGACGTCTCAAAATTGACGTCAGTGGCATATTTTGAAAACTCGTAGATTCAAAACTGTTCCGAATATTGAAAATGTAAAAACAGTCCCTAACCGGGCATATGCTCTTCTATTTGTATACCAATTATCAGACAGTAACTCGAAAAAAAATTCATAGTCGCGTTCCACCTTAAAGGCTTCATTTTTGTAAAATGCACTATTTTTACGGCATAAAGTGTGGCAATTAATTAGGAATGTTCTAACTAAGATACTGACATCTTGAAACCTTCAATAACTGTTGATATTCGCTTAAATATCGTCTTTTAAGACCAAAATTTCGAATCGCGTTATTAACGGAATTGAGCAATTTCATTGTTGCGTGATTGGTTGATTGACATTATCACGTGATGTTAACAATCTGTTGTTAAAATGTCAAAGTATCCATCTACTGGTGTAGAGGTCCTTCAGGTCTAAAGGATAAGATTATCGACTTAACCGGCGTGGCTTCGCATCCAACTACAATCAAAATAGTTTTTTATACTTTAATTGTATTTTTTTCTGAAATTTAGATATCATAATGCAAAGGCATGATAAAGTTAGTATTTTCAGATGCATTACCGGGAAAACTATTTTGTGGTAAAAAAAACAACATTTATATAAGCAAGTCCCTTTTAAGGACGTAAAATGTTTAAAAAACCTTGACATACTCAGTTCATTTGCAAGTAGTTGAGAAAAAATAATGATAAGATTATGTTTTTGTTTTAATTCGTTTCAATATATAATAGTAAAACTATATAATATTGTAGTCGTATGTTTGGTATATACAACATATGTTTAAATTGACACTCATATTCAAAATCAATACATACACTAATATGACAAACATAAATTTTAATTGATAATCCTTTAATTTCTTACTAAAAAACGCATTTTTGGAAAATATTAATTTCTGATAGTACCATTGTAACCGTGTGTTTTATAGCTGAACTATTAAATGATTGGTGAGTGCTAAAAGATTTACTGTGACCCTCTTTCGTATATCGTATAAATACCGTGTTTTCTGCACTTTATAAAATAATATCTGATACTTCTAAGATGTTGATGAACATCGCTGGCAAGCGACACACTTTTAAGAAAAGTAATCACGTTATAGAAAATGCGTTGATGATATATTACGAAAACCGTTGAAAACATCAAACTCAGTATTGCAAAATGCATATAGTTGAAGTTATTCTCGATATCTCGGTAACATATCATCAATTCGAGTAGCGTGTCTTATTGAAATACGCTCATTTCATAGCCATTGAGACTAGGAAGTCATCAACACTTGTATGAACACATATTACATAACGATTTGTTGAAAAAAAAATATATTAAGTTTGGTTACGTTCATTAGATTCATGCGCTATGATAATATGAGCCGCATCGCGCGAATTTGACGTTCTGACAGAAATGTCAGTTTATTGCATATGTGTGTAAGTTTATTAACATTGCAGGAAGCAATACTTAAAATGTCATGATGACATATCTCTCAAATCATGTGTAACGTTAGAAATTGGAGTAAATTGAATATAAGGCAGTATGAAACATGAACACAAAGTTGATGAACTGATTTACGATAATTTAAGTAACGATTTAAATAGTTTATTGAAACGGCCGCTCTGATTTGATAAATTAATTTAAATCCGGCTTAAGAATACAGTTAATGCGATGAAAAGGTTAACGAAATGTAGACCAAATAGATCTAGCGTGTTAAGTAAACCTTCTGAAATTACAATCCAATCAACTACAACGCCTATAAAGATGGAAAGTATCCCATTGTCTAAGTATATGTCTTGGCGATTTACAGAAAAGAGAGCAGACGTATCAGGCCGAGGTTACTGCCTCGCTCCTTGTTCTGTCCTTCAGCACACTTGGACTTTATTTGGTGTTTGTTTGTGCATTTGTTAAAAACGATCTACGTAGAATTAATGAACATTTGAAATTCCTCGATTATCATTGGTCCACACAACAATGCAATATAGTTTAACCATAGTTTGTTCCAGTGTCATGTTTTAGACAAACGAAAGAAAATGTCACTTCTATATTAGAGGTATCTGTCCTTAAATGCTGTTTCTAAGAAAACTGTTTACAATGAAGAAGAAAATATCAGGTGCATGTCAAAGAAGACTCGCAAGTGCACAGTTGTATCCTGTTTAAAGAAGACAACAAAAATGTATCAATATAACTAATTACATCATAGCCGTGCGACATAAAAATCGTTCTCTTAAGTCGTTCAAGTTTAATCACGACTAAACCACATGCTGTCTTCATGCTTGTTCTTCATTTCTGGTGTTACTTTGATACAAAGAAAACAACTTTGTGCAGCAGAACCTAGTATGACAAAGAACCAACGCTTGGGAAATATGGTCAATGCTATCAATGAATATACTGGCTAAGCAAATATGATACTATGTTTTATGAGTGTGCGTATACCACGTTGCGTATTTTACGTCATATCTGTTACATCGGCCAAATTTTACTTAAAATAAGGACTTAAATTAAAGATAACATTTCCTTTACTACACAATTTTTAATGAAACAAAGGACAGTCTATGCCGCTTAAAGAGTACCACCTTCGTTTTATTACCGAAGTTCGATAAGGTGGATAGTTTCATCAAACACTTCGACAAACTTGTTTCCAAAATAATGTTTTGGCAGTGCTCCGTCAGACTGCCGTAAGTGTTTAAGGAAATTAAACTCTCAATCAAACTCTGGTAAAAGACCGAGGGTGGGGCTCCGTAAGCGGCGTAGACTGCGCTATGTTTCATTTAAAATGGTGTAGAAATAGTGAAGTTATCTTTGTTTAAAGTCTTCATTCGAAGCAAGTTATTGCCTTCCGACATAGCCTTTGTGACGTAATGTATCACGTGGTATACACAGACTGTTTATTGCACGTCCCTTAATTCGCTTTATCATACAGAAAACAACAGGCAATCATTTGAGCTCCGTGCGCGCTGTCACGTACTGCACCCGGGTATCCTAGAACCATTTTGTTATAACAGTTGCGAAAAGGTTGTATGTTGCCTTTATACTGTTAACACTGGTCAAACGTTAAACGAAAGATGGTAAGAGTTGAATGTTTAATGTCATTGTTTCGTGTTGTTTGAACATACGCATGCGACATGACAAGAACAGGCCGATGTCCATACAACATCTAGGTCCGATTGTAGCTTTGATAGAGTTAATAACGTGGTAAACGACATCGTTTTTAGCTTTTAAGCGTTGAATATTTGATGTGCTTACATATTTAAATATTAACAAGTTCAGCTGATATAATTGTCTCAAATATTGTTAGCAATGTAACATATCACACGTGTGAAACATGAACACAAAGTTGATGAACTGATTTAAGATAAATTAAGTAACGATTTAAATAGTTTATTGAAACGGCCGCTCTGATTTGATAAAGTAATTTAAATCCGGCTTAACTATACAGTTAATGCGATGAAAAGGTTAACCAAATAGATCTAGCGTGTTAAGTAAACCTTCTGAAATTACAATCCAATCAATTACAACGCCTATAAAGATGGAAAGTATCCCATTGTCTATGTCTTGGCGATTTACAGAAAAGAGAGCAGACGTATCAGGCCGAGGTTACTGCCTCGCTCCTTGTTCTGTACTTCAGCACACTTGGACTTTATTTGGTTCAGCTGATATAATTGTCTCAAATATTGTTAGCAATGTAGCATATCACCCGTGTGCCCATTCAACTTTCAGAGCAGTAACTATTTGACAACGATGACCTTCAAAACTATTTCATCCGAACAATCGGCCCCTAAGGTCATTTCTGTATTGAAGTTGATATCCTAAAACTTCCAAAGTCAAGAATAAAAAGTACAAGTCCTTTTTAAAATAAAAGAATGAACAGCAGATAGAAACAATGAAATGATTTTTTTAGATATTATTATAGAGTTGAATAGCATTTAACCAGTGAAATACATTACTAAGGTAAATGATTTAAGTAAGGACATGGCTTCAGATGTTTTATTGTAGTTTTTCATTAAAATAACTTTTTTCCAAATTTCAAATTATAAGGAATAAACCATTCTTTTATCCCTTGTGTTCTATAAACCAGTTCCCCAGTGAACTCGTGTTCCATTTAACATGGTTTATTTAAGAAATAGTACACACTACTGAGATATAACATTATAAGGGTCGGACAGTCAGCCCACGAAGGTTTATATGGACCGAGGCGTTGCCGACAATCTTTCCTTGTTCTAAAAGCTCAAAGCCGCACTCAGCCATGTTATGACGTCAGCGGTCAATCTATTGTTGGACAGATCCGGACCGGTCAAATACTATATGGACCGCTGACGTCTTAAAACTGAACTTTTATTAAATACAGTGATTAACGAAATGATCACTTGAGGATAAATAAAAATATTTGAATATTTTATTTATCGAAAAGCAACTCAATGTAAAGCTTTTCTAGACAGTTGTGTATTTAAAGTTGTTATTAAAACGAAAAATGTTCTTAATTAATTAAAATATAAAAAAACACCCTCTATCAAAATATCATAAAAACATCTAAGTTTTCCTTCCGCTTGGAGTTCAATCAACATGATTAGTCTGAGACAATTTTTCTTTGTTTAAATTTCAACATTTTGCTGTCAATTTTGACACCCATATTCGACTTAAACTAAAAAAGTACGGAACATTGGAACACTTTGTCTCTGGTCGTCGTGTAATGTCTCTTTCTACAATATTAATATCACAAATTCCACGCATCAACCGGATATTTCTTGTTATTAATATGGTTTCCTTACATCATCATACGACAGTATTTTTCTAGGTATTTCTGCTGATTATATGACCACAAAAAGCAATTAGGTTGTGAATAGTAATTCAACAAGGTAGTACTCTTAGGTTCAAAAACCCTGATCTCTACATTTACCACTACGCTTTATCACACAGTCAACCAATGTATCGACTAGTTCATGATTTTATTAAAACATTAGCTCGATTATGAACTCGAATAAAAGAAGGGGTAAACACCCACCACTTTGCATACCGAATGATCTTTTTGTATTTTTAATCGGATTCCTCGTCTTCCGTAAGAAATACTATTTCACTACTTTCCGAAACCGAGCCCCTAAACAACAAACATGAAATTCAAATTTCAATCGCAGTCTGAACTCATTTTTAAACATTACAGCATATGCTTTTACTCTTTTTAGTGGTCAACATTATATTTTGTGAAAGTGAGAAGGCAGTAATCTTTTACCTTTACTTAAGGGTCAAACTTCTGTTTCAAAACCTACCAGGCAGAAAGAAAAAAGAACAAACAAAAAAGAAAAGACTTTTGTCTTCATTTCAGCTTTTAAACGTAATAATATGCAATAACACGGATAGGCCATCCGTTCATTAATTACTAAAGTTTAAGATATAACTAAAGTCCATTTATCAGAAACTGAATGAGTAATGCATGTACATTGAAAATCAATAATTAACTTGGGATTCATACAAAGGTGGTATATAGGATATACCTAACAGATATAGGTATTGAAATCAATGCAATAAAACCATTTGAAGTACACGGACAATCCATGTAGCCTCAAATTGAATCATGATCATGTTAAAAGCGTCAAGGCTCAAGGCCGCACAAACACAAATCATAAGAGTCAACGCTACAACACAACAAACATAAAACATATTTAAAAGATCAAATTATCTCCCTTCTTGGACTTTTATTATCCCTTCAAAGTTTGTATTGGAATTTTGTTTTCAAGAACAACAAAATTTAACAATTCCTGGAGAGCTATATTCCTAACTAGCATGTTATTTATACAATCAAAAATATATAGAAGAAGATATTGTTTCAAATTATAGGTCAGGCATATGCTAGTATAACTGACGTTATCACAGAAACATTATTAAAATCTCGACCATTATGCGAATCCAATTAAAAACTATATTATCATAATATGTGTTTATACATTTAAAATAGTCGCCTGGCTGCGACGAAAATTTTAAGGCATTTAAAAGTAATCACCCTTGGTGTATGTATGTCATAAAGCTATTGAGTCTATAATACCTTATTTTGGTTTTAAGATGTATGATTCATTATTTTATTCTACTAAAAAGGAGGCAATTTTGTATGGAGACCGGGTTTTACAACAGCTCGAATAATGTTGTATAGAGTCCGGGTTTTACAACAGCTCGTATAATTATGTATGGAGTCCGGGTTTTACAACAGCTCGTATAATTTTGTATGGAGTCCGGGTTTTCCAACAGCTCGTATAATTTTGTATGGAGTCCGGGTTTTCCAGCAACTCGTACAATTTGTTTGGAGTCCGGGTTTTACATCAGCTAGTATAATTTTGTATATTTTTCAGATGAGCATATATGTTTTTTAGAGAAAACATGTATCTATACCATTTTGATGTTAATACAGTGTGTTAGATATTGAATAAAAAAGCTCAGAATATAAGATTTATTTTCATTCGCATTTCATAGATGTATATTTCCATGAATTCAGAGGCTATGCACAATTAATTGTTTAAACAGATAAATGCGTAAGTTGACAAGTAATGAGGTTGTTGTGTTCGAGCCATGTGTGCACTGACGTTTAATTTGAACCAAAGAGTGGGCTATTCTTTTAAAATATTGATAATCGTTATGTTTGATATCAATTTTATTTCAATAGTAAACCATCCAGAAGCATCTTACGAATGGTGTTATTAAATAAAGTACTATTTTTCGATTGTTTGTGTAGAGGCTGTTGTCCAGAGTTACGCCTCTGCCACTATTCTGCTCCCAACCAAAACACCGTCCCAAAGGTTGTTCTCTCTCTTACGCAAAACACTGCCCTTGGTTCAAGTATGTTTGCTGCTACTATTTACGGTTTGGTTCCCGTTTGATTTGTATCCTGCAGAGGCATTCACATATTCTTCAAAAACAAGTACGTCGAGCGGTTTCATAATTTAAAAAATGTGTTAAATTTGAATAAGAGCAAGTGATACAAAAATAAGCAATATCTTAATTATCAATAAATTATCGTGAAATATTCTAGCACTATTTTAATAATGAATAAATTATCGTGAAATATGGTGAAATATTGTTTACGGGCATTCAGAAAGCGATTTCAACATGTTTTACATTATTTGCGACAGTCAGGAGTTCCTTCCCCCTTCCAATGTCAGGCTTCTATTTGTTAAACAGAAGGAAGGGATCCAGACAAAGTTGCGACATTCAACAGTTTAATTACATGTTAGCCAACCATCACCTTTAAAGATACACTATTACTCCCAAATAAGATTTACCATATTCAATACAGTTGTTCTTATTTACCAAAAAGGATGAATACATGTCGAAAACGATGGTTCTTTGGAACGATAGTGCGTTTAATTTGAAAGAAAGGTGTAGATAACACGATATTTTTACCTTATGAGACGATAGTTGATTACAGTAAATCTTTAAGAATCCACCAAGTTGAACCATATTTTTTTTGCATTTTGAGCTATTACATACACGGTTATAAACATGTTATCAGTAATGAATATTTCCATTTATGCATTATTTTATTTAGTAAGTAGTTAAAGGTTTATCAAGCAAAATATATGTTTGTTATACATGTGTTTGTATTGATTTTGAATAAGAGTGTCACTTTAATGAAGGTCTCTGCTGCCGTAGAAAGTTAAAAAACGAAAAAGCGCTGTCCTGAAAATAAACATACTAATGCCCGCTTGCAGAGATGTATGGCCGTTAATATTGGTATGCACGGAACTCAAAGGGAAATAAATGAGATCTTATCTTATTTCTTTAATGTGACTCTCTTATTCAAAATCAATATATACACAGTTATAAAAAAATATTCATTTCGACTGATAAACCTTTAACTACTTACGAAATCATACATTTATGGAAAAGAGTAATTACTGATAACAAGATTGTAAGCGTGTATTTATTAGCAGAAGGTGTAATAATATCAAATGATTGGTGAATGCTAAAAGATTTACTGTGGTCTGCTATTGTCTCATAAGGTAGAAATACCGTGTTTTATGCTCAATTCTTTCAAATTAAACTCGATATACTTTATAAGAACCATTGTTTTCGACATTTATTCATCCTTTTGGAATATTAAAACAATATAATTAATTGTGGTCAATCTTATTTGGGAGTAAGAGTGCATCATTAGTACAATTATAGATAAGTATTATATTAATTTTGACCACACCCAATGAATGTTTAGTTCCTGGTATTGGATTTACCATATCTAGTTTTATTTTAGTTTCAAGGGGTCACTTTTTATATCGACATACTCTCGAACAAAGATTTTGACCAAACAATTGGTACGTGCTTACTTGCATAAAATGCTTTCTTGCGAGGCAATTTTGTGAGAAATATTGCAAGAAAGTGCTTTAATGACTCTAACAATTTTATATAATTTAAGATTTCGTAGGTATACCCTTAAGATATATCTAAGAAAGCAGAATAATGTTATAATTGTTCAGAGTTTGCATTTTAAGTATTGGAAATATACGCATTAGATCGTTATATACTTCGTGAATATAAAGAGGATAATAGTTTGTTACAGTGTAAGATCTTAATCTATTTCAGGTTTTTCGAAAATAATATGGTGTTTTATCAGATATAAGAACAGTGAAAAATGCAAACTAAGGAGTGAAATTACAGCTTTACAAACTGCCCTGCCCGTGACCATAGAAAATCTATATTTTTATTCTAGGTTTTGTCATATGTTTTTCTATGACATTCGTGAACTTAAATACGATCTTACACTGGAATCAGCAAATGTCATCTATATATTTTCACCGAGTGAGCACCAAAAGCCATGTTTTACTACGAGCGAAATATTTGCTTTTCGTGTACTTGAGATGAAATATACTTCGATTAAATTCATGTATTTCACATACATAACAACCAATGTTGATTAATTTCACACAAATAGTAACCAATTATGATTAATTTCATAAAAGTAACTACCAATGGTAATTGTCAGAACAGGTAACCGCACTAAATACCATTATCATGTTGGAACACACATTGTGAACGGCCAGGAGACCGATATCCGTTTTTGTCACGTACTATGCGACTGGTGTTTTCTCGAGCGCGGATATAAGGACGACATTGTATTCTAGGACCAGACTTTACTTGGCTGAAAAGCTTTATAACCGGCTGTAAACGACTGTGATGTCTCTTTGTTGATTTTGTTTGGTGCTCGGATGAGGTCGATGACAGTTATCATGAAAAGGTGGGTCTTTTGTGTGTACAATGTTTGCTTGTGTTCTGTTGAGAGCTAGTTGTGTGTTGATACTCGACATAATACTAATGCTATGTTATATTATACTGATTTAAACTAAGTATACTTAACGCATTTAAAAAGAGGTTCCAAATAAAACATCTTATACACAAAAGTTTAATATGTGGATACACTAATTTTATATATGAAACTTGAATTATAATCTATTCACTTTAACAAATTGTTCCAACTTAAACTCACATTTTTGAAGCATCTTTTGCAAAAGAAACTTAATTGTATTCACTAACAATTACCTTAGTATGAGAATATACTCATTTGATTTATGAAACTTTAATTATAAGCGATTCATTTTAACAAATGTTCTAACTTAAACAAACAAATATTTTGTTATTATTTTTATTTTAAGCACATAATGTTATAGAAACTAAATTGTTATTACTTACAAATATGGGTTACACAATTTAAACAAAACAGTAGTTATAAGGGCTCTGCAAAAATATGCTTGTGCCTTACAAGAATCACTCTGTCCCTGTCTATGCGTCCGTCCGTACGTACTTCCCAATGCCCGTCCAGATACTGTTATATATCAAATAACAATAACATTATTACATATGTTAACTCTATACTTCATTATTTTGCTAAAACAACATTGTATTATGACAAATTTCATCACTTAAACTTACAATTTTCAGATTTATAACACTTTGTAAAATAATTCAAATTCAGCTATTCCAATTACTTTTCATTGGAACTAAAACAGTTTAGAGAGTTGATTTAAGCTTTAAACATAATGTTGAAGTTTGTGTTGTACAAGAAACAATAAATATCTTTGTTTATTTTTTTAACTGTTTACGTTACATGAATATAGATAAATCTGATTAGTGTCTGAATGTAATGAGCATTTAATAATCACACTGATATGTAACGTTTGCAAGGGCTGTATCAGAAAGAGGACACTTTACGCGTTTGTATGGTTAAAACGAATTATTATCATTTTAACCGTATGTTACTGAATTCAGTAACACAAATGTTCAGTTTTGGCTGTTTTATGGTCTTTCGGCCGACGTGTTCCATAATGTGTGAGTTTTAATTTTAGAACCTCAAATATATTGTCCTTTAAAGTGTTATGAAATTTAATCCAGATTATATTATGGTTATGTAAATTAATGAAATATATCATTAGCAAAGTTAACTTTAGAATATAATGTACTCTTCTTTATGTTAATTATCATATTAGGGTTAAAGTTAATTTTTCTAAGCCTCTTTATTTGTATAATATGTTCACTGCAATGCTAATTGTGTCATGCATGTATGACATGAGTTTACTGAATAAACTTGAAACTTGATTGGACAAATGCACTTGGTTACAAGTAAATCGCAGCAAGCCTGATATTGCATTATTCCTTTTAGACTATCAGCGAAAAAATAGGGTGTAAATAATTGTAAAATTCAGAATCGAATAGACATATCAAAAGTCCAAGGGAAACAAGCGTGGATGAAAGTAATCTGGTTCTATACGGTGATGTTTTAATGTCATGTTTACATAATGAAGTCAGCGAGCGCCAGACGGATATCGACTGATATTTTTACTCGTTTTCTGTGAGCGACATTTTAGATAACAAAAAAATATGCTTACTCTGTAATTTCATCAATTCAAAGAAGGTTTATGTTATTATACAGATTTACATGATTCCTCGATTTCATTATTTAACTCTTCATTTAAGTCAACCGAAATCCGGACTGGAGAATTCGGATATTTAACACGGAAACTTTAAAACAGATTGAACGGGTCAGTTAAATGAAATTACAAAAACTGATATTTTGCTGGAGAATAAATTTAAAGCAGATATATTCCTGGTAAATAGAAACGATGTATTTGATATTGTTTCAAATCTACATGACGTAAATGTACGCCTAAAGCTAAGTTTCTTTAATAAAAAATGTCTATATCTACCAACAAACTGATAAGTGTTTAAAGTTATATTAGTTAGGAATAAGCATTATCTTGAAACAAACTGAAAGAAAAGAAATCAGAAACGTTTTAAATCCGTGAATGATTGGTTAATTTTCGCCTTTATGCGATGATTTTACTCGAATCCAAAATGGCCCTCAAGCCATCATTGACTTCTACGGGAGATTATCGCATATTGGCGAGAAATAATTAACCTCTTATTATTGTTTTGCAAATCTTTGTTGATGTTATGTGAATGGTTAACGGACGAAATATATCGATGAAGTCAATTTGTATGCTAATGAATGAGGCCTACCAGAGTTCACCGGAGATATTATGAATATATGCTTGCATGCACATTGTAAAGCTGGTGTTATAATTAAGTTCGAAGAAGAACGACAATGCCTGATAATTTGAAGTTAGTTAATACGACCCACAGAAAGCTAGTTATTTGATAGTTCCAATAACCTTAACGTTAATTGTTGATGAATGGTGACCCAATACAATTTTGGTATCATTTTCGTTTAGTATTATTTGGACGGTATTTGCTTGCTGTTGACATTTGTGTATAATAAATGATACTACAGCCGAAACCCGTTGGCTCGAACTCGCTTGGCTCGATTTCCTTGTTGGCTCGAAGTGGAATTAAAGGACCGAATTCTTTCAACGCAATGTAAGCATTTCCGCTTGGGTCGAATTTTCCAATGCTCGAGGTATTTTTGCCGGTCCCTGGGAATTTGAGCCAACGGGGTTCGACCATATAATTGTGCATAATAAATGATACACGTTATACATAAACACACATTGTACATAAACACACATTATACATAAACACACTTTATACATAAACACACATTGTACATAAACACACATTATACATAAACACACATTATACATAAACACACATTGTACATAAACACACATTATACATAAACACACTTTATACATAAACACACATTGTACATAAACACACATTATACATAAACACACATTATACATTAACACACATTGTACATAAACACACATTATACATAAACACACTTTATACATAAACACACATTGTACATAAACACACATTATACATTAACACACATTGTACATAAACACACATTATACATAAACACACATTGTACATAAACACACATTATACATAAACACACATTATACATAAACACACATTGTACATAAACACACATTGTACATAAACACACTTTATACATAAACACACATTATACATAAACACACATTGTACATAAACACACTTTATACATAAACACACATTATACATAAACACACATTATACATTAACACACATTGTACATAAACACACATTATACATAAACACACATTGTACATAAACACACATTATACATAAACACACATTATACATTAACACACATTGTACATAAACACACATTATACATAAACACACATTATACATTAACACACATTGTACATAAAGTTGTAGGAGTCCTTTTACTAGCTCAATATTTCAACTAAAATCGGTGGTAAGTCGACCTATTCTGCAATATTTGAAGGCGGAAAACGCGTATTTCTTATATTATTTTGAAATGTATGTTTCTATTATCTTTTTGCAATACAAATAACCGCTATACTATATTAAATATGTTGTAACCATGAATAGAAAACATCAGATTATTGATCGGAAACCTTAAAGACACTTAAGTGCACATACTTCTATAAATATAATTAAGTACAAATAATTGGTGCTATAGTGTACATTTAAAAACATAACCAGTGCTTCAGATGAAAGAAACAATCCAAATAAGCGATAAATAAAATACATTTTGAAAAGTCCATCTCCGTTTTATTTTTAAATGTAGATACTTCATGTACTGTAAGCAATAAGTAGTAAATGCATCTAAACATAGATAATTCCTGTCTTAACAAGTTTGTTTGAAGAAAGATCTAAAAATAAACATAGATAATTCCTGTCTTAACAAGTTTGTTTGAAGAAAGATCTAAAAATAAACATAGATAATTCCTGTCTTAGCTAGTTTGTTTGAAGGAAGATCTAAAAATAAACATTGATAATTCCTGTCTTAGCTAGTTTGTTTGAAGGAAGATCTAAAAATAAACATAGATAATTCCTGTCTTAGCTAGTTTGTTTGAAGGAAGATCTAAAAATAAAAAAACGTTTTAAAAAAGTCCAGCTCCGTTCTATTTAAGAAAGGAAATACTACATTTTCTGTATGTAATGGTACGAAATAAATTGACTAACACTTGATAATGAAACTACATACATTTTCCGTCGCACAGTTTTTTTTAAAGATATTATTATAAATAAGCGTATGTGCCTTTATTACGGAAGCTGGTATTTACTTAAATTGAATACAAACAAAAAGTGCACGTATTATTTATGATCAAAGAGTTAGATGAGCTATCGAACGAGAATTAAAACAAACGAGTTTAAGGTGCTATAAAACTCAATAAAGAGCTAAACAACGTGTTTAAGATGCTATAGATCCCAATAAAGAGCTAAACAACGAGTTAAAAGTGCTATAGAACTCAATAAAGAGCTAAACAACGTGTTTAAGATGCTATAGAACCCAATAAAGAGCTAAACAACGAGTTAAAAGTGCTATAGAACCCAATAAAGAGCTAAACAACGAGTTAAAAGTGCTATAGAACCCAATAAAGAGCTAAACAACGAGTTAAAAGTGCTATAGAACCCAATAAAGAGCTAAACAACGAGTTAAAAGTGCTATAGAACCCAATAAAGAGCTAAGCAACGAGTTAGAAGTGCTATAGAACCCAATAAAGAGCTAAGCAACGAGTTAAAAGAGCTATAGAACCCAATAAAGAGCTAAACAACGAGTTAGAAGTGCTATAGAACCCAATAAAGAGCTAAACAACGAGTTAGAAGTGCTATAGAACCCAATAAAGAGCTAAACAACGAGTTAGAAGTGCTATAGAACCCAATAAAGAGCTAAACAACGAGTTAGAAGTGCTATAGAACCCAATAAAGAGCTAAACAACGAGTTAGAAGTGCTATAGAACCCAATAAAGAGCTAAACAACGAGTTAGAGGTGCTATAGAACCCAATAAAGAGCTAAACAACGAGTTAAAAGTGCTATAGAACCCAATAAAGAGCTAAACAACGAGTTCAAAGTGCTAAAATACCATAAAGAGCTAAAAAACGAGTTAAAAGTGCCATAGATCCCAATAAAGAGCTAAAGAACCGAATATAAAAATCTACATAACGAGTGTAAAGAGCTATAGAACTTAATACAGAGCTTAAAACTAGTATCAAGACTTATAATGCAATAAAGAAAGGAATTTCTTAAGGGAAAATAGTTATTGCACAAAGTTGAACGAAGGCACACTCTTTATGACAAAAAATTAGAACGTCACGAAAAAGAAAGACAGACTTACTATGCATCATTATATCTTTATCAATGAGTATTGACCAATAGCCATATTGTGTTTAAATCAAAACATGGTTTTGGTAACGATTGTTACGTTATGTTAGAACTATTTTACACATATTTTGCTTCATCTACAACATATTTGCTTTTTGGACTAATTCGCGGTAAATCGAAACGCAATTTGTGATGTGAAATGCAGCAGGTATCAATGACTTCGGAAATATTGCTTCTGGCGAATGACAGGATAACGAATAATTTGATACATAATATGTTTTATAATAATTAGCCTATTTCTGAGTGTTTTTTTTTTGTATTTTCTAGACATGAAATGACACTGTAGACACAAACCTGTTTTCAAACAATATGCGGATTTCTTTATTTAGAACCATACGAGCAATTTATGCATAGGGGTGACTTTCATAGATGCAGCACTTCGAAAGCACTTCGAAAAATCTTGATTAATCGAGAATCGTGGCCTAGTGGTTAAGGCGTCCGTCTACGGAACAAGACGTCGTGGGTTAAATATTGGTTTAATACAATAAAGTTATACCCCGAATATCTATGGTTTACACCGAGTACGTAAAAGAACAAAGGGGTCTCTTCAAAATGATCTAATGTATCGCACCCGGACTTCCTTTAACCCCACCACTGTCTTTACCGCATGCTGTCCTTTCTGCATTAGCAACGGACAACGTTGAAAATAAGTGCTTGCACGTTCACGAGTTATCATTGACCGCAAGGTCTAATGAAATACACACAATTGAACCACAAGAAGTATAAATATATCTTAATAGGCTATACATGTAATTAAATAACGTTAATCAATATTGCCATGGCCATCCTTTTGTGTATACTTTACATAATTAAATATTCACAGAAAAACATGATCGAAATATTTATGACCTCTTAACCTCACTTATATGATCATGCTACTATGGTAACATATTTACAAATATTTTGTACAGTTGAACGCACTTCAAATACACTCAACGTGGTACGTTAAAATGGAATGCCAGTTAAAATTAGGTAGATGCATCCGTCAAGAACAAATGCCACGTTAAAATGACGAAATGTGTGTTTCATAATTACAAATGCACTCGCAGAATTGGATCAAATGGGTTCAACTTCAGAGATGTTGTTATTATACTGTCTTAAATGCCACTTCCGTCGTACTACTGTAAAGTAGTCTCTTGATGACAGCATTGTCGTAAAATGTAGTGTAAAAAGCGAGGCATACCGGGATTTATGTAAACTTGCCGAGAGGAGACATTTACGGCCAGACACCGACGCCGAAATAGATTTAAACCAATTACACGTTTGCTGTTTATAGCTATGTGTTTGTTTCATTGTATTTGTTTTGACTATTGGCAGGATTGTGGCTAAATGGTAGGTTACTGAGTTTGCACCTGTACTTTCGATTAGATTATAATACAACGAAGAAAAACAGGCTGTTAAACTCGGTGTTTAAAACTTCAAAAACTTTTATAAATGCCCATGGTTTTATTTAGAACAATATCATTATTATGATCATTCCACACGCAATCTTTTCTTGAAAGGCAGCTGGAATGAAATTAATATTATAAAAACGATGAATGGAAGATATATATTGTCACCATATTTCCTCTTAAGATAATTAATTTCTTAAAGCTACCTAAAACTTCCAAGAAATTCCTGTTCCTGCTTGTATTTTCCCTTTGTATGCATGACTCCAATGACTGAACACTTAAACTAGAACTTAAGTCTACGAGTATTGTTAGCATGCCAATATCACAATACAACATTAAAACAGGCCACCGGGTTATTGTCCTGATGTAGATTAAGGCGATGGTCGTTTATTAACGTAGTGCAAATACTACAGACTACAAAGAACTTCTTTTGTGTGTGTTTCATACAGACATGATCCAAAGAATTATGAAAAAAAAATGATAAACCCGATCGGTCGTTTATAAACGTAGTGCAAATACTACAGACTACAAAGAACTTCTTTTGTGTGTGTTTCATACAGACATGATCAAAACAATTATAGCAATAAAACATTGATAAAGCCACACCTGCTTTGCGTTTAAGAGGGTGAATGCACACACATATTAACGAAATCGTTTTTTAACGGTTTTCGTGGATTCCAATTTAACGCCAATTTTGATCATGTATATTTATTAGAAGCATTTCTCATCGGATCCCAACAAATGAAATAATAAATGACCGAATGGTGATTAATTTTACTGAATCTCTGTTCTTATGATATATTGCCGTAGGGACGTTAGTAATGAAGACCAGCTGAAGTATTGAATCCTCAGACCACAATAAACGTGGAAGATAGAGGGGGCTTAATTTCCCTCCTGAACATATAATCATTTGCTAAAAATGTGATATGGATGATCTGTGAGTTCTTATTAAAGGACATTTTGGGTTATAATTGTTTAAAATAATATTTATTTATTTATTATTATTATTTTATTTTATTTTTTATTTTTGTATTTATTTTTTTTTTTGGGGGGGGAGGGGGGTTATATGCATTCGTTTGGCGATATAGTCGCACAATTTAATTCGGATACTTTCAAATGCACGCGCGCCGGTTGCGCGCTACGCAACTCCCACAGACCTGGATTGATAGTGCATTAAACACAGAAAAAAACTCGGTTCTTGCCTGCTTAACTAATTTTCGAATCACAGAGAACTTTTAAGTATGCTCATTTTCTTTTAAGTATGCTCATTTTCTTTAAAGCATGCTCATTGTTTTGTCCAAAAACTCGCAGCGGCAATAAATCACTAAAAGCCGAGTGCTTCGAGCCCCACCAAAAATACTACTTTGGCTTTTTATGAACACTGTTGAGTGTTCAAGATTACGTTTTGTCTACTATCCCAGACCCTGTTTAAATCTAACGAATCACCTTATTAAAATCCAAATAGAGTGCTGACTGCTGAAATACCAAATTATATATACGGTATATTTGAAATATACCGTCATTCGATTGGACAAACTATAATTAGAACGCAAACAATGTGTACCATATAATGTTTTCAAAAAACGTTCACATTCAGACATATAATTTAAAATAGTACGCAAACGGCGCGCTTAATAAGAACTGTTTTGTTGTGTGCTTAGTACAACAGCACCAGATCATATTGATCGACGTAAGCTTCGGCTAATAACTATGTTTACAATACCGTCATCGATAACATCAGGTTCTTTGTGTTTCCTTAGATAATAATGTGTTGTGCCTAGACAAAGGTATACAATTATTGATGTTTATTTGCCAGTTAACTGTACATTGTTCCTACTTTAATGCACTTCAAGCCCTGCGGTTTTGTACTTTTGTTAAGCTTCCGTGTGCGCGTAGGTTTTGAGCTTCTTGATCAAAACAACACATATTAATACATATATTAAAAGAAGGCGCAGTTCTGGTTTTAAAATGTGTAAAAATATATTTTGTTTTCAGGAACTTTTGATGCTATGTAGTAATATGATATGAGACTGAGATTGACATTTGACTTAAAGGCTTAGTTTAAGCCTTCTATAAGTGACCCCCCCCCCCCAAAAAAAAAAAAAAAAAAAAAAACCAACAAAAAAAAACAACAACAAAAAAAAAAAAACTGGGTACAGTTCACAACCTCTGTTTATTGATCTTAATCTACTTGCCTTGATCTCTCTTATCAGATCTTCGATCTGAGTATCCCGTGCAGTGGAAGTTTAATTATAGAAATGGACCCTAAATGGCACTGAGTCAATATACGAAAACACAGGAAATTGGCTCCTACTGTGACACCATTGCATTAAACAGGAGATACACAGCAGCGGATTATCATGCCAAACATTCCGTAAACTAGGCCTTTAAGTATTTTGTGATATTGGGGCCTGGGCTTGTCCCTGAGGTTTTCATTGTATTATTAAGTAAATGGCATATTCCTATATATTTACAATATCATTAGAAGTATAAGATACTTCACACATGTCTGAAACTTGTTCTCCGCGAAAGGCACAACATTTAAGGATTGTTAAAGCCGATTTTCTTGCTTGAAACATGTAAATTAAATTCTCTATAGAGGTAATAATTTAAACATTATAAGCTGAAATATAAACTCAGCAAGTCCCTTTCGATAGAGATTGCAATCCTAAAGATGCATAATTCCGTTTTGGGCGTAAACTGCGTTTCAGTAAAAGTATCGTAGGTTCTGCTCGTAACGCTATTGACGTCAACAAGCACTCTGAAAGGCATAGTTTAAGGAATGTTTGGCATGATGATTCCCTGGGTTTAACAGGGGATGCACACCCTGTTAAACGTACTGGTGTCACAGTAGGGGTCAATCTCCTGTTAATTTCTTTATTGGCTCAGGGCCATAAAGGGTTGACTATTTCTATAATAAAACTTGAACTGCACAACAGGATACTCAGATCGGAGGTCTGATAGACAGCACAAGGCAATAAAGATGAAGAACAAAACACAAAAAATGTGTACTATACACATTTTTAGAGGGGGGGGGGGGGTCTCTTATAGAAGGCTTAAAAGGGGCTTTTAAGCGGCGTAAGATTACCGACTAAATTATTGTAAAATAATATATATAACAGGACCCAGCTAACACTATCAGCTCTCTTTGATTTGTAATGCCTTTAACTCAATGTGCAAAATGGGAATTCGATCAATATTCTGCCCGCTTAAAATGAGATTTTTGGCATTTTGCTAATTTTGTCATTTTCGTCGGTCAAATATAAATAAACACGAAAAGCTGACAATCTGTCCATGAAGTTTCATTGTTTAACTGTAATTAGAACTTATTTGCCATTCGATTTCATTTTATTTATGCCAAACATAAAATATCTAACCCCTAAATTGAATAAACGTAGAAACACAATAAAGGTTTGCCAATAAGTGTGTATCTTATAAGAAGGCAAAACATTTATACAATCGAATACCGTTGGCTCGAACTCGCTTTGCTCGATTTCCCCGTTCGCTCAAACAAGATTTAAAAGACCGATTTCTGTACTCTGAAGGAAAGCATTCTTGCTTTGCACGAATTCCCCTCGGAGTTCTAGTTCGAATACTTTCTTGGCTCGAATTGGATGTAAAGGACCGATTTCTTTATACCGAAAGTAAGAATTTCCGCTTGGCTCGAGTTTTCCAACGCTCGAGGTATTTTCGCCGGTCCCTGAGAGTTCGAGCTAAAGGGATTCGACTTAATCTACACTCCCCTATAAAAAAAAAACCACTACCGGATTTAACATGATTAATTTTGATGATAAATACATTTATCAGTAAGCATTATACAATGAAAACTACACTAGAAAGACCAAATGTAAAATCATTTACGGTGACCCTGTTAAGGGGTTAAATGTCAAGTCCCAACAGATATTAAACGAGAGAAACAATACAGACATACCACTTACAAAATAGGATGCCTGATTGTGTAACTGTTTTCTTTGGAAATGGTTCTACAATGACATCGTCTGCATCCTTACAAATCATCAATCCATTCATCAAATTATATCCTCTAAGTATAACAAATGCGTAAACCCATACTGGTGTTATTAATATTTTTTTGAAGATTCTTTAATCAAGCTTGGCGATGCAGATTTATTAATGTCAAAAAGAGAAACAACAAACAAGGAATTCTACTGGTTTGTTTCTGTGCTGCATAAACATAATTTTGATTAGTTCCATGATGATGAGGTTTTTCAATAGCCAATTTAGAGAAGTAATATCCTGTTTAAGTGGGTGAAGATGTCAAACAATAGTGAAATAGCACTCGTCTGCGAGATGAATTATACTCTTAATTTCCTCTGACTTTGTCAATCACTAGTATGAAATCTTTGAGGGTAATGCTAAAATGTTCGTCATATTAAAAGACAGCGCAGTTCTTTTTTAAGTTACAGTATAAGTTTAACGTTATCCAACACACTGGCGTAGTTTCGTTTCCAAAAATGAAACAAATGAAACATCTAAATCTGAAATAAAAACTTAAAATAAGCGCTTAGTGCTATTATTATATTCGGTAACGTTCTAGGGTAACTGAGCGTATTTTACTAAAGTTAGTACAGTCCATTCTTTTGTAAGACGATCGAACGTAGTTATGTGCATAATAAAGATTATTTTGATGACTTGAAAGACTTTAGATATACGCCAAAACTGACATTTTGCATCAATAACAAAAAACACGGATCTGCATGCCCCTTACGCTCTAGCTAATGGGCCTATGCATTCAATAGTCCCAGCTACGCCCCTGAAAAGATACACGTTTTATAGCCTATTACTTTCTATAGTTTATTACGCTTGGTCCTAATTTGATTTCGAATTTCGAAAAAAATGTCTAGCGGTTACGTTTCCCATACTATCTTTGCTCTGGACCCGTATTCAAAACAGATCTTATCCTCATCCTTAGAAATGCCTCATGGAATCCATTCAGCCAATCGGTCAGCTTAATATACAGGCCAATCAAAACACTTAGTTTCTAATCTTCAAGTTCAATCTATGTTGCTTATTGAATACGACCCCTGTTGAGCGCTTTAATAGACATGCCTCAGTGATTTCATTCAGCCAATTGGTCAGCTAAATATACAGGCCAATCAAAACACTAAGTTTCTAATCTTAAAGTTCAATATAATTATGTTGATTATTGAATACGACCCCTGTTGAGCGCTTTATTATCAAACGTTGATATGGTAACATTTGAAGTTATAAATCTTGAAATAATTGACTGTTAAATTCTATATGAATCATGTTTTGAAACTAAAAATGAATTGTATCAGTCAAACGTTAATCAGGGTAAGGAATTTCAGCTATGTATCGTTCTACAAACTTACATCAAAGTAACATTTTGGCCAAAGAAAGCGTCATTAAAATACAGACCCTCGTTGGATAAAACCCTTATAGCGGGCCCTTAAGTATCTACCAAAAAACGAAACCATGAATACAAAATACAAAACGATATACCAATTGAATGTCTGTATAATACCATTTTTATTGGTAATTTATAGGAGTTTAACACATTTTTTTTTAGTAATAACTCAATAATACTCTTTGCTCTATAAATGGTTTCTTTTGAATATTGACATAAAAATGAACTCGTTATTTGAGAGAATGCTTTTATCCAAATAAGTAAAACATCTTTTGAGTCATGCTTTGCTGTCATGGTTGAATAAATTGAGATTTAGAGATGACTTAAGAATGGTTGAGATATTTTGGGTCTCTGAATTAGTTAGTTGGAGGCAAGCTATGCCCTCATGTGCTTAAATGATTTGAGATTGAGAGATATTTTTGCGATATTTTGGTTCTCTTAATTAGTAAGTTGGACATGGCAATGTAATTAAAAATAATTAAATAAGACATATACTCTTTCTAAAATACATTCGCACTTTACGTACCGATTTAAATTATGTGTGTTCATATCTTCATGTCAATTTTATACTATTTGACCTTAAACAAAATTTTTGTGGAAACGTTACCTTTATCTGAACTCTTGACATGAATATTTCGAAGCATTCGGAGTCAAAATAGAAGGAAAACTGTAGTTTGGATATACGGAAATACATCAATATTAATGATATAACACTCCTTGGACTTAAAACCGAGTACAGCCGGGTTCATTCGGTATATCAGGTCTTCATTACACTGTCTGCGGTCATACATAAGTCAAAACAGTCATTACTAAGCCGTCTAAGGCATTACAAAAATAAACGTTTGCTTCTGGTCTCCTGAGCTACCATTTATGCTTGCACCTGATCCACAGATATACTCTGGTTTCCCGTCCTACTCTGAAGTTTGGCACACTGCCAATAAAAAACTGTTTCAGGTTTAACTACCTATCCTTAGGTTTTGTTTTTCAACCGACCCATCACATATTTGTTTCCGGTTTCCGACCTATCCTACAGTTTTGCACCTGACCAATAACAACTTTGTTTCCGGTTTCCGACCTATCCTACAGTTTTGCACTTGACCAATAACATATTTTTTTCAGGTTTCCGACCTATCCTACAGTTTTGCACTTGACCATTAACAAATTTGTTTCCGGTTTCCGACCCATCCTACAGTTTTGCACTTGACCAATAACAAATTTGTTTCCGGTTTCCGACCTATCCTACAGTTTTGCACTTGACCAATAACAAATTTGTTTCCGGTTTCCGACCTATCCTAATCCTACATTTGCACCGACTCTAATTTTCTGTAATTGCCTTTGGCATCGTCTTCTAAAAGTATGTATATATGCTGGATAGACCATAAAGTCAAAGACTTGTGTACAATAAAACGCATAAAAACATTAATTTCATCTTATAATTAGAAATACAATATAAATGGCAAAAACATTTAAAATTGCATACCATTTGTAAAGATAATTTAAACAATCTGCCTTATAATGAAATAGTTTAATGTTTGACTAAACCGAAATACTCCTAATACTACCTTATATAATTTACACAAACCCAATAAGTGATTCTTGACTTCCTTCTTGATGTTTTCTCCTTAATTAATCCTGGCAGATATTTCTAAGATTGTGTGCAGTTTTGAAAAAAAAAGTATTTTAATGAAGTGTTTTGGTTATTTTCTTACATAAAAATGAGCAATACTTCTGGTTTCATTTCCATGACAGAAAACACTTTTATGAAATGTTCATGAAGTTAGGAAAGGCACATATTATAAAATATTTCATATCATGATTTATTTTTTAAAAAGTGCCCTTCCTATCTTCATGAAATCTCTCGGGGTCAGCTGTCTTCTGTTCATGTGTATGAAACCAGAAGCAGTGCTTATAAATTTTAAGTTCAAGAACATTTTGGATACTGTTTTTATTGCCCAAAACCTTTAACTCGGATAACGATACAAAAACAAACAATTTAGCATGGCATTCAAGGAAGAAACACAAACGCTAAACTTAGCGTGGCCTAAAATCCGGACAACGATACACTTAAACACAATTAAGCACAGCCTACAACCCGGACAACGATACACTTAAACACAATTAAGCACAGCCTACAACCCGGACAACGACACACAAAAACACAATAAATACAATTTTGTATGGCCTACAAGCCGGATACAGTAAAACAAAAGCAAAATTAAGCACGGCCTATTATTCGGATAAGGATAAAAAATACACAATTTAGCATGGTCTAATCAAGACCCTGGATGTACATTGTTTGAACAACCTTAATCTGTGGCTAATTAATCACAAAGCTGGAGTCACGGAAATCGATAGAAGGCCACTTATATGTATTTTGAGAATAGTTTAACTTCTTATATAAGGCAGCTATGCCATCTGCTGACTAGACCGTGTATGTCAACAAGATATTATCACAAAGCCAATGTTCTCTAAAATAGATTGTCTAAAATACACAAGGAAATAAATTTATTATCTGGCTCTATCAATAAGGCAACATAGCGGTAAGTTTTGAAACAGTTGCATTATTATATGACGTTCAAAAGTCGTCCAATGGTTTAAAATATTAGTTATTTGGAAATGATAATTTTACGATAAATATATTAGGGCGTGACACTCTTATTCGAAATCAATATATACACATGTATATAAATTATGAATTTTGAGTGATAAATCTTAACTACTAACTAAATTATGCATTTATGGAAATAATTAATTACTGATAACAAGATTGTATACGTGTATTTTATAGCTGAAAACGCAAAATTACTAAATGTTTAGTGAGGGCTTAAAGATTTACTGTGATCTACTATAGTCTCATAATGTAGAAATACCTTGTTTTAAGCACCTTTCTTTCAAATTAAACTCGGTATCCTTTATAAGAACCATTGTTTTCGACAATGATTTATCCTTTTTAGTATATTAAAACAATTGTATTAATTGTGGTAAATCTTATTTGCGAGTAAGAGTGCATCTTTAAAACGAGTGATCTCTCGATATGGAATATTATAAACGAATGTTTTTTTTAACTTGATAAAAAGTAGAAAATAGCTCTTTAGGCGAGCTTACATCTGTTCTTTAAGTCAGGAGAGATCTGGTCGTAAAGTCGTTCAAGAGAGTGAGTGTTCGAGACTAACCCGAGACACATTCTCCAGTGTGTGTATACTACGTGATACATTGCGTCATAAATGTTACTTGGGAAGGAAATATTTTGCTTCTAATGAAGACTTAAAACAAAGATTACTTCACTATTTCTTTACCATTTTTAATGAAACATAGCGCAGTCTACGCCGCTTACAGAGCCATACCTCCTGTCTTTTATCAGAGTTTGATTGAGGGTTTAGTTTCTTAAAACACTTCGACAAACCTTTTTACAATACGGCCGTCTGACGGAGCACTGTCAAAACATTATTTTGGAAACAATTTTGGAGAAGTGTTTGATGAAACTAATCACCTTATCAAACTTCGGTAATAAAACGAAGGTGGGGCTCTTTAAAGTGGCATAGACTGCCCTTTGTTTTATTTACAATAGTGTGGTAAAGGAAAAGTTATATTTGATTTTAGTCTTTATTTTAAGCCTTCCGACGTAGCATATATGACGTAATTTATCACGTGGTATACACACACTCTCTCCTGTCATCTCAAGAGAAGAAACGGAAATACTTATTTCCATCCAGGAAAATGGCTTACAAATAGATTTATATTAAAATTAAAGACTTGGAACTTTTTAAGTAATTTCAAATTGACCCACTGAGCTTGTGTTATTTGTGATTAAACAATTAGAAATAATCTTATTTTGTATTAGAACTATTTGTAACTGATTTCATTCGTTTTTGACCGTTCTTATATAGTCTACATTTCATAACAATTATATTTCATGGCAGTTTAAAATTCATCTGATCGAACAGAACGGACGCCGTCATTACAATCAATAGGTGAAATAAATGAGTTTAAAATTAATATTTTCACCATTTTTTTCCAGCGCACGTAGCATGATGGGCAACATAGTTTTGGGGGCAGTGTATATTTTCGTTTGGTCTCACTGCGTCGTGTTTGTGATCTCTAAAGGAATTACGAGACGATGCACGGTGCATGATAAACCACACTCGGGTGTAAGTATTTTTGTTAGCTTGTTATATTGACATTCTTCGATGCCTTTGATAACAAAAAACATATTATTGGTACAGTCGAACCACGTTGATCTATAAGATAGATCAATAATTCTGTTAAAATTCATTATTGAGGCTTCAGTTTCGACATCAAAAAAAGAAATTAAACATATTTCCGCGCTCCCTTTTTTAAAACGTGCCTGATAAACTTTTATTTATTCATGGCCTATGGAGCCTGTCATTAATCTGCTTTGGTTATTTATAGACGTAACTTTCGTGATTGGTCGCAGAAAATATAGCATTTGTTATCCACCTTGTTTGCATAGAATGAATAAATGTAATGGAGATGCAGCGTGTAACAACCCCATGACATAATTGCTATTTTATATGTCGTATGAGTGCCAACACATCTGGTATAAAAATACGTTTGTACAACGATTGCGAGACAAGATTACAACAATTAATTTATCATTCTTGTTGGCATAATGTTTACGCAAGAGTGTGGTATAATGATAGGGAGGGAACTAGAGGAACCGAAGGAAACTCACTGCTGTGGTCATGATGGAGAAAAAATACAGTTTTAATGATACGAGCCTCATTCTCAGTGATCGTTATTATTATCCTTTCCTTTACGATCCTTCGGGATCATGTCAAGGGCAGTTCCAGAATTCGACGTCAGAGGGAGCGTAACTTATGTGCGTAACCTTTTGACTTGCGCCCCTCCCTCAGACCCGAAATCTATTTGGTTGGCATGGATGTTTGGGGATACTCCCCCAAGAAAACTTTAGCAAGTTCTAGCCCAAAATGGTGCATGTTGGGCGTGTTTTAATACTTTTTTCTCCTATATTGATCTTCGACGATTTTAGTGTTGGGGGCGACTCCCCCTCCGGGATGTAATAAGATTTATGAGCCGTTGTTACGGTATACAAAGTGTAACACACACAGTAGAACATATCAATCAGCATTCCGTGCTTCCGTAAACATTTACATATTTTTTTATTACAGCTAGAGTGACGTCCTAAATGGCGGCAGTAAACAACCAACCCGAAAGTGGACCAGAGTGCATTTATTTATTTTCTCGTATTTCGTTTTCTTTCAAAATGACTTCTTGCAGAATAGCATCTCAGCGCTAAGGGCATTGGAAGTGTAGTATCTTACATTGAAGTCAAAGAATACTCTAATTCAAACAAAATTATTGTTTTCGTAATTTGTACATCGAAGGATCTCTCGTCCGAAATGACTTTATATTAGTATTACTACTTCCAACTGGCGTTAAGTGTTATGTGGTGGCTGCAAAAACTGATCATGTACTTCGCTACAACGCTGGGTCTTATTATGTGATTTCTTGATACTTGTTAATTTTTAGAGCTCTTTTAAAATGTACTCTAGTAGACCGACCAAAATAAAGTAGTGCTCTTAGATGCAGATAGTGTTGCGCTGAAGATGAAAAGTCTAGATCAACCAAAACTATTCTTTTTATTTTTAGTTGTACATATAACCTGACCTATTTGCATTTTTATGTTGTTATTTTGTTTTACAATTTAAGGGTATCTGTGGCTCACACTTGGATGAAGCGTTAGACGCTCTTTGCAGATTCGGTTTCGCTCAAAGAAAGAGCTTTATTAAACGATCTCTTCAACAAATGCCACCAGATTTTCTAGGTAAGATATCAATAACCTCAACTGTTTTTGTTTTGCTTTGGTCTCGTTGTCCACATTGGCGTAAACTTCGTCGATAAGTCTTTTGAAACTTTGCAATAAAAAGATATTGCAATAAAACTTGATATACATGTTACATAAGACTAAAAGCTTATGTAGAACAAGGCTCAAGACTCTGGCCTTTTTAAGTCTTGAGTTGTGCCCCCCTTCGACCGCAAAACAACAGACAAACGTTGGCGTTCGCTCCACAGCGCCCTGGTTTGTTCATTGTAACATAGTCATTTATCATGCATGCTTGTCTAGAATGAAACAAGTATTGTTATCGTTTTATTTTAATAGCAACCATATTCGTTCTCTGTGAACTATTATTTACAGGTTTTATGTTTTCAATTAATAGAAAAAAGGGTACAGTAAAGTACCATTTTATCCTCTCGCCCGCCACTAGCTTAAGGTCAACCGACTTCTTTGAAACAAAACAATATCAGCAACGATGTACATGCCATGGAAAATAGATGTATGACATATCACAAAAATACGAATATCACATTCAAATCTTCCTAGTTTCCATTTAAGTTCAGATTTTTTTTTAATTTAGGCTAAAATCGAAATGATATATTTTGGATGTATTTGTTAGTAATGCGTACAGTGCATATAAGATTTTCATTATAAACATAGAACTAGGCATTCATTATGGTGATCATTATTCAAAAAATGTGTTTCATTTATGAGCCTTTATTTGGCAGTAAGTATGTAGATGCATTACCACATGACTGCCTTCAATACAGTATTGTTCCACAGTACTGTGTAACGTCTTCTAAAGATCTTAAAACTACAGTTAATGTAGTAATGGAATCCATTTTTTAATTCATGCTAAAATTTAAAAATTATTCTCTTTCACAGATATGAGTGCAAAGGATTTCTACGCCTTATACAAAACAAGTGCCCAAAACACCATCCAACCGCTTTCGGACGTCGTCATGAGCAAGAACGACGCTGTCAGCTTCTTTAACGACAAGCGTGGTGGACTATTCAACTCCGGCATTGTTTGTGAATGTTGTCAGAACCAGTGCCAGATCCGGGAGCTTCAGATGTACTGTTTGAAGGACAATTACGGAGGCTTTGGTCGATAAAAATATGAAATGATTCAAGTCTCCCGTTTTATAATACTTATTATACATCAAAGTGTTTTTGAAGGATTTTTTTGTCGGACTTGTTTAGTAGAATAACATAGACAAATTCATTGGTATAACTAAAACGGTATTTTATATATCATTAAAACGTGCAGATTTCTGTATGATATTTTGTGCAACTCGTTATGACGTCACACATGTTTTACTCATTTGTTTGCCAACCAATGAAAATAACTATCTGTAAACTATTTGAGACACGTGCTTATCCTTTCCTGCCAGTGTATCTGCGTTCGTCGGTCGGCTAATAGAATATTGGACATTTTATTGAACAACATTATTTTTTTTTTATCTAAGAACAATATATTGGCAGGAAGGTTAAGGCGATTGAATTGTATAAAGCATTCTCTGATCTTCACCACTAGACCATGACTATACCATATGTATTTGTCCTTAAATCCATCAAAAAGGTATAAGAATATTTAAACATCATACCATTAATATATAACATTCATATTTTCTTACAAAATATTACACAGTGTAATATTGTTATATAATTGTTACTGATTTGAGTTAACTGTTAACTCCAAACTGTTTACGTTAAATACAGTTACCTATATTTAGATCAATAACTGAAGAATATTGGTATTTTGTAAAAAACAACAACAACACATAATGGTTGTTAAATCGGAACATCTCGGCCATACGCCAAACCTCGGATGTGTGCCGGTGTATAAGCGTAAAATTGATGATAATTATATTAATTAATTGTAGTGCTTGAACGTGTACCTTTCATTACTAAATTCAAATTGATTCCAAGTGAAGAGCATTATTTCATTAAAATTCTGGAGAGTACAGTTTCTATGGTTATCTGCAAAATTGAAATTACTACGCGATCTACGTGCATCGTAGTTAAATGTAAAGAATTCAGACATTGTTAACAGTCCATATACACCCGAAGTAGTTTCGACGGAAAATGGCCGAGGTGCTCCGATTAAATGTTTGTTTAGGTATAAATTACACAGTATTACTCCTGGGTTTGCTTTGTGTTATACTGTATTACATACCTGATTAAAAGTAAATTGGAGAATAAACCATACATTGATTAATAGCGTTTTTGTCATTTTATCAAATCTTGATTACATACATTAGGTAATCTCTCACATGTATAGGGTCATCTACTAAACATTTCTTATTTTGGGCCTTTATGTTCTAAACAATAATAGGCTTGTAACAATTATAAAGGTTATCAGAAGTCAAAATAGAGAAAACAAAATATGTTCATAGATATTTGGAAGTATAGCAAACATGTATGTATTCCATCGAAAAACGTTTTTTACAACGTTATTAACAAAACTGAAAATTGAATATTTTTATGGTTTTCAACATAAATTTGTTATTAGTGAAGCTTGAAACGATTTAATTGTTCATTGCGACACAAACTTACGAACTTACGAAGCTTTAATATTTTATATCCCATTTTCAAATATCATTATAAACATTTCCCTGAATCGAATATCTGATGATGATAATAATTGTTACAGACATTTTGCGAATAACACACTTATATATGCTACTGCAGTTAACTGTCTGTTATCCGCCAAATACATACAATCAGATGTAGAAAACATGCTGCAACGAAGAAAAACAATCAATAACTACGTACACATGACGGCACAATCTTCGTAAACGATTGAAGTTCGAACAAAACGTCATATAGCGGAAAAATGGGTTACCTGCCACAAATGAAAACCTGGTAATTGCGCATACGTTGAGACACGTGTAACAATACTGGACAAGTCCTCACCTAATATAAGGAAATCGACGTTAATATTGGTCTAAAATGGTTCATTTATAGACTAATGTTTTCTAAACGAACTTTTTCTAGCATTATGAAATACTCATTTTTCCAAGTTAAATAAACTATCTCGTACATAGGTACAAACACCAAGCAGAGTTTTCTCCCCTGTGTGTACGGTAAGAAACGGGTTATTTATTAGCCATTGTTCCCATATTGTTGAGAAAAACATTCCAATTGATAATCAAAGTAGTCAGTTAACAGGATTAAATAACAAGGTTAAAATCACTACGAGGGGTGATCATAATGTTCATGAATTGAGATTAGTTTGTAGTGACTGACTCCTGTCTATTATTTCGATGGCAAATACTCAGGTAAAGTTCATGTTGGACCTATAAACGATAGTTCGATATACTCTGATTGCACATTGTGTCTAGTATAAAACATCATCAGCATAACCTCAATACGCCAGATCGGTGTCATTAAAATGAAAAGTGCTTCTTTTTAAAACGCAGTCACTAAAACCTTTATACGATAGTTCGGTGTACTTTTAATGCACATTGCTTCTATTTCAACACCGTCCTTTTAACCTATATACGACAGTTCGGTTTACTCTTAATGCAGGATGCTTCTAGTTAAACATCGTCACTATAATCTATATACGATAGTTCGGTTTACTCTTAATGCAGGATGCTTCTAGTTAAACACCGTCACTATAACCTATATACGATAGTTCGGTTTACTCTTAATGCAGGATGCTTCTAGTTAAACACCGTCACTATAATCTATATACGATAGTTCGGTTTACTCTTAATGCAGGATGCTTCTAGTTAAACATCGTCACTATAATCTATATACGACAGTTCGGTTTACTCTTAATGCAGGATGCTTCTATTTAAACACCGTCACTATAATCAATATACGATAGTTTGGTGTTCTCCTAAAGAAGGATGCTTCTATTTAAACACCGTCACTATAACCTATATACGACAGTTCGGTTTACTCTTAATGCAGGATGCTTCTAGTTAAACACCGTCACTATAATCTATATACGATAGTTCGGTTTACTCTTAATGCAGGATGCTTCTAGTTAAACATCGTCACTATAATCTATATACGATAGTTCGGTTTACTCTTAATGCAGGATGCTTCTAGTTAAACATCGTCACTATAATCTATACACGATAGTTCGGTTTACTCTTAATGCAGGATGCTTCTAGATAAACACCGTCACTATAACCTATACACGATAGTTCGGTTTACTCTTAATGCACAATGCTTCTATTTAAACACCGTCACTTTAACCAATAAACGATAGTTCGGTGTATTCTCAATGCACAATGCTTCTATTTAAACACCGTCACTATAACCTATAAACGATAGTTCGGTGTAAACTTAATGTACAATGCTTCTATTTAAACACCACCACTATAACCTATATACTATAGTTCGGTGTATTCTGAATGCACAATGCTTCTATTTAAACACCGTCACTATAACCTATAAAAGATAGTTCGGTGTACTCTCAATGCACAATGCTTCTATTTACACATCGTCACTTTAACAAATAAACGATAGTTCGGTGTGCTCTTAATGCACAATGCTTCTATTTAATCACCGTCACTATAACCTATATACGATAGTTCGGTGTGCTCTTCATGCACAGTGCTTCTATCTAAACACCGTCACTATAATCTATACACGATAGTTCGGTTTACTCTTAATGCAGGATGCTTCTATTTAAACACCGTCACTATAACCTATATACGATAGTTCGGTTTAATCTTAATGCAGGATGCTTCTATTTAAACACCGTCACTTTAACCAATATACGATAGTTCGGTGTACTCTTAATGCACAATGCTTCTATTTAAACATCGTCACTATAACCTATATACGATAGTTCGGTTTACTCTTAATGCACAATGCTTCTAGTTAAACACCGTCACTATAACCTATACACGATAGTTCGGTTTACTCTTAATGCACAATAGTTCTATTTCAACACCGTCACTATAACCTATAAACGATAGTTCGGTGAAATCTCAATGCACATTGCTTCTATTTTAACACCGTCACTGTAACCTTTACACGATAGTTCGGTGTACTCTTAATGCACAATAGTTCTATTTCAACACCGTCACTATAACCTATACACGATAGTTCGGTGTATCCTCAATGCACATTGCTTCTATTTAAACACCGTCACTATTACCTATACACGATAGTTCGGTGTGCTCTTGATGCAAAATGCTTCTATTTTAACACCGTCACTATAAGCTATATACGATAGATCGGTGTACTCTCAATGCACAATGCTTCTATTTAAACACCGTCTCCATAACCTATAAACGATATTTCGGAGTGCTCTTAATGCACAATGCTTCTATATAAACACCGTCACTATAACCTATAAATAATAGTTCGGTGTAAACTTCATGCACAATAGTTCTATTTCAACACCGTTACTATAACCTATATACGATAGTTCGGTGTCCTCTTAATGCACAATGCTTCTATTTAAACACAGTCACTATAACCTATAAACGATAGGTCGGTGTACTCCAAATGCACATTGCTTCTATTTAAACATCGTCACTATAGCCTATATACGATAGTTTGGTGTACACTTAATGCACAATGCTTCTAATTAAACACCGCCACTATAACCTATATACGATAGTTCGGTGTACTCTTAATGCGCAGTGCTTCTATTTAAACACCGTCACTATACCCTATACACGATAGTTCGGTGTACTCTTAATCCACAGTGCTTGAATTTAAACTCCGTCATTATAACCTATACTCGATAGTTCGGTGTACTCGTAATACACAATGTTTCTATTTAAACACCGTCACTATAACCTATACACGATAGTACGGTGTACTCCTAATGCACAAGGCTTATATATAAAAACCGTCACTATTACCTATATGCGATTGTTCGGTGTGCTTTTAATGCACAGTGCCTCTATTTAAACACCATTTCTATAACCTAAAAACGATAGTTCGGTATGCTCTTAATGCACAGTGCCTCTATTTAAACACCGTCACTATAACCTTTACACGATAGTTCAGTGTACACTTAATGCACTATGATTCTATTTAAACACTATCAGTATAACCGATATACGATAGTTCGGTGAACTGTTAATGCTCAGTGCTTCTATTTAATCACCGTTACTATAACCTCTATACGATAGTTTGTAGCACTCTTAATGCACAATGCTTCTACTTAAACACCGTCACTGTAACCAATTTACGATTGTTTGTAGTACTCTCAATGCACGATGCTTCTATTTAAACACCGTCACTATAACCTATATACGATAGTTCGGTTTACTCTTAATGCAGGATGCTTCTAGTTAAACACCGTCACTATAATCTATATACGATAGTTCGGTTTACTCTTAATGCAGGATGCTTCTAGTTAAACATCGTCACTATAATCTATATACGATAGTTCGGTTTCCTCTTAATGCACATTGCCTCTATTTAAACATCGTCACTATAACCTTTACAAGATAGTTCGGTGTACACTTCATGCACTATGCTTATATTTAAACACCGTCACTATAATCTATATACGACAGTTCGGTTTACTCTTAATGCAGAATGCTTCTAGTTAAACATCGTCACTATAATCTATATACGACAGTTCGGTTTACTCTTAATGCAGGATGCTTCTAGATAAACATCGTCACTATAATCTATATACGACAGTTCGGTTTACTCTTAATGCACAATGCTTCTATTTAAACACCGCCACTATAACCTATATACAATAGCTGGGTGTATTCTTAACGCACGCTGCTTCTATTTAAACACCGCCACTATAACCTATATACAATAGTTTGGTGTACTCTTAATGCACAATGCTTCTATTAAACCACCGTCACTATAACCTATATACGATAGTTTGGTGTACTCTTAATACAAAATGCTTCTATTTAAACACCGTCACTATAACTTGTATACGATAGTTCGGTGTAATCTTAATGAACACTGCTTCTATTTAAACACCGCCAATATAATCTATATACTATAGTTTGTAGTACTCTTAATGCACAATGCTTCTATTTAAACACCGTCACTATAACACCGTCACTATAACCTATATACAATAGTTCGGAGTACTCTTAATGCACAATGCTTCTATTTAAACACTGTCACTATAAGCTATATACGATAGTTCGGTGTACTCTTAATGCACTCTGCTTCTATTTAAACACCGTCACTGTAATCTATATACTATAGTTCGGAGTACTCTCAATGCACTCTGCTTCTATTTAAACACCGTCGTTATAACCTATATACGATTGTTCCGATTACTCTTAATGCACACTGCTTCTATTTAAATACCGTCACAATAACCTATATACGACAGTTCGGTTTACACTTAATGCAGGATGCTTCTATTTAAACATCGTCACTATAATCTATATACGATAGTTCGGTTTACTCTTAATGCACAATGCTTCTAGTTAAACATCGTCACTATAGCGTATATACGATAGTTCGGTTTACTCTTAATGCAGGGTGCTTCTATTTAAACACCGTCACTATAACCTATATACGATAGTTCGGTACACTCTTAATGCACAATGCTTCTATTTAAACACCGTCACTATAACCTATATACGATAGTTCGGTGTACTCTTAATGTACAAAGCTTCTATTTAAACACCGTCACTATAACCTATATACGACAGTTCGGTGTACTCTTAATGCAGGATGCTTCTAGTTAAACACCGTCACTATAACCTATATACGATAGTTCGGTTTACTCTTAATGCACAATGCTTCTAGTTAAACACCGCCACTATTACCTATATATAAAAGCTTGGTGTATTCTTAATGCACACTGCTTCTATTTAAACACCGCCACTATAACCTATATACAATAGTTTTGTTCACTCTTAATGCACAATGCTTCTATTAAAACACCGTCACTATAACCTATATACGATAGTTTGGTGTAATCTTAGTGCACAATGCTTCTATTTAAACACTATCAATAAAACCTATACACGATATTTCGGTGAACTGTCAATGCTCAGCGCTTCTATAAAATCACCATCGCTATAACCTCTTTACGATAGGTTGATGTACTCTTTATGCAAAATGCTTCTATTTAAACACAGTCACTATAACCTGTATACAAAAGTTCGATGTAATCTTAATGTATAATGCTTCTATTTAAACACCGTCACTGTAACCTATATACGATAGTTTGTAGTACTCTTAATGCACACTGCTTCTATTTAAACACCGTCACAATAACCTGTATACGATAGTTCGGTGTGCTCTTAATGCACAATGCTTCTATTTAAACACAGTCACTATAACACCGTCACTATAACCTATATGCGATAGTTCGGAGTACTCTTAATGCAGGATGCTTCTAGATAAACATCGTCACTATAATCTATATACGATAGTTCGGTTTACTCTTAATGCAGGATGCTTCTAGTTAAACATCGTCACTATAATCTATATACGACAGTTCGGTTTACTCTTAATGCAGGATGCTTCTAGTTAAACATCGTCACTATAATCTATATACGATAGTTCGGAGTACTCTTAATGCACACTGCTTCTATTTAAACACCGTCACAATGACCTATATACGATAGTTCGGTGTCCTCTTAATGCACACTGCTTCTATTCAAACGCCGTCACTATAATCTATATACGATAGGTCGGTGTACTCTTAATGCACAATGCTTCTATTTAAACACCGTCACTGTAACTTATAAACGATTGTTCGGTGTACTCTTAATGCACAGTGCCTCTATTTAAACACCGTCACAATAACCTATATACAATAGTTTGGTGTGCCTTTAATGCACAATGTTTCTATTTAAACACAGTCACTATAACCTATATACGATAGTTTGGTGTACTCTTAATGCACACTCTTTCTATTTAAACATCGTCACTGTAACCTATATACGATAGTTCGGTGTACTCCTAATGCACAAAACTTCTATTTAAACACAGTCACTATAACCTATATACGATAGTTTGGTGTACTCTTAATGCACACTCTTTCTATTTAACCACCGTCACTATAACCTACTCTCAATGCACAATGTTTCAATTTAAATACCGTCACTACAACCTATATACGATAGGTTAGGGAACTCTCAATGCACAATGTTTTTACTCGAACACCGACACTACAACCCATTTACAATAGTTCGGTGTACTCTAAATGCACAATGCTTCTATTTAAACATCGTCAATATAACCTATTCTCAATGCACAATGTTTCAATCTAAACACCGCCACTACAACCTATTTACAATAGTTCGGTGTTCTCTCAATGCCCAATGTTTTTATTTAAACACCGCCACTACAACCTATAAACGATTGTTCGGTACACTTTCATTCCACAATGTTTCAATTTAAACACCGCCGCTACATCCTATATACGATTTTTCGTACACTCTCAATGCACAATGTTTCAATTAAAACACCGACACTACAAGCTATATACGATAGTTCGGAGTACATTCAATGCACAATGTTTCATTTTAAACACCATTACTAAAACCTACCTACACTAAGTGCACATTGCTTCTATCTAAACTGAGTTTATTCTACATTGTGCATACAGTGTTGAACCATTCTACTTTCGATGACCTCCAGTAAATTTACATTATTGACCGTTACAAGGCGGTACCTAACATTCTTTGATAAACACACCTTGTTTTTATATAGCATATATGCACTGTTTACTGAAACTATATATCTTTGACTTATCTGCCTTTCTTAAACAGCTACCATATATATTCATGTTTGCAAGTGAACAACGATACTATATTTAACTAGTCCTTTGTTTTGCTATTTCTAGACAAAACAACTTGCAAAGTGAGGATCGAATGTGTTTTTTTTGTAATACCGTCTTTGCTTATGATGCCTCATTGTGCAACTTGTACTAGGCCACACAAAATTATTGATTCGTTTGATGACGGATTTACTACACGAAAATATTGAAGGCGAAGCACAGCAAAAATTTTTGTAAAATGGGGTCATTTTCAAACTTAGACCGCGTTCTACTAACTGTACATTTTTAAAATCAATTGACCTAATGTAAGACGTCGGAACAGTTTGATTTTATTCACATGGATGCACAAAAGGATTGCTTTATCAATATCACATTAAAAAAAATCAATAGATGACAATTATATTTAAGACAGCTTTCACAAACTTTTGGATCACCTTTCGTACATTGGCACACATGATGCATGATCCTCATGTAATGTGTGTTTTCTATTATAATACTAGAGTAAGCGATTTTGCAGGTTTCAAACTTCAACTCAAATGATGTTAAAATGCTTGTTATCTTATCAAAAATGCGAACAAACACACGCGTATTCGTATCTTCCATTCATCATGGAAAATTAATATATACAGTCTTTTGAAAATCCGACGAAATAGTTAGTTTGGTAAACTTTTCTCGCCACTCTACCGAAAAACGGAACATTTCAATATAATATGTATATATTTTAACTATTGCTAGTTCTTGACACGGCGATGCCATATTAAATAGGATCCTTAAGGGACCAGCTATGTAAGATTGGATTTCCTTCTTTATCTAACTAATAGAGTGTTTTTATTCAGTGCATTATTGTGACACACTTTGTGAAGCTGTGATAAAATCTATTGGTAGATTAACGTCTTTGAAAATCAAAGAGGAATAATCTCTGGTCATTTATTTCTAAAAGTATATTCGGATAATTCAACTATAAGGTTATAACATATTTTTATCAGTGATGCATGAAATACTCCTTATTTAAGTGATCGTCCAAATACCTTGTAACAACATAAAAATTCTCTTTTAGTGCAGCCATTTCTGAAGAACTGTCACCATTCCTTGTAACAACAAAGGATTTTGCATCAATTGCAGTCATTTCCGAAAGCCCCCCCCCCATTGTTTGCAACACCATTGCATTCAATGTAGCCATTTCTGAAGAAATGTCCCAATTCCTTGTAACGAATTGGGTTTCCCTTTTAGTCCAGCCATTTCTAAAGGGCTTCCCCTATTCCTTGTTACAGCATTGGGTACTGCATTCAGTGCAACTATTTCTGATGGACTGTCCCGATTTGTTGTAACAACACTGGGCTTCCCATAAGTGCAGCTACATGTTTTGTTTGAAGGACTGTCCCAATTCCTTGCAACACCATCGTTTTTCCCATTTAGAGCCGCCATTTCTAAGGACTGTTCCTATTACAGTATTGTGCTTCTTTCACTGGCAACCTACTTTCTCTATCCCATTTTTATATATTTGTTATATTTAAATTAGGAATTTAGAATAACGAATGGTCCGGAGGTTGAGTGGAGGAAACAGATTTCTAACCATTATATTTAATGCAATGCTAACTTAACGTTAGAAAAGGGAGCTGCGGAGCGAACGCCAACACTCAACGGCTGTTTTAATAAGTCGGCCTCTGTGTATGACGTACTATTAATATAACAGCCATAGTTATGGACTTTGTCGGACATGTATGCTTATTATCTGGCAACATGTTTACAAATGTTTATTCGAATATCTTCATTTTTTCATTTTTTTTTATAATAACCAAGGTTTTTTTTCCTACGAAATTGCCGACGAAGCCGATTTGGATGCTAAAGCTTACGACGAATGATATCACTACACTTGTACTTGTCATGTTTACATTCACTAACATGCATTGCCTCACCAAACGTGCAATCACACTGATTTACTGTGGGTGACTCTCGGGGATCTTAGATGTTGGAGGTCAATTTTGGTCAATCTAACCATGAGTTGGAAGTTATTGGGCGGTGCTTGGTGATAGTCCTGGATGTCCCTTCCATGCCAATACCCGGTCTTGGAGTTCAAATCAGTCATTTTATATTATAACATATTTACGTACACGTTCAAAATATGTACTTTTTTGTTATAGCTCACTTGTAAACACAGCTAGACATCGGTATTAAACACGTTCGTGTCCATTTAATAAATGAAATTCAATACATTAGAGTCCATTTTCAGTGGTCATTATTGATGTGTAATGAAGCAACTCGAACAAGCACTCTGTAGACAATGCAATGACAAAATAGTTTGTGTACTCTACTTCTGCCCACACACCCCCGCCCCAAAAAATAAAATAAATAAATAACTAGATAAAAAATATCCTCACAAATCCTGGTTGTGTACAACATTACTTCCCTTGGGTTATAAATACAGGCAGTATTGCTTTCTGCGTGCGCAACTGCTTTATGCCTTTATCAGACTCACAGTTTAATTTGAAATATCATACAGAACTTCTTTACAGGGCACGTAAAGTACATACACCAAACTAGTGATGATATTTGCCTCATATACTTCAATTACTAAACTCAAGTGTGTATATATAAGTAGTGATCTTATTTGTCTATTGATATCATTCAAGATTTAACTCGTGTCAAGTAAATTCGAAAAGGAAATTGCTAATTATTGGTTGCATTGTTTAAACATGCACAACAATAGTGGTTCAGATATAAATGAATTATAATATATTTTGATGTACTGAACAAGAGAAGACATTGTTAAATGGTCATTTTCTTTCGAATAACTATGAAAGTATTTATATTTGTAACACATTTTTAACATGAGTTTTAATTAAGTTTTTTTCTTCTTAACAGAGAAATGATGACGTCTAGAAGATAATCGCACTCTTACTTCCAAATAAGATTTACCTCAATTAATACAATTGTTTTACCAAACCAAACTGGGTGAATAAATGTCGAAAACAATGGTTCTTATGAAGAATGACGAGTTAAATTTGAAAGAAAGGTGCAGAAAACACGGTATTTCTACCTTATGAGACGATAGTAGATCGCATTAAATATTTTTAAACTCACCTAGCATTTAATATTTTTGCGTTTTCAGTGTTTAAATACAAAGTTACAATCTTGTTATCAGTAATTGATATCTGTAATAAATTCATTATATAGTAAGTACATGTAGTTAAAGACCAGTTGATATTAGTCCGCGTACTTTATTCTAGTGAGTACACGACCATGCCGGAAAACGGATCTTGTGTCAATTGTTCTACTTAAGTGGTGATCTATATGGTATGATAGGTGAACGTGTCGTCAAAGGCGATATTTTAAATCAGTTAAACTGGTTTATCGAGAGAAAAAAATCCCGACTGAATAAGGAAACTCTATTTATATAAATCAACATTATTTTCTTATAATGGACGCCTCTCACAGCACAAAAGGAAGTATATTTGATTCATTTTTCTATCGGAGGCTGAAACACAAGCCGCAGTCCAAAGTTAATTACGTTACGAACTTTAAGTGCACAATGGATTTACGAACAATAACTTTGTGTCTCACACAAAAACAGGGTTTGGTCTGGATAAAGATTTCTTGTAAAATAATATCTGAAGCACTTCAATTTCACAAAAAACTTCGCTAGTAGATACTTTATAGACCATTAGCTAAACTATTGAAAAACGGAAGTGGAAACAATTGTAAAATTGAAACTCTTAATCATACCGTTACAACCTGTCATGCTAAAATCAATTTAGAGCTATTAGGTACTTCTAAGAAATAATAAAACATACTTATAACACTAGGAGATACTTAAAGATCACTATGAAATGAAACAGTGTAAGGAAATTTAAAATTAAGAATGGAAGTTTATTCTCATGTTGTTTCATTTTTTTGTGTTTTTTTTTTAAAAACCTGTTTGAGATATTCGATCACAGCTGTCCCGATAAGGACATCATTATTCAGATATACATATGTTAGCTCAATTGTGAGGATAATTTGTATTTCAAGCATCCGGTATGAGTAGGGTTGATAATTACTTTTAATGTGGTTCTAGCCAACGAGGATATCGAGCCATGAGACACGTATTGATGACTACTTTATACATGTAAGTGATGTTTCTAAATCACAAATTAGTTTAGCATTATGACAGAGGAAACAACTGATATAAGTGTTACAGAATATGGGTTTTTGTGTATGGTATATTGTAGGTAAAGAAATCCGTGAATAGTCCATTGGTTTTGTAGAACTGCCAAGGACTTATGAAGAAACTACTTCTATCAAACTTATTGGATGCCTAAAACAATAGTTCTTAGACCTAAAGAAGTAGCTATGGAAAGGGTTTGACGGTGAATCACCATTGAGTGGCGAAGTAATTTGCGTTCAGGCTGTGATAACTGACTTTAATAAACATGCTTATTTCTTTACGCATTGTAAAAGCCGTTGATTTAGCTGTAGTTCTTTCATCATGCACTCAGGTTCCACCAATTCGCAATCAACACATTTAAGCACATTATTTTCTTTTTATAGCTAATGGGAATGGTATTCCAAATAGATACATGTCAGGAAAAAGCCCAATGTCTGATCTTCTAGTCGATGCATCAGCATGTGAGGAGAAAAACAAATATTTCACAATATAAATGGGCATTTATAAGACAACTGTCTGTGGACTTGCAAGCAAATGGTTGTGACTTGTTACGGGCTCACATTGTAGCTAACAGCCTTGCTGATATCTTCAGAAACCTACGAAATCCAACTAGTTTGAAGAAATAAAAGGTCAATGATATTAGCTGAACAAATAAATATAGTGCCAGGGAAACGACATATCGTTGTTAGACAATATCACAGGGCAAAAGTTGGTGATAATATATCAGTCATAGATCATCATCACTTATTTTTATTTTAGACAATGTAATACAGCACCTTACTTATCGTTTTTCTGCATTTGTAACCTGGAAATCATTGCCACTTTACGTGTAGCATTAACAACGCAATCCTTATGATAAGCCAAGTAGAAACCGAAGTTATATGATGGTAACACTCTAATCAAACAGCATACGTCTCTCAAAGAAGGATTGAAATGTGTGACGAAAGCTCCTCCTCCTCCAAAGAATGCATTTTTCAGTTAATATTCAAATTTTGAGTGATAACTACTTACTAAATAATGCATTTGTGGAGAATATTAATAACTGATAACAAGATTGTAACCGTGTATTTAATAACAGAACGCGCAAAAATATTAAACGATTGGTAAATGCTAAAAGATTTACTGTGGTCTACTATTGTCTCATAAGGTAGAAATACCGTGTTTTATGCTCATTTCTTTCAAATTAAACTTGGTATCCTTCATAAGAACCATTGTTTTCGACATTTATTCATCCTTTTATGAACATTAAAACAATATTATTAATTGTGGCAAATCTTATCTGGAAGTAAGAGCGCATCTTTAAATAAAACAGAGAAAAAAATTGATGGGATGCGAATGTGTACCTAAATGATATGAACGCACCACCGTACTAAACCGCAACCTTAACAATCACACCAACATTCGCTTGTGAAATTTAAATAGATATTTACCACTTAAGCCCCCTATACGGTGTGAATACACACAGTTTACTCTGCTCTATTTGTTTAAGATCGTTTTGATATTCGATCCCATAATTGCATTGGATTTGTCCAACTACGCTGAAGTATCATAGTAAGTGATTATAAAGGCGTAATCGTCCTGTATTGAGTTTTTCCGCTTATTCATTTTCTGAGCGATATTAAAGGAGAGGTAAGCTTCGTCTACTGTTTTGTTTTATACAAAAGTTTATTGTTTGATTAATCAGTATGTATGTATTTAAGGATTATGCTATACCATGATCTGTTGAAACAAGGAAGGATTAAATTTTCATTCAGTGGGGAATATTAAAATAGGTCATTGGAGATATAAAGGAATATATTCATATGCAAAATTTAGATTTCTACAAGATAACACAGAAAGTCAAGAATGTAAGGTAAACCCGTAAGTTGTACGACCATAGCTAGGAGGTAAGTCAATTGACCTTCCACAACGCAAAAAGGTGATTGAAGGACCAATACACAAACTCTTTAAAAATTCAAATGTTATGTCCTTTTAAGTTTCAGTATTAAGAACACATAAGCAAGTGCAATTTTGCATCTGTCTTTTGATAAAAAATATTTACATTTTAACTCATAAGTGTTACAAGATTAGAAATGTGTCCAGGTGACAAACTTTTAACACAACCTATTGCATTGTTGGTATGTGGTGATTGCTTCTATTTCATTTTGTTCTTGCTTTGTTTGTTGACCAGGAAGTGAAATAATTAAAGTAAAAGTGAACCTTATGTTGACACCCTTTCATTATATGTCATGCAAATGATTGATAACTTTCCAGTAAGAAACACAATAATTTTAAGTTTAATCATTTCGGTGGTTTTGTCATAAACAAGCCCCTGTTCTGAAAATTTCCAAAATGTTCTGCCGACTTGCTTCCCTTAGAGTTGCTCTACGCGCTGTAATTACTTCCCTTGGTACTGGCATTCGGTTTTGCCAAATGCAAAGAGTGTAAAAACGGGAGCCAGTCAATTGACATTTCAACTTCCGCGTTTTACTTAACGCAATTCAACAACAAACATATATTTTGATGGTTTATCGTCAAAATATCAAATTACACTTATGTACTCGGATTTTTCTATCGAGGTATCCATCTATACTAGTGAATTGAAACAATTAAAATGGAAATTAAAATAAATTATCATGTTCAACGACAAACATTTATAAAGTCTAAATAACGTTGAAAAGTCATGTTTATGTAAACCTATTGTCATTATGAACTAGTCATATAAAGTTTGTGCCGTTTAAAGCCATTAAACACAAGGTTACAATCTTGTTATCAGTATTCAACATAATTTATTTCCATAAATGCATTATCAAGTTAGTAGTTAAAGGTCTATCACTCAAAATTCATGTTTGTTTTACATGTGTATGTATTCATTTTAAATACGAGTGTCACTCTTAATATATAAAGTTAAAAGGGAAATTGAATATATCAATATGTTTCAATCATTAAGAGTCTTCAAGAATGGGCTGAATATTACACGCAGTCTTCGACATAATCATTCACATACTTTAAGAAACTTTTTTTTCTTTTTTTATCTACATTTGGCCGTTCAATAATAATAAAAGGTATTAACCAATTAAAGCCAAGGAAGGTGATATGCAAAACCTTAATAATAATAATAATTCTGATAACAAATATCATTATTTTGAAAGCCTTAGCCTTATTCATTTTTATTCTAGTACTCTAATTTTCAAACAGAACCTAGAAGAACAGATGCTTTACATTGTTTAAGGTGTATTAGGGTTCATTATTTGAGTACAAATATACCTGCTTCCAAATACCTCATTAGTTGTCATTATTTTATTTCATAAATATAGTACATGCTATAAATATAATATATGATTATCCAATCTAAACATACGCTTTTTGATACTTTAATTCAGAAAGGTGTGGCTTCGAAAGATATTAAAACATAAATTATTACGTTATGTCACAAGTACCAATTTCAAGAGCTTTTTTATTTTTACATTTTTCCTTGATGCAATTTTCAAATAAAAGGCGATCACAAACGATTACACGAAATTATTGTGTAAACGGTATGATCCGTAACACAACAGCGTTCCTTTGTTCGATTGCACATTTTAAGGCTAACAGTTTGACCTAGGTGTGACCGTTTTTCGTGATCCATTCGTCAAAATGTGCTTGCCTTTCTAACATCCTCCAGTTGTTTACCACATATTTAGAGTATACGAATAAAAACATGGGATTTTCAACTCGTTCCTTTTGATTGATAAGGAAGAATAGATGGACGTGGCACGTATACAGAAGCTTGCTATACTAGGTTGAAAGGAAATTGTGTTGGACTGATGCATTAATCACTTCCTTTAAAGGATATAATGAATTCATTTTTTTTTCAGCGGATCAAATTCATTGGTTACAAACTGATGCACATCATAGAAAGAGGAATCTTGTTGTGTGCTCGTATTTACAATGGATAAGGCACGTAAATTCCTCTCAAAATCATCTAATATGGCGACCGATATAGACCATGAAAAGTGTGACCAGCATGGTTCTGAAAATGTGTTCTTTTGTAAAAAGCATGCAAATGTAGGCTGTGGCAGATGCCTTTTGAAAGAACACGCTACCTGTGGACATGACATTGTTGATCTTGATGATATTACAAAAGATATGGTTGATACTCAACTTGCTAAACACCTGAAGAGCTCCATGGAAGACATGAGCGATTGTATTTTACAAATCGAAGAAAACTTGTCAGGAAGTCAGTCCCGTAATAAAACTAGCAAAGAAGCTTGCTTAAGAGAACTGAATGCTTACAAGAAAAAAATAGTAGATCGAATTGAAAAACAAACAAAAAATGCTAAAGATGCAGTGACTGACATGTACAACAAAGGTGAAGAAGACATAAAAAATGTCTCAGCGGCATGTTGTGAACTAAAACAGAAAATTACATCGAAAAAAACTGATTTCGAAGCTAGTATTCGCAACAATCAATACAAAAAGCAATATATTTTGATGACGACGCTGAAAAAAGAACTTGAAACATTGACATCTGAAGTCGACGAGACAAAGCAACGAAGTATTACAGAACCCATATCCTTGGTTTGCAACACCGTTGTGGAAAATTGGCTTGAGGACAAAGGATCAGACTTTATTGTACAAACAGCTAGTAATCGTCTCGATGTACGTATGCAATAAAGAAAATCACCAACATATACAAATAGTAAAGTACATTTAAAATTAATCTATGGCCGTACTTTCCTACAACTATTGATAGAAGACTATTACTAGAATATTAGAAAAAATGTCTGATTCTTTGTAATAAACATTTGTATTGAATACAATCACGTTTGAGCCTCGATACCAGATCACCATGTTCTAGACAACAACAATTTGTTACGTTAATGGCAAAGTGTCTTTTGCAGGCAAATGCGTCAATACCGCCGCCGCTTCCCCCGAAATCAACTCGTGATGATCCCTCAATCGAGTGCTCCAGTGACATTGATGACAAACCGGTAGGTTTTTATATTGCTGTTCAATGATTTAGCATAACTATTTTAAGCTATTAAGGCTTCGACTACCTTGCCTTTACAATAGACTGCAGTACCTGGAAGCTAGAAATATTCCTGTCGTTTTCCAAGTATAACAACTCCTTGCTAATAAATGGAAAAACAACAACCAATAATCAAATTCGGTATTCGTTTTATCTTGCATCTACTTACATACGTGGTTTCCTTTCTGTGAAATTAGAAATGTCATTTTAATATAATTCCAATATCACTTAGAAATTTATTACTTGCAAGCCTAATCTTCCATTTAATTTTAATTTTACAGGACTGTGGAGAAATGAGAATGGATGACATTTTATCTTGCTTACGGATTGGACAGGTAAATCTTTTGAAGACATGACTGTATCAATGCTTAGGTACATACATTTAAGTTTAATTTTGTATGTTTTGTATTGATAAATGTTGAATAAAGTTTGTAAACCGGTATAAGCTCTAAATGAGTTCTTACTTTGTTTTCACTGATAAAGCGATTACTCCAACATTGAATAATCGCGATCGGCTGATGTTTGTTAAATGTTTGTTGTTGTTGCTTTGTGTGTCGCTCACTCCTTGTTTGGTTTATCCTTAATCCTTGTGCCTTTTTAAATGTAACCTGTGTACTTCTCTGTCACGGTTTACATAAAGTTTAACAATAAAACTTTGCGCTTGAATGTCAAATCTGCCAAATTAATAAGTGAAATTCTCCTGTTGCTGATTTACTAAACCTGCTGCCTTAATGATGCCCGACAGACTTCAGTGTCCGTTGAATGATGATATTAATGTTGTTTGTGTTATTCTGGAAACTCTACCATGAGCCTTTATTTTTCACAGGGCTATTTTGGCGAGGTGTTCAAAGGAGTTTGTAAGCCAGGAAACGCAACTGTAGTTGTCAAAGTGTACAAAGACATATGTACGGACAAGATGGTAAGAATAAGATCAATTTAGTAATAAAATTTGTATTTGTGTCATATAAGACATTCAAAAGCCTGGACAAGACAATCTCAACAATATTGTGCTGAACCTCCAAGAGCATTTAATAAGAATTTAAGATTCTTCAAAATTGGCTACAACTTAAGTCGGAGCTAAGGGGCTTTGCCAATATTACAATTACCATGGTCATAGTTTGTGTGTCCAAATAAATCTCTTTTATGAATTTAAGAATTTATCTATGAATCTGCGAGGTGCTTGACATTTGTTAACTTAACTCAAATCGCCGCGGAACAGTTGCTATTTTCATTTATACAGAACCGTTAATATGCGAATGTGTTTGTATGTGTTCGTGTGTGTGTGGGGGGGGGTCCAATATACATGACAGATAGCGAAATTGTTAAAATTTCGCGGAAAAAAAATACATTGATAAATAATTAATTAAAAACAATGTTATTAATCAACGATCACACCAGAAATTTAAAATATTACCTTTGCTTGTTCCTAACATAAATGCGAGCAAATTGACTGTATGATGACTTTTTTTCTAGATGACAATTAAGACATGTTTATACTCACCTTTGGTTTGATTTTCACTGTTTATTTTTTATTGCGCAAAAAGACCGCATAAATTCGCTTAAAGGTTCTTATGCTCCATCATTAATCACCTTTCAACGTAAAATATGATTTAGCAGAACCCATAAGTAATACCTTTTTGATTTTATTTTTTCAGCGGAAAATATTTGCAACGCAAATGACAAAGTTGAGAACATTGGATCATCCAAACCTTGTCAAATACCTTGGCATTGTTCTTGAGTCACAGCCAATTAGAATTGTCATGGAGTATGTAACAGGTACGATAACACATTGTCCTTGAGCCACAATCAATTATAATTGTCTTGGGGTATGTAACAGGTACGATAACACATTGTCCTGGAGTCACAACCAATTAAAATTGTCATGGAGTATGTAACAGGTACGATAACACATTTGCCTTGAGTCACAACCAATTAGAATTGTCATTGAGTATGTTTCAGGTACGATAACACATGGTCCTTGAGCCACAATTAATAAGAATTGTCTTGGGGTATGTAACAGGTACGATAACACATTGTCCTGGAGTCACAGCCAATTAAAAATGTCATGTAGTATGTTTCAGGTACTATTACACATTATCATAGAATAATAACGAATTAAAATTGTCATGGAGTATTAAATTTCTTCATTAAGATACCACACTTCAAATATAAGGCATGGGAAATAATGAATAATAAACATTATGTCGAAATATTATCATGTCATGAAATTAGCATATAAGCATCACTCATTGCTAAAAACAAAGTCAAAATAACAACAACGAAAATTGAATGGCTTCTTCCTTGGAGTTTTTTCGGATTCAAGTTTCAACCGCAAATGGTTGAACATGCTCATAGCTTACATGTACGTAGATGAACACGCTTTAATATCGGCTGCCCGTTTGAAGTTTTCATAAGCGGTCGGCTTTGCAGGCGGAATCTTGTTAAATGTATAATTTTATGATATATTAGTTTAGTTTCTTTCGTTTTAGAAGTACGTGTTTACAAATATGTACAATACAAAGTATAAACACAGAAAACAACTATTATGGAAACATATCATACATAGTGTAACAATATACACAAAACAATACATTGAATCTCACATTAAGATTGTACCTTGCGCCTATCGTCTATGTATATATTTTGTATATGACTGTGTTGTGGGAAAATGTCACATATTGTCAACTCAAGTTTTTTTCGCAAAATTTGAAATAGCGATTAACCACTGGATTCGACATTCATCAGTGTTTTCGAGATAAAATAACCCTCTCAACACCTCAATGAGTTGATAATTCGGATTTAATAAAATATATCGTCTAAAGGTATTTTTCACGTAAGAGGTTTATGAGTTTGGTCACTAGTCGTCATCGTTCATACAAAATATGGAAAAAGTAACACGTTGGGAAGAATATTTAGAGGTGATTGGGTTAAGCCTGTTTTAACGTTAATGGCAGCTTTCTGTAATGTTTTCATTGATATTGAGATGTTCATTAAGAGTATGCCTACGTGGTTACATGAACATCTTTCATCAATTTATTGATCGCCCCATTTTCATGTCCTGTAGCTATAATTATTTTCATTAAATACTAAAATTTTACATTTAATGGATTAGAGTAATATCATTATTTTTCGCCATGATGAAAACAGTTATATAAACGTTCGTCCAGGCTCCTTTTCATATTGGCAATAATGACGATATCATCAGCTGATAAATGACATGTGCACATCATGTAATGCATCTTAAAGCCTATCCTATGGAGTATTCCATTTTTAAAGAGGGTATAAAATTGTGGGCTACAACCTTGACCTTGGTGAGTGCCTTAAAGAATTTGAATCCATTCAGATATAAATCTGTTGGATTTGACATAATTGAAACTATTTTCAAAGAACGATTCTAATATTCTAATTTCAGCTCTGTACAAATTCAGAAGAAGCGAATATATCCAAGTAAATTTGAAGGTCTGTTTGGCGTTCAGAATATATATATATAATTTCGAGTTATTTTTTCTTTAGAAAGCCACATTGAAAGGGATTTAGCTGGAAAGAGCCTCCTTTTTCAAGAAGATTTAAAACGACTATTCGAAAAATTTCAGCATATTAGAACAAAGGGAGATAGCTTTGTAACTTGATAGGTCAGATCATATTTTGTTGCGTCCCTTCAACAGAAGCCCTTCTTTATGTATGCTGGTCTTTATGACTGTGCAAGAATTGTTACTTATGTTTTAACAATTTCGTTATGCATTTAATAAGGAGATTCCCGCAATGTGAGTAGTTTTCATCAAATCGATTTTCATATCCACAGGCTTTCCCATTTTTACATGTTTTTACCGCTAATGTAACCTTGTCGATATATATTCTTGCAAACTGTACCCTTTACGTAGTTATAGTATTTGTTATGTAATTCAGTAACTTTTTCAATAAACTGTTTATATTTGGTGTCAAATGATTCATCTTCATCCACTGAGTATAACTTAAAAATATGTTGTTTCATCCTTGGTTAATACGTTCGGGGTCGAGGTAAAATTGTCTTCAATGAATATTAAAAACTGCTTCTATGGTGCATATAGAATATAAAGACATATGTGGGGATATTGCTACAATATATGACACCTTACAATACCCCATTCCAATGTTCACTTAATCGTGACGTCAAGGCGAGGAGTTGGATCCACTCCCTTCGGTGGTTCAGGTCAACGATGATTGACATGATTATTCAATTAGATGGTAGCCCTTCACGTTTAATAAGTATCCTTATTTTTATTTAATTTACAAAAGCCTTTTTCTTTACGTAAGTAAGTCTCAATTAATTGTTCACTTTTTGTTGCAACAGGACAGTGCCTTCTTGATTACCTTCGTTCGGCCAACAACAAACAAACAACCAAAGAAGCCGCAAAGATGTGTTTAGATATTGCTACCGGCATGAACTATTTGGTCGCTCATGGATGCTTACACACGTAATATGATCAGTGTTCTGTGTGAAATGTATACTATGAAACGTTTCTACTACTAATTTCTCACTTTGAAATTATATCTTATCTGGAGCAGAATGTTTTGTTTTAACTAAAACATAGTAATATGCCTAGTTTAAATGATATTGTGGATTGCCAGAAGTGCTTATTGCATCACAGTACTAGGCACCAGATAAAATGACATTATATTTTCAGGAATAATTTTAGTTGTTGTTAATTAAAAACAAAATGTATGTTGTAGACTTCTTGCGGCCCGCAACTGCTTCATTACGGACGAGTCTTTGGTGAAGATATCGGATTACGGCATTTCCAGTGCCGCGACAGGTTATACTAAAGACCTAGCTCTGTTTCCGGTCAAATGGTCCGCACCAGAACTGTTAAGAAGCGGTATGTAATCGACACATTTCTTTAGTTAATGCTAATTTTATTTCTGTTTGATTATGACGAAAGTTGAATAATTAGAAAATCATGTTTGAATTCGTTCCCAAGGCAGGTGATCCCATCAATTATAGAGAAGGCTATTTTGATGATTGTGTGGTCTGTTAGTGGTGGTGTTCAGGTTACTAATTCAATGTCCTTTGGGTCCTAAACAAGGTTTATATTTGACTATTTAACCGGGGGACAGTCCCAGTAGTTTTCATGGATTTTTGGAAATAAACCAGGTCATTTGACAATATCCCTGATGGAAATCGAACCAAAGACCTTTTTGATATGTGGTTTGCACAACTGCGATTATTACATGAACAGTTCTTGAACTATGTTAATCTCTTTTTGAAGTTCATGAAATCTATTCTTCAGAATCTAGGTATAAAATTAATGAGGCTTTAATATGTTTTATATTGATATATGATTATAAAAATCACGTACTTATGGCAATAGAATCAATGAAATATATGGTTAAAGTATTTGCCATTTTGTTTTGAATTTACTACAAGGGGTGGTAACTCAGAATTGTTTTGGTTGGGTATTTGATCAAACGTAAAAAACAACAACAAAAAACGTGTAATATTGTCAAAAACAATTAGATTTTTTTTTTATTAAAAATTGTTTTAAATATTTGCAGTAATTAATAAATGTAAACAATAACCGCAATGTAATTATAAAGCCGCCTTTTGAACGTAATATTTAATCGTTTTTTTTTTGCCAGCCCTTTTACCAACATCAAAACGAATATTGTGTCTGCCTCTTAGTTCTCTTTAACTGATATTGTTTTTGTTTTTTTAAACTTTGCAAAGTTTGGAAATTTATCTTTCTGAAACCAAACTTGCTATGTCAGGAAATGTTCCAGTTCTTGAACCCTGGTTCAGGAAATATTCGAGTGTGTCAATAACTGTCATGGTGACCTTGCCTTGAAACTTTTCATTACAAATATCGTAATCAATAAAAATACAACAATGCATAGCGGGTAACTCTTATATCACTGATATAACATTATACGGGATCAAAACCACTTGATAATACGTTGAGACCTACAGGGACGATCTATGGACGTGTGTTGCGACTTTGAAAGTTGGACATTCAAATTAGTTTAAGCATTATTTCATTCATTTAAACCACACATATCATGCTTAATATCATCGCAAGGATTGAGTGGTTAGGTAGACGTTATTTCACCTCTCCCTAAAACAAGTAAATTGAATTAAGATATGTCTTTAATATGCAAATTTTCGATCAACAGAACCACCAACAGCCAAGTCGGATGTCTGGAGCTACGGAGTGGTAATGTGGGAAATATTCTCTAAGGGAGACAAGCCACATTCCGAACGAAATAACATCGTTACACAGACCTTTGTAATGAACAGTAAGTTGAACCCTTATATTTACACATTACACATTATTTTTACGTCGTTTTGCGAATAAGTTACGGCACTAAAGTAAAACAAAAACAAAGAATTATAAACTATCCTGAAAAAATAATGCAGCCTTTTGGAAAACATATAAAATAACGTTTACTTGACGTTTGATATAAATAAAAAAATATATATTTTGGAAAGCAATATGGTTTGAGGAATTTTGAGAGACCAATTGATTACGCATAAATCGAGCACTGGAATCGATAGTACTCGTAGTGTATATAGTCATTTAATAGTGCAGTGTATTCTTGCAAAATCGGGTAATACATGGAAACTACATTATGTGGATGATTGTAGTCGATTCGTATGAATGTTAGTACTGTTCACTTCTGATAGCAATCCAAGCAAATAACATCTGGTATGGTTGTCTTCACATCAGTATGGCGCGTTCGTTTATGTACTTATACGTAACTTGTGAAGGAAGAATCAAGGCTTGAAACACTGAAATCAAAATAGTGTCCTCCTTGAGCTTGCATTGCCCTTCTGGTTTGGTGCGCAATGCATTGTTCCCAGCCCAGAACCCGGAAATAAACGTAGCCAGGCACAGCGTCGAGGTACTGCCGTCGACAATTGTCAAACATCAGAGCCGGATGTCACCCAAGCCCATGTGATGGTAGTTGCCTGGTATTCAAGATCGTCACTTCCGGTATGTAGATCGAAACCCGTAAAAACACATCTGTCACACGTTGGTTGACTGTGAGCCGAAAGACAGATATACAGCAACAGACACACCGACATAGCCCAGGTGCCAGCGTTATTAAGCACCGAATTCAAGATGGAACAGCCGGTATCATGACTATCTTACTCGAAATATACAATGATGTGAAACATCTAAAATAAAGTTCAACTCTACAGACAAATAGTGTTAGACCCAAGAATGTACGGCGACAAATTGCTTAAAGATGATTGACTTCCAATGTAACACAAAAACTAAACACCTTAACCAAAGTGTCACAGAAATTGACAATATTTTAGATGAGTTTATGTGTTTATTTTCCGATGAACTTAAAATTTAATTGGAAAATTGATTTTAATATTCCTGAAATAACGACTGAAGGGAAGGAACATCCGAAACTGCATCAAACATTATCTTTGTTTGCAAGATTCGTCTATGACAATTAAAAATAAAGATTGAATTCCAACCCGGTGGTCGCCGAACTCTGTACTCATACAGTTTTTAAGCATCAATGAAAGAGACTGTGTCCTGCCAGATGTGAGGTCCAACCGGATCGATCAAAACTATGACTTAGCATTAGTACACACCTTCCAGAACGAATAGCAAAAACAAGGGAGAATCTTTATACATTCTTCAAGGAGTGTCTTAATACTTTTCTTTAATAATGAAATCGCTCAGAAGAGCATATTTATCTTTGACAGAACTAAAGAAAATTTTCAAGTGTACTATTGACGATACATTACCATATATGAACAATAATTTGATCATTTGTATACAGGTGAAATATCAATTTCTTTATGCGAAAGTATCGTAAAACCTATGCATTAAAAAGTTAAATAAATGAGTTATATCCGTCGGTAAATGTCTTGACTAGTTTGATTTATTGTTTGTAAAAAAGATTAATGTAAATTAATCTTAATCAAAACATAGATCCGTAAACATCGTAAGATACATACACATAAAACAAATCTAGGCTGGCTGAAACTGTTCGTTGACAGCAATGGTCAGTGCCATTTTGACAACACCGGTAGAACCGGTTCCAGCAGTATACTATTGTCAACAATCGCCATTACATAAAATGATCCCAAATGACCAGTAATTAGATACAGCGTTTACATATACAATTTTGCAGACAGAATTCGTCGGAAGTACACAATATGAACTAGACTTAAACGTGAAAACGACGGTGTTAATACTACACCTTCACGCTTAACATGAATAAAAATAGTAGGATAGTGTTGTTACCGGTATAAGACTGTAAATTGCTTAAACGCAATGCCTTTTTGGAATTTGCTATGGAGTATGAAAGTAATTTACCTGTTGGGAATACTCTATTTAAGTTTTTTTGCGTTAGGAAATGATCTAAAATTTGAAATCTACGCGATTAGCTATATTGCTAAAAACACTGCCTTACGTGCATTTCGTCATTCTAATAGTAGCAATGACCTTAAAATATATAAAGATAAGCGCAACGCGTTTAAAAACTGTTGCTGTGTAAAGCAATACGTTTATCAATGTAAGAATATATTTAAATTGGTAAACAGTGCAAACCCTAAATCATTTTGGAAGCAATTTAAACTTGGTACAAAGAAATCGAAAGCTGTGTCTAGTATTGCTGCCAATGACTGGCACGATTATTTCAGAAGTCTTCTTCACGATGAAGATGCAGTATTGGTTGATCCAAATAGTGAAAATGTTCATGATTTTATCGATGAAAGTGCTAGCACACTTAATAATACTTTTACTTTATCTGAGGTAGAATTATCTATTTCCAAACTAGTAAATAATAAAAGCTGTGGGTTTTATAAAAATACATGTTCTGATATAGGACTATTTTTCTTGTTATTATTCAATAAGATTTTGTCAACAGGAGTGTTTCCACAATCTTTGGCACAAAGTATAATATGCCCTATTCATAAATCTGGGTAAAATACTGTTTGAATATATTTTTTCTGGTGTTATAAATAAAATACTTTATAACTGGGCTAAGCAAAATAATAAGATCGATGAATGTCAAGCTTGGTTTCGACGAAATTATTCCACGGTTGATGATATATTTTGTTTGCAAAATATATATGCAAAAAGCTACAGAAACATGCTCAGAAGCAAAAAGTTTAAACATAAAAACGGTTTTGTGGCAATGGGCAAACGCCAAAGACATAGAACACAAATTCACAAATAAGAAACATAGAACAGCAAAAAACTCTACAAACAGCACAGTGCATAAATACTATATATATAATTGGTATGTTTATGCAAGCTATGGTTCAAAAATATCTTTCAAACAAAAGAGAACGCTTTTACTGTTTATATGTTGACTTCCGAAAAGCTTTTGATAAAATTAACCGCGTAAAACTATTTCAATCACTTCAAAAGCTAGGTGTATATGGTATTTTTTAAGACTCTTGAACTCTATGTACTTTAACCTTAATGCATGGGTTAGAACAACTGGTGGGGCAACTGATTCGTTTCATTTAATATTGGTACGAGGCAAGGAGATAAACCAAGTTCGACAATCTTTATCCTCTTTAAAAATGAGTAATCTGCTCTTTTAAGTGAGAAATGTGGGTCTGACATTTTCATCACCAACAATATACCAGATATAATATGTTAAGAGTTCGCAGATAACATTGCAAATTGCGCCGAAACAGCATTAAAATTACAGCAGCAGCTCAATACGATAGATGACTTTTGTCTTAATTCCGGTATGGAGGTGAACCTTGAGAAAACAGAAATTATTGTATTTAGAAATGTTGGACCTTTAAGGAGCTATGAAAAATGGCAGTTTCGTGAACTTAACTTTAAAACTACTTCAGTTAATAAGTATATTGGACTTCTTTTTACCCCACAATTGTCTTTGACACCAGCTAAAGAAAAGTTGTCGGCTCAGGCACAAAAATCTATATTTGCAATTAAACATTATCAAAAGCCCATCGGTTATTTCCCAACCAAAGAACTGTTTAAGATATTTGATACCATGATTAACCCTATTTTATGTTACGGTTCTCAAATTTGGGGATATGAGTTAAGTCCAAGTAAAGAACATGTACATAATGACTTTTGCAGGAAGCACCTTTGGGTAAATAAGACAACGAACACATGCATGGTTCTTGGAGAGTGTGGTAGATTACCACGGTGTATATCGTATTTTTCTAAATGTATGAGATATTATTGTAAATTATTAAGAATGACCAATACTAGATATCCTAAACAATGCTATTTAATGCTTAAATCTCTTGATGAAGTGGAACGAACTTGCTGGTTAACAAATAATAAAACCATGTTGTTTACATATGGATTTGGATATATTTGGATAACTCAAGACGTTGGAAGTGTTAACGTTTTTCCAACCATCTTTAAACAGAGAATTATGGATTGTTATAACTGGTTTGAATCTGTAAACAATTCTAGTCGCTGTTCTCATTACAAAAACTTTAAAACACTGTTGAATGTTGAAAGATACCTATCAGTAGCTATACTATTTAAACACAAGATAGCACTTTCAAAATTTCGATGTTCAAATCATAAATTGAGAATAGAAACTGGTAGACATCTAAACATACGAAAATATGATCGTATATGTACTTTTTGTTATGATAACGAACATATATCTGTTTTAGATTGTGAAGATCATGCATTTTTTGTCTTTAGAAAGTATGAAAATATCAGAAGACAATATTTTTTATTGGTACTCTGCTGGTATAGATTTAAATGACTTTTATAACCTTATGAAAACAACTCATTATGAGACTCTAAATAAGTTGTATTTCTATGTATATCATCTTCTTTAGAAATTAACAGTTAAAGGGAAACAATCCTGTTTAGATATATGCTTAAATTCCTTTTCTTGACGCAACTCGTTTTATTTGTTTTCTAATGTATGTCACGTATTTTGAGCCGGTGGCCTTTGATTACTTAATAAATTTCTTGACTTGACTATATTGATAACAACGACATAATATATTTATGTCGATGCATACGTACCCAAACAACATTTAAATATATTCTCGTTTTGGAAGAGTCTCTTAGAAATACCTTCTAAATCCAGGGTAAAGTAATAGTTTTCAAATTTTACAACAGTACTACGATTTCTTTCTGAATTTTCAGAGGAGGTATTGCCAGCACCCAAAGCGACACCTGACAGCATTTACCACATCATGAAGCGCTGCTGGGCTTTCGTTCCAAGAGATAGGATACTATTTGAAGAAATCATTGAACAGATTGACATACTGATCAAGAGTCCGCCATCCGCAGAGAAGTGGAGCTAATCAGTATTATAAGTGTTAGTCTTATGGTAGATTTAATCGTTCTTTATGAATTTAATGTTCATCAATCGACCATGAATTTATACGCATATCTTTAGTAAACATCATTTACTTCGTCTGTTTCCCGAAGAAAGTATGTCGAGGTATTGTCTTAATCTTGGCTTCCTTTCCGATTTCGTCGTCATCAGACTGTAATAAAACTGTTTAATAAATGAAAGATTGACTGAACATGTGTAACGCAATGATATTTTCGTTGACTGACAACATGGTGCCGAGAAAAAACATAGTGCCATTGACCAAAGTTCGTCATTTTAACTAGCATTATTTATTCTCGTAAATTATGTAAACTTACAACTTATACTACCTTTATAGATTGAAAAGGCTTACGACTGTATGTATCGATAGGAAGATACATGTTTATAACAAAACAAAATGCTTAAACGGGCACTATGTTATGTGCCGTTATACCTTTGTGTCAGTTTGTTCCTTTATGCGTTATAGTTAATTTGTATTATACCGAAGGATTCAATGTAAACTGTGGTTTAAGACAGTATTTGTTTTGTCACTTATCTTTTTTTAAATGTAAATTGATGAGCTTAAGTATATATAATGTAACCTAATGTTTGAACACTGATGTATAATAATGTAAATACGTTATTGTATGCGGATTATATAATATGCAAACATACTAGTGAAGAGCATTTACACTCATTGTTAAATACACTTTTTTTTATTCGTGATCAAGAAATGGTCTGTCTATTGACATTAACAAGAGTAATAATGTACATTTTCCACAGGTTCTGTGCCCAGAACAAAGTTCAAATTTAAGTACGGTGATGCAAATTGTTGTGATCAATAAATATCTAGATTTACTGTAAATAAACAAATTTAAATTTAAAGTCAAACTCAGAGTGTAAGTCCTTGTTTAGGCCTGTTGATTACTTATTTTAAGCTTATTGGTGAAGTTTCTCATATTGTGTTAACTAAATTGAATGTCAACCACAACTCATCTGTTCTTAGAAAACGTACTGAACTCTGGGCTCACATACTAATAGACCTGGTGTCATTATGTTTGATGACACTTGAATGATATTAACAATTTAATTTTTATTTTATTTATTGCAATATACTGATTACTGACGGTCTTACTATAAATGATGATAATGGCACCACTAGAAGAGGGGATAATAAGCTTAAAATATATTTTATTTTTAAACATGCTTATAGTTTTGAGAAAAATTAAAATATTGTCATGCCGATTTGGCATAGATCAGTTTATGTAAAATAAGATGTGATGATCAACCTTTTTTATTGAAACAAGTCGTTATAAAGGTTAACTTGTAGATCAGCGGTGCCGTATGTTTATAAACAAACGCATGTAATTGAAAATGAGTTGCATGCGTTACATGATTGTATGTTTTATTCTTGTATAAGTCATGCCATCTATGAAAAAGCTTTGCTTTTTAATCTTAATTCTATGACCCTTCTTGTAAATGACAAATTAGAATACTCTTTCACAAATGGTAGCTTGTCAAGAAATATACTCAAATCTTCTGCGTAATTAGACAAAGGTTTTTCAAGTGTTACACATTTGTTACACAAATGTTGTGTGTTTTCTAATGTGGTGTATTTTACTAGATTACCATCACCATTTTAATAAATGGTAATAATATATGTTTGCCTGACTTGGTTTTCTTTGATCATGTCCTTCCTTATTTGTAAAAGCTATTGCAAAAAAAATATCAAATTCTAAAAGCTTGTATGTGAAAAAGAAATCCCCACATGCTTCGCTTGCTATGTCATTTGTATATGCTTATTATGTGTATTTGTTTTGATTTTTCTCACGGACCATGTGGCTTTTTTATTCTGTATTCAGAATAAGCTAAACTTTCAATAAGCCTGTATTCAAAATAAACTATCCTATCTTTATATGTAAGATCATATCATATTTGAGCACATTCAGTGCACCTTTCAGTATTCAGGTTTACATATATGTATTTTTCATTTCTCCATTTTAAGCATAGCCATGATATTTATGCGTAACGATTACCAACATATCCCTAGTTTGAGTTATATAATATATGATAGTCCATTAGGTATTCTGTAAACTAGTTGATGTATATAATTATATAATCTCTTATAATTCTTATAATTCTGTAAAAATATATATCGTGTTTTATATGTTAAGTGTGAATGTATCTATGTACATGGATTAGCCTTAATAATCTTTAATAAACATCAACCACATTTTGGCCACAACCAAATCATGTTTGCTATACAGACACAAAAGAATGACTCTTCTCGTGGCCTTATTGTGCCAAACATAGAATAATGAGGCTCTATGACGCTCTATCAAGTGTCGAATGAACAGTAAGAAATCCTTTTTAGGTTCTACCTATGTCAATTCAGTGCCCAGAACATCCAAATTCTGTCAGATTAAAGCTCATCTAGTGTCAAACTTACCACAGCAGGGTTCTCACACACCAAACCCAGCTGAAAACATGCATCTACAATTACGTGTAAGGGAAACACCAAAGCAGCATTCCACTCAGTGGTTTAACCACACAAGGATTCTACACGGGGTCCGGTTCGGACTATTCCTATTGTGACAACAATCAAGCATATGTATAGAAAGGCAAACCTAAGTATATTCTTAAAGCAGTCCAGTTTTCTATCATTTTAATTGTGACGACGTAAACACTAATTTGAAAGCACTCAGAGCCAAATAAATTTGCATTTGCATCGAATACTAGAAAATCGTACAGGATATCTCAGTTTCTGTGACTTTTTTGTACTTTTATCTAGATATGACTTTGGTCGTGACCTTAAGTAAGTTATTACATCATATTAATGCAAGGTACATTTGGAACAAGGGCAAACAGCATTGAACTATTCATCCCTATTCATTTAAATGTGCGCCGTATTTAGGATAAAACATAAATATATATATATAAATGGTGACCATCTTAATGTCATCTTGGAAATCTTGGTCCTCATTAAACGTTGGCTACACGAACTTAATTTCAAACAATTCCGCAATACTGCAACACATTTTTTGGATTTTTATCTTCAAGCACATCACCAGCATCATCAAATTGAAATATAGGGCTCACTCCCTTTAGAATCGTTAAATAAATCATTTTCAAGTAAGTTTAGTGTTGCCACGGGAAACGTTTGTAGGTATTTTGAAAAAAGAATACTTTCAACATCTTAATATATAATGTCCATAAACTAGGCATTTTTAGCTAACTGTTACTTCTATAGGTATTTATCAACATCATTAGGGTAACGGCGGTCATCTTGATCTTTTCCAGGTATAGAATGAATTCGGACTAGGTCCTGAGCTTTATCCTGCATCGACAAAAACATGTTTAACAAAACATATTGAGGCAATTTATGGATTAGAATCCTATAAAAAAACAAATCATTTGCATTTTGAAGGTCCTTTCTGTCTTTTTTTTGGTTTAATCAAATGAGTTGTGAGTATGATATAGACTGCCTTGTGTTTATGATAAAAAACGACGGGTTTAAATCAGTTTTAAAGTGGCACTCTAACTCAAAATCAATATATACACATGTATGACAAACATAAATTTTAAGTGATAACCTTTAACTACTTACTAAATAATGTTCTTATGGAAAATATTGATTACTGACACCAATATTGTCACGATGTATGTAATAGCTGAAAACCCAAAAGTATTAAATGATAGGTGAGTGGTGAAAGATTTACCATTTTCGTCTCATAAGGTCAAAATACCTTATTTCCGATATATCAAATTTTCTGCACCTTTCTTTCAAACTTTAACTTGGTATCCTTCATACGAGATTATTCACCCTTTTTGTGTAATAAAACATTTGTATTAACTGTGTTAAATCTTATTTGGATAAGAGTTAATCTTTTACATGCACACTCTGTTATTACACTATCCTTCACAACCTAGAATTGACATATATTTGTATGCGTCATTTTATACCAACTAGCTAGCTAGAAATTTAAACTCAGTGGAGGGATTTTTCAAATTTGTTTTTGACGTTTATTTACAAAACAATAATATGTATCGGTTTCAATGTTTTTCGATATAAAATATGGCCTCCGACCAACTATAGATGCCTTCTATTTTATTAAGTTTCTAACGAAACGATTTTTTAGAAATATTGCTGGAACTTGCTAAAACTTGCTCTGCACTTAAGTAATTAACATTCAAACATACGTCATTGATGGACGTTATCAAACTCGAGGTTCCAAACAGACTATTTCTAAACATCAATACATTTGACAATTCAGGGATGAGCCGGGAAGCCAAATATTTAATGAAGACCATGCTTCGAACAGCAATATGCAAGGAATTTCACAGAAATTATGAGTTAATATCTTAATACATAGTTTAATATATATAAACTGCAAGGTGTTCGAAAGGAGCGATATATTCCCCTCCCCGAACCTGTATTTCTGGTTATATGACTTATGTGAAATACTTTGTTTTTCATTAATGGAATATGGATTGCTTAAACGCCCGGATTTAAGGTACTCTTGTCTGGACATATATGGACATATACAAACTTTCGGATGTAATATACGTTTGATATAATATTAAAATTCCAATATGTATTCCGGTGACTGTAGTGGATTTGCTCTGCATGGTCTGATAAGTTCCGCCTACCAGCTAGTAGTCAGCGAATAAAATTCATGAATTATATGCATGTATTTCAAGAACAATAGTTAGTTGTTGTTAAGCTGTTATACAGAATAAACCTTTTATACAAATCCCGTTTCGGGTCTGACTTACCCCTTTACATACACAAGTGTCTATTACTCAATGTTTTTATAATACATAACACAGAATATTACAGTGACAGGTATAGTAGATGGCTACAACAACGAACACGGAATATTCAATGTTCCTGTGACAGAGAGTTATGCCCTTTCGTTCACGATCAACGCTGCCGCTCATAGTAATGTCCGGGTCGAATTTGTAATTAGACGGTTAAGTTAAAATAGTGTTATTGGCTGATACTGACGATAAACATGATATCACTACAGGGACAGCAATTATTGTAGGACTAGTGAAAGCTGGTAGGCATGTTTTTATCTCTAGAGCTTCGGATTCCATATTCAAAATAATAAGCTGGTGTTCTTAAGTACTTACACCGTTTTTTAGGTTGGCTCTTATAATGAACTTAATGTTCAAGCTGGAATCCCAACACGAGTACCTTATTATTACCAACCTCTAAACGTTCAAAACACGCAAACACATTCGATCAGAAAAGTAATGTTATTTTTTTGGTTCGATGTTAAATCCTTTGTGAGTACATTGCCGTTATATTTAGTTTTGAAATGTTAAGCTTGTTGCATGCATTTAAATCACATTTACATGCATTATACATATAATTGCATTTGAAACTTGGACGTGGATTTGCTGGTTGGAGTTTTAAGTTACAACTGACAAGAGTTGGCAAATATATAGCAATCTGGGCTACAATATGTACTTTTTTAATGAACGGGTTTCATCTATATAAATGCTATCGAGCCCGCATATTTTATAATATTTTGAAAAATATGATAAGCTAGCGACCGAGTGAAACATTAAGTGATCTTGGAGCTGTTTATAAATGTGTTTTAAAATTAAAAAGGTCATCATCCTTTACTGACAGCCGCACATGTGTTTAGCATTTGTGTCATATTTCAAATGGCAATTACCGTGGATAAAAAGAAATTTTAGATTCTAAGTTACAGATGCATTTTACGATATTGAGTTTTAAATGTGGTGCCAACGTGCTGCCTTGATACATCATATTTGCTTCAAGACTCAATAAAACAAATAATTAAAACATTAAATTGACGCGTGTTTATGTCACAATAAACATTTTTCCCGACCCTTTGGACCAAAGAACATGGCATAAACATACTGTCAACGGTGACGATGCATAGCGGATTCTTTCAGGGCTATTCGATATTTGCGAGTTTTATCCGGCGCCGATGCGGAATCTATTCAAAAACGATCTTCACAAAGGTAAGGTAAATCTTATCGAATTATCTATATTTTACTATAGTATGTGTTTAGAAAATATCCTTATATCAAAGACTTAAACAGATTATAGGTGACTATTTTTGGAATATAAGATATGTCGTTTTAGGATCGTGTCAAACATACAAAATAATTTAAGAAATTGAAACAACGTAGATGAAGAGCAAAAACTGCTATTGTATAGTAACATTAACGTAAACATTTAACACTGACAAAAGCAAAAAGACATCCTACAAGTTTAACCATTCAGTCGTAACGTACATGTAATATTGGTATATGTCTGTAGAGATTCAATAGTTATCAAATATCATTAGTAAATGACACGAGTGATCTCATCAGCTTTTTAATAGCAAATTAACCATCAACAATTAATTTTAATTATAATTTCCTTGTAAAATGCATACTCGAACTTGAGTAAAGACCAATAACACCATTCGCCATGTTGAAGAGCAAATATTTGTTTGCTCGTGCGCGAATAAATAGATGTGTGCTCTGCGCAGATTGCTAAATCAGAGTTAACTTGGAGCTAAATACGACTGGAAAAGGTTTGTGATTTCATATGTAACTTAAACATCTGTTTAGTTAATAGAAGAACAGTTTGTTGGGGATTAATATCATAGATATATAAATTCATAAAGAGTATTTAAATGAACTTCAGATATCACTTATTTGTACATTTTGTCATTCAATGGCATATTAAAAATGGATTTGTCAGAACAAAGCTGCCTGCACGGAACGGGTGTTATTTGTCGTGGAAGCACACATTGAAGAATTCCACATTCTTATGACAAAAAACTTCCATCCATATAGCTTCTTATTGGTCATTTGATGTTTTTTGTTTTTGTGTTCTATGTCTTTGACGTTTATCCTGTGCCATTAAACGGGGTTTATGTTAAAACGTTTGGCTACTGAACTTTTTTCTGTAGTTTTTCACATAAGTATTATATACGGTTTACGCATTGTTACGATCGAATTCATAACGTATCTTAATAAACAGCTTTGTTTTCACCTAGTCGAATCAATAAGAGCATAAGAAACATTCAGAAAAATATTAAAATATCTACTTTAGTATATATCGTGTTTTGTTTCAATGTAGTTTGGGTTTATTAGAATTATTTCATTTCGGAAAATTGTTGATATTTCAGCAAATATTTTGACAGACAGTTTATGTCTTTCTTTAAGATAATAACACGTATGAAATGAGAAATAAGAAAACCGATGTTCAGCGATTACTGAATATAAAATGTCGAGACAAAAAAGACGCAAAACATAATTGTTATAAATTTTCGACTTTAAAAATGCATCAGAAATTGTTTCACTTGGTTATATGTCAAAATTTTTGATGGTGGAAAGTGAAAAACAGCATCTTATTGTAAAATCTAAGGACAAATAAACCAAGACATGGTTTTAACAACATTACTATTGACAGCAATCAAATGTTATTTTTACTAAATGAAGCAGTGATCCCTTATTTCAGTCAGCTTACTGTCAGCTTTACCTTACTTTTTGCGCAGGGTTCCATGTGTTGATATATTTTACACATCAATATCTTTGTCATGTTTTATGTTTAAAATTTATAGAAATGACATATGGATATTTATGACAGTTGCATACGACAACAACTTACAGGTTCGAGTTTATATGATTGGGAATGGTAACATAACATTGTTTCTGGTTTAAATAAATAATTAAGGTAGATCTGCGTCGATCGTATGTGCGTAGAAACGAAACAATTCCATTAAAAGCTACCATAGCTACTATAGCATAATCCTATTTGAACCGACCGTAAACACTCGCGCAGTGTCGTACAATATATTTCGTAACAGGATGTACATACCATATTTAACGTCAATTTAAACGTTAGTTGCATGAAAATACACGAGTTGGTCACGATATTCGTACAAGAAGTTTCCGGACGCCGATCAATTTAACTGTTTAACAATCCGTATGATATGCTGCTAAAAAAGACGACAATAATATATTTCATACGAGATATATCCAAAAACCTACGACTTCCATAAGACATGTGGGTAGTTATAACCTCTCCGCGACTCGTGACAAATGTTTTGACAGTGTGACAGGGGTATTAATATTAATATTCAAATAACAATAGTTTAATATATAGGTTTTCATTAAAAACTCATTTGCCATCAGATTTAATCATTAAGTTCAATTCTAGACAATGAAAACGAAATCTGGAAAACGTCATTCAATAATAAGCGACCAGACCAATGTTTCAAGCTATCGCTGAAATATATCACATCTTCAACCACAAAGTTTTTATATCAGACCAAACTGAAATCTATTTTTCGATTCCTACAAAAAATAAAAGATTTCCTACATGTGTTGACGTCTTTGTCAATGTAAACAGATGATCCCGGGCAATCCCATAATGTTTCTACGTCGACAATCTGTTTACATTGATGAAGACGCGAACACTTGTTTGAAATGTACAAGTTTTCGCCGAATTGGTCATCTTTATCGTTCACATCTGCTTTTCAGCGACTTCTCCATGTTATATTCTATAAGAATTTCATGAATCGCTTCCTATGCAGAATTCTCTGGGGTAAGAAACTTGTACAGGTGAACAACTACCAAAGTAATACCGTCGCGATTGGAATAAAACAAACTTTATATGGTAGAATGCTAAATTGGATTGTTTTAAATGGTTCTAATGAATAGTTCGAAAACATTCATGTTATAAATGAATGCCAAATTTCCATTTTGTTTCCAGCACCAATGTTTGCGCGTTAACGTAAGCTGATAGTGTCGCAAAGGATGTTTGCTTAAAAAAAGTATAAGGTGCTGAAGAAAAACGGATCAAAAAAGTGTATGCTTACCGGATATAATACAGAAGCAAGATACATAGAATCTGTACAAATTGTAAAGACTCTTGTCGAACAGTAACGAGATATAATTATGTAATATTATTTATTCAAGTTATAATAATGTTTGCCCGGTGGTTTAACGATATTCCTTCGACATTTTGGCGTCTAATGATTTGAGGTATTTTCAAGTTTGTATGAGTTCTTTCCACGGGATATAATTAAACTAGTTCGATGTTTTTTCTGTAAAAAATCAGAATACGTGAGGTCTTAATAATCAAGTCCGTTTTAATATCGGGTGTATTCGAGTTTAATACAAACAAAACAAGCTTATCACAGAACGCTATTTGTAAATGCAATTTCAATACGATGTTGTGGCCCGATACATGTAAGTCTTTATCTGCCCGTACACCATCTGGCGATTATCTACATCAAGTGATTACAGGATAAGATGTGGCTCCTTGTTTACGCGGGATGTCAGGTGATTATGACAATTTCGGAACTTGCTCGTAAAACAACTCAGCCAGTGTCGAAATATTTACTATACATAGTAAATCAAACGAATAAATGCCTTAGTGAATCCATCATTATTACGTCGCAACAAGATGTTCGCTACATGCCTTGTACCGTACTCGGCAGTTGTTTACGGACGAGCGAGTATATATATTTGATTGCGAGAATTTAAAAAAATGCTCTTATGTCGCTTTTTACATCAAATGACGACCAGCCGTTACTCGTATTAAATAATTAACGACAGTATGACCAGGGTATTAATACCTTTAATCTCATAATATAATTTAAGGTTGAGATTAACAATAAACTACGAGTAAACACGCTCTGTAGCTCGATTCAATCAACAAGCAATACACAAATTCACAGCAATATAACTGTGTTAAACAAATCATGACATCCAAAATGTCATAAACCATCCAAAATGTGACTTACACTGAATTAAGTCCTTCTATCATGTTGAGATAGCAACAACAGTCGTTAAGACAACCCTGGAAAACCATACTGAAGTTATTAATTTCTACTGCAAGATTTTGAAGAATACTTGGCGTCGCAGCTATCATGGCTAGAGAGATTAATTGAAAACATAGATGACATTATAAAGATATTTTTTGCACTTAAAACGCTTCTTTTCATGTGGTGTCATGCCCAATGACATTTCAAGTGTTGTGTTTAAAGAGTTAATATCCCGTAATCGCAATGGATGATATTTCTGATCAATTTAATAAAAAACTTGTATTTTTTTCGATTAGTTAAAAGGAATACGAACGTAAAGTCTTATTGACAGCAATATTAGTACATAGTAATTCCACAAGATATTTATATTACTTGAAAGGGATTTGGTTGCTGATTCGAAACACAAATATTATCAATTCCTATATTTCACTTATAAACTAGTAATGATCTTTAGTTAGCTATTTTACTTACACAGAAATATAGTTGAAACCATTTGCTGTCTTCCTCGTCGACTGTCTACGACTGAGCAATTATCTTACGTTATATATTTCACCTTGATACACGGAGGTTAATGGTCTGGTCTAAGTCATTTGACGATAAAGAATGGAAAGTAACGGATTGGGTCAGTCGTAGGCTCCGACGGTGTGGTGTATTGTGACGGTGTGTATTTCTCGTTAAACGTTTGTAAGGCCATGAAATGTGTCCCAATCGTACACATATCTCAAGTGGCAAGGCTCACCTATGTCTAATATAGTTGTTGAGTAATGTGCTTTGATCGACGTAGAAAAAAAGGACGAACGTTGCTATCCACTTCCGGTTTTAATTATTTGCGTTGTTTTATTTTCAGATCTTTAAACATGACTAGCATTGTTACTTTGGGCGCTTTATGTGTATTGGTCGGACTACAATGGGTCGCAATCAAGCGGTGTTCCATTTACGACCCACCAAGCAGAGAAGTGAGTTTGAGTCTAGTTTTATCATAAATTAATATTCTAATTTTGTATTCTGATGCGATATATAAGTATCAATCGCTCCGGTGATATATTGGTTCGTGAAAGTGAGAGTTTTAAAAGTGCATTTGCGGGAGCGAGTTGACGATAATTGGATATTGTTTCAGGGTATTTGCGGGAGTGAGTTGACGATGATTGGATTTTGTTTCAGTGTATTTGCGGGAGTGAGTTGACGATGATTGGATTTTGTTTCAGGGTATTTGCGGGAGTGAGTTGACGATGATTGGATTTTGTTTCAGGGTATTTGCGGGAGTGAGTTGACGATGATTGGATTTTGTTTCAGGGTATTTGCGGGAGTGAGTTGACGATGATTGGATTTTGTTTCAGGGTATTTGCGGGAGTGAGTTGACGATGATTGGATTTTGTTTCAGGGTATTTGCGGGAGTAAGTTGACGACGATTGGATTTTGTTTCAGGGTATATGCGGGAGTGAGTTGACGATGATTGGATTTTGTTTCAGGGTATTTGCGGGAGTGAGTTGACGATGATTGGATTTTGTTTCAGGGTATTTGCGGGAGTGAGTTGACGATGATTGGATTTTGTTTCAGGGTATTTGCGGGAGTGAGTTGACAGACTGCATAATGAAAATCTGCAAGAACGGTATCGCGGAGAGGGTCAATAACATAAAGCGATCACAGCCAATGTTACCACTGGCCCTATTTCTAGGTAAGGTTAATAACGTCTAGATACATGTTGAACTATGTTCAAAGCACATGTACGCAAGCGCCCGTATTAAAAACCGGTGAGTGAAAATGGCGAGATCTTTAACAAGAACTACTTGAATTTTCTTGTACAACAATTAAAGTGTATCGATAAGAACTGATTATTTAGACGAAGATGTTCTTATTACTTGTGTTTTTCTTAATTTATGGCCATTAACAGCTGAAAAACATACGAGGATTAACATATATCTTTCAGTTTGTTAAAGTGTCAAGATAGAATCAAAGCGTGATGATGTGTAAAATTGGACACTTGTCCTACTTTTAACTATTTTGTCCAGTTAGTGCACTGGTTAGTTTGCTCGCTTATAATTTAGGCGACTCCGGGCTCGATGCCCGGCCACCATAAAGTTTGAGTTGTAATCACTAAGTCGGACAGGTGGGTTCCCCCAGATAGTTCGATTTTTCAAGTCAAGATCAACTCTCGCGTAAAATCGTTCCAACAAGAGTGATTAATATAATGTTGTAATAACTTGTTTTACAAGCATTCTAAAATAAAAAAGGGTTTAAACTAAACTTCAAATGAAGATAAATATCAAATGAATATATTTTACCTTATTTACGTTTGTACACACTACTAGATTGAATCTTATTGAGAGCAGATGCAAGTTTGACACGTTGTGACCTAAAGCTGTAAAATGTTTAACATTGAAGTGGTATCAAGAACTTGCCCCTTGTTGGGTTGAACCTCGATACTTCTTGAACAAGAAGTGGAAACGTTAACCTTTATATAACACTTGGCTTGAGACTGTGTGTTAGCGCCCTTTGATTGGATAAACACGTGTAGCCTTCGGTGGGAAGAAAACCTTTATGCACAAGACCAAATCACAGTTATGCTGCGTGCGTGTGCTTTTGGTAGTGCTCAAATACATCTTAGTAGGGATGATAACCTTAATTCACTACACCACATTACATGTACACTGCTTTCTAGAGCCCTTAGTAGGGATTAACCCATAATTAGGAAAACGCGTACAGTAAAATACGCCACAGTAATACTGCGTGCTTGTGCCTTTGGTAGAGCTCAACCCGTATACACCTTAGTAGGGATGATAACCTTTATGCACTATACCACATCACCTGTACACTGCGTTCTAGAACCCTTCGTAGGGCTCAACCCCTAATTAGTAAATAGCGTGCACTTCAAGCAATAAAATACGCCACAGTTATGCTTCGTTCTAGCGCCAGTGGTAGGATTCAACCCGTATAGTTCTTAAGTGAGAAGCGGGCCTTTAAGCACTACAACACGTCAAAATTATGCTTAATTCAGCATTGCAAACCCATGGGAAACGTGTTTTGCATATGATTATAGACATAAATGAACTAAAAAATACATACGTTTAGTTCTTGACTTCCGTAATAAGAATCTGAAAAGGGTAAAGGGCAAATGACATTTAATACAAAAAATGACCTAAAGCCAATAAGCTCATTATGATAATAATTAGATACATATATAAGACCAATGTTTTATCATGTACTTCACTATATATTCTTACAGGCTTAAAAGTTGATACACCTTTAGTTAGAATAGGAAACTCATTTCACTATATCACATATCCTTTATACTCGTTATTAATATGGTTTGGTCTACAAAAATGTGGTCTCAATTTCACTGCCAAACTAGGGACAGTAGAACGGGATTTTTCTTCCCTTTTTATTGTGTTTTAGTAATGATTAGACTGGATACTGAAAATTGACGCCATTTTGATTGGGGGCTAAACATATCTTTCCCTAGTTAAAAACTCCCAAATAGTTATTCCAAAAGGAGGAGAAAAATGGTCGCCGGCAACTAATTAGAGTAAGTCGAGAAACCGCAAACAAACCTTTTCTGTAACTCTTCAGAGGCGTATCATAGTGGATATTATATATTAACCATTTTGTTGTGTTTTTTGCAGATATGAATGCTAAAGACGCATGTGCCTATTTCAAGTCACGATCACAAAATGACCTTCAGTCGATCTCAGATGTTTCAATGAGTAAAGCCGACGGCTTCAGCTTTTTAAAAAAGAGAGGCACTATTTTTATGTCCGGCGTTGTTTGCGACTGCTGCAAGAATCCATGTACTGTCAATGAACTTCAAATGTACTGTAAGGAAGACCAGTACGTTGACCAGTACGATGACCAGTTCGATGTTTTCGGCCGATAGTGTCTGCAAAGGGGTCTCAATCTTGATTGCTCGTCTAAATCACTGTGTTTAGGGAATTTGAACAGAAATGTGTGATATTTTTTAAATGTGACCAAACCATTTATCTGTAACTTTATTCTAATGTCTATACATGTATATGTTCATTGGTTTTCTAATGACGATGTTTGTCACAAATTGAGTGGTGTTTTAGGTTTGATTCTTGTGTATTTGCACAAATGAATAAGATGATATGCTTGACTCAACTTAGTAACTTTCATTGTACTATATGGAAATGTAGTTTCATACTTCCAGTTGTATTTGTGACCGATACATAAAAATGCGGACGCCTAGTGTGAATGATTTAAATTATCGTCAAAGCTATATAAGTGCTGACAATCGCTACATCAAACAAATCTATTGTACCTTTAACAATATTTTTTTTCTTTATTCTACTGCTGACTCTATGTGCCATAGTTTCCGTTGCATTATGTTATGTTAACGGTAGCTAGTGGACAATATGCTCAAGCCATAAAACAACATAACAACCCTAAAAAAACATGCCGATCATAGCAAATTAACAAAACTTTTGAAAGTTGGCGTTTTTTCCATATTTAAACGCATAGTTTATTTATCTGCTTTGGTTTCGATTCCAAACTGACAGCGAAACCTAGCATTGGTCTGACTTGGTCAAGTTTAATGATAAACGATTAAAGTCTGCACTTCTGATAATGGAAATTATATATTTTGCAATATCAGTTGGTTTTCTCTGTTCACGTATGGTTCTTTAGCATTTATTTTAAATCGAATAATGTTATCAATAAATCTGCTTGCCTTATTCTTGACTATCAATATTAATTATAACTATTTACATATAAATATGTTTTCAGATACACATAACTTGTTTCATTACTGTATTGCATCGTACTGGTTGAGAAGCAGTTTCCGACGGAAAGCAGTTTCCGACAAATCGCTTTTTATTATTATTTAATGTTTAATGTTTATTTTTCATTTTGTACACAAACTTGCACGTGGGGGATCTGCACGCGCAGCGAATTGCGCATGCGTGTGAACCTAATTTGCATATCTATTAATAGCTACAAGGTTTTCCTTAATTGACTTACAAACGATGATCATTGTGTACATATTTGTGAACACTGGTGTCATGCTTGTTTCGCATCCACATTCACTTAAATGTATACAAACACAAGTTTCCATCAGAAATGAATAAAAAAAATCATTGATATTCAGTCTCTGCCTGATTTCGAGTATGAATTGAATGTCGTAAATTTTAAGGGTTAAATTTTTCGTAAATGCTGGAAAATTAAATAAAATTTCTCTTATTACAGTCTTATATTTAGTTTATTAAATAAACGGAAAATAAAAACACACAACAGGCACCTTAAATATGCCCCGCATTCAAATTGTCGGAAACTGCTTCTCATCACAAGCTAATCAGAACAATGTAAGTACCCTCTTTGCGCCCCTATTAGATACACTATATGTGACGTCACACATGTAAGAAATATATCGACAATAGCAGCTTGAGCTGTAGTTATATAAAATGTGAACAATTTTAGTATATATTTAAACACGTATAAATAATTCAATAAAAACTGTCGGAAACTGCTTCTCAACCAGTAAAGATATCTTAATTCAATAATAAATTCATTACGCTAAACACGGTGTAAAAAGCAGAGTTTTGTTCAGAATATACGACCTCTTTTTCTGTTAAGTTCTAACCACAATGCAAAAGTTTTTTTGGGAGGTGGGGGTCAAATGTTTCATTTCAGTTTGAGAAACACTCTTTGTAAAACATACATTCTTTGCAATACAGCTGGTTTCATAAGCGGTTTAGGAAATTTTACGAATAAATTTTTTTATCAAAGTTTGCCGGATTGTTTTGTCATGGTTTGTTGACAATATAAATATGTTTTATGTACAAATACTTCAAACCACACCAACGACAGTGTCTTGTTGATATATTGTTTAGTACGATTGAATTACGAAAACATAGTGAAAAATACCTATTTAAATTCACTTCCGCGTTACTAAAATACAAATGTACTTCTTTAAATAGAATTAATAATCCCGAAGAGAAAGTACATTGTCAATTGAGTCTATTTATCTGGGATGTCTAAACAATGAATAAAAACATATGTCACACATATTGTTTGGATAGTAAAATTACAACTTTATAGTTCTTTATTGAGTTTTCTATTTATACTGCTACATCGAACCTCGTGAATTTATTGCATTCCCTCACATTTTATGTATTTCATTTTCTTAATATATTGCATTGAATACCAATCCGTTTAATAACTAATAATATTTGTACATTTTCTATTATTTCTTAATATTTTGCATTCGGTTGTATTTATGTTTTAAATGCATAAATGAACAACTTACATAAACGATATAACACTTAAGTTACTTATCTAAAAACACGTATAATATACAATATACAACCTATATACAACCTTAACCATTACACCAATATTCGCTTGTGAAATTTAAACAGATATTTACCACTAAACAAACCCTACATACACTTTACTGCTCTCTGTTTAATATCGATCCAACAGTTTCTTTTGATTTGTCCTACTCTGCTGAACTATCACATTCGGTGATAACAAAAGCGTTTTTGTTTTGTATTGTGTATTTCGGCTGATTCATTTTTGAGCGATGTTAGGTAAGTCTTCTGTTTTGTTTGATTTTATAAATTAGTTTTTCTTTCCTAAACCTGTAAATATGTAATTAAGGATAAATGCGATATCATGTTCCGTTGTTAAATGGATCAAAACAAATCATTTTCAAAAAATATCAAATGTTATGTACCTTTTAAAGTTCAATATCAAACAGCTAATACAGGTGTCTTTTTATACATATGAAGGTGCTTTGAGTGAACTGTAGGTCAATTTTGTATCAGTTTATGATTAAAAAATTATTTACATTTTAAAGTTTAAGTTTTCAATATTAGAAACGTGACCATGTGCCAACTGTTTGACACAACTTGAACTTGTTGGTCTTTGGTGAAATATTTTTGTTTTTTGGCAATCAGGAAGTGTTTAAAAGTACAACTGAACCTGTTTTGACGCGCTATTTTTATATAACAATGCAAATGATTGACAACTTTCCAGTTAGAAACACACACTATTTAAGTATGAATCATCTCATAGGATTGTTTTGTTACAAAAAAAAACCCTGTTCCGTATTTTCAGACAAATACTGCCGACTTTCTTCCCTGGGCGTTGTTCTACGCGCAGTAGTTATTTTCCTTGGTACTGGGTTTCGGTTATGCAAAATGAAACCGGGAGCCAATCAATTGACATTTAAATTTCCGCGTTATTGCATTACAATAGCATACATATATGAGTTACCCCAAAAATGGATAATCGTCAAAATAATATATATGTACATATGAAGGGAATTAAAATAAATCATTATTGTTTAGTGGCGACTGAATTTGTGAATATTCAAGTGTACAGGATACATTACCTCCCCAAATCCCATTTCCAAACCGGAAATGCATTCACCTTTGACGAGACGTGGTATGGGTGCAGGGAGACCGAATTAGCACTACTAGTGTGTCTCTGTGCGTTTTTTTATTATTAAATATTACACATTACACAACACAATTGATCACATACATACATATGTACGTAATGTATGACATATGGTGTTTATTATGTTATGCTTATTTAAGAACTGAGAGTGGTGTCGATACAGAAAAGAATAGACATTTTTATATTGTTAAACAAACTGATAAAAAAGAAAACAAAAGACAAAAAAGCAGAGATCAATTTCAAAGTAGAAAAATAAATAAATATTAACAAGTAAATAAAGAGTTTATAAACTAACGAAAAAGTAGAAAGAAAAAAAAGACTGTACTAAAGGGTGGTGCTTAAATGTAATTTTTCTTTTAATACATGCCAATTTTGCTCGTGGACTGTTAGTTTGTCATTCATGAATGCAATTTCATGTTCGATTTTGTATCGCAAACATATGTAGTTTTTGAAAGCTGTAAAAGTTGGAGTAATATCTCTAAGCTTCATAAAGTATCTAAAATATTTCAACAACACAATCAAGAAATTAATGAGACGACTAAAATTTGATTTTTGAAAACTTATGGTTTAAATATTTAGACTACTTGGGATATTTATTGACAAGAATAGGTTATTAAGATAGTTCCACAAATTTTGTACAAGTCTACATTCCCAAAAAGATGTTCCATTGTCTCTATATATTCAGAACAGAATTGGCATCAGCTGGAGTTTGTGAGCTTGCATTGATATAGGTATCTGTTTGTTGGTATAAGTCTATAAATGTATTTGTAATGGAAGGTTCTTATTGTTGTATTAATGGTGCATGTTAATGGCAATGTAAATATTTTATTCCACATATTTGTCTCGAAATCTGTTCCTAGAATTTGATTCCATTTATCTTCTTTACCATGGTTTGCTTAAAGGGTTTTATTTGTAATGTATACAGAATTTTATTCGGTTTTTGCTTAGTATTTTCAACCTTTTGAACAAGTGAGACTATGTCATGATTTACGACTTATTCTTCTTTTAATTTATGTTTTATCTTACTCGGTATACTAGCCGTAAGCTGGTAATACTTGAGGAAATCAGAATTGCCTATGGTAAAAATATGTTTTATCTCGTCAAATGTATAGAATTCCTTTGATCTATAATCAAAGATATGTTGGACAAATTTGATACCCTTTTCATACCATTTATGATATAATACACTTTGTTCATTTACCTTTATGTCGGAGTTATTCCATAATATTGTTTTACTGTGCGTTTTAACAATTGTCAATTCCGGTTTTCTGGTTCACAAGGTCAAAGTCATGGGTAGTTTCTGATATCAAAAATGATGGTATATTTTGAAACCCTTAAAATGTGCCACTGCATAAAACAACACAGTGAAATTTATTCGCAAGAAAGTTTTGCCGAGGCTGAATCTCATTATCTCGTTTATCTATATTATATCATGTTTCAAATTGTACTGACTATCTGATTTTTTTTTCAAATAATTATTATACCATCACACATATGAGACAAAACTGACCTTTTTGAAAACTTTTCCATTTAAGTAAGTATTTTCTTTGAAGAAACTTAAGTTTGAAACTTCAGATAAAAATGTTTGTTATTTTAGCTGCCTTTCAATTTTTTTTTAAGCGCTAAAATAACAGTGAGACCTTTGCAAAATATTTAGAGGGGCCTGGTAATTTAATTAATTTAATTTAATTAATTTAATTAATTTAATTTGATAATTAAAAAAATGAAATCATTTCGACAGATTTAGGAAAAACATGTACATACTTTGAGTGTAGACATCTGAGTGGACATGAATTGAGTATTTTCACATGTTGTTATTTTAACAGTGATTGTAGCTTAGATATAATACTAATTACAAAAAATATTATCATTGATTTTGATCATGAGTATGCCATGTATTCATAAGTATTCAATGATGTTTACTTTTTACATATATTGAACTCAATCCAACCTTATAATATTCAATGAAATACTGCATTCTCTGACTTAATTGTCAATATAATAAAACAGTAGATATTTACTTTCAATATTATTACTATCATTTGTGTATATTATGCGTAAACAAATAATGATAATCGCACGCTATTTCTTGTAATTATTTTTCATCATTCTAAGGCAATATGAAGCCGAATTGACTCAATATTCAGCTTCTTGCTCCAATTCTAAAACCTTGGTAACTAAAGCCTGGTAGAGTAACTAAAGCCTGGAAGGGAAAACTATACAACAAATGTCCGAGACACAATATTTTACCAGATTACCTCAATAAAATTTAAATTTTTCCGATATATGATATAGTTCTAGTTGATCTAGTGATTATGTTAATGAATTGTATTCTGTTAAAAGAAAAAACATGTATATATCAATATGTTTCAATCATTATGAGTCTTCAAAATTGTGTAGAATATTGAAGCTGCAGTCTTCGAAATTATCACTGAATCGAGCCTTTCACATACTATATGACATTATATATTGATGTTCATTAAATTGAGCCGTTTAATCATAATAAAAGATATAAACGAATTGAAAAGAAAAGAATGTAATATGCAAAACCTTAAAAAAAGTGATGATTTTGATTAAAAATATCATTATTTCGAAAGCCTTAGCCTAGTTCTTTTCAAGAACTATAATTTTTAAACAGAACCTAAAAGCACATATACTTAACATTGCTTAAGAGTGTATTAGAGTGCCTTATTAGAGGACAGAAATACTTCCAAATACAGAAGTTTACTTCATCTTGTTAGTTGCCATTACATTGTTATTTATTTCAATTCTTATCCAATCTGAACATACTTTTGATACTTCACTTCATAAAGCTGTGGCTTCGAAAGATATTAAAACTTAAGTTATTACGTTACGTCACAACTACCAATATTGAAAACTTTTGTCTTAAATTTTATCTTGATGCAATTTGCAAATAAAAGGCGATCACTAACAAAGACACAACATTATTGTTTAAATGGTATGATCCTTATCGAAACAGCGTATCTTTGTTCAATTGCACCGTTTTGGGCAATAGCTCGACCTAGGTATGACCGTTGTTCGTGATCCATACGTCAAAATGTTCTTGTGAGCACTGTCCCAGCATATGTTGAAAAGAAGGGTGAATATACTTTATAACATAAACTTATAACAAGAGATACTACGTGGCAAGATCCTATGTAGCAACAGCTCCTCCAATATTTTACCACAAACTAAGAATATACAAATAAAAGCATGGGATTTTCGACGCAGTAATTTTGATCGTTAAGGAAGAAAAGATGGACAAAGCACGAATAAAGAAGCTTGCTATCTAGGTTGAATGGAAATTATGTTGGATTGATGCATAAATCACCTCCATTTAAGGATATAATGAATTTATTTTTCAGCGGATCAAATTCATTGGTTTCGAACTTCATAGGAAGAGGAATCTTGTTGTGTGCTTGTATTTACAATGGATAAGGCACGTAAATTCGTCTCAAAATCATCTAATATGGCGACCGATATAGACCATGAAAAGTGTGACCAGCATGGTTCTGAAAATGTGTTCTTTTGTAAAAAGCATGCCCAAATAGGTTGTGGCAGATGCCTTTTGAAAGAACACGCTACCTGTGGACATGACATTGTTGATCTGGATGATATAACAAAAGAAAAAGTAGACACTCAACTTGCTAATCACCTGAAGAGCTCCATGGAAGACATGAGCGATTGTATTTTACAAATTGAAGAAAACTTGTCAGGAAGTATGTCCCGTAATAAAACTAGCAAAGAAGCTTGCTTAAGAGAACTGAATGCTTACAAGAAAAGAATAGAGGATCGAATTGAAAAACAAACAAAAAATGCTAAAGATGCGGTGACTGACATGTACAACAAAGGTGAAGAAGACATAAAAATGTCTCAGCGACATGTAGTGAACTAAAACAGAAAATAACATCGAAGATAACTGATTTTGAAGATAGTGTTCGCAAAAATCAATACAAAAAGCAATACATTTTAATGACGACGCTGAAGAAAGAACTTGAAACACTGAAAACTGAAGTCGAAGAAACAAAACAACGAAGTATTATAGAACCCATATCATTGGTTTGCAGCACATATCTGGAAGAATGGCTTTACTACGAAGATTTAGACTTTGTTGTAAAAACAGCTAGTAATCGTCTCGATGTACGTATGCAATAAAACAATCACCAACATATAAAAATAGTTAAGTACATTTAAAAGTAATCAAAGACCGTACTTTCCTTTAACTATTGTTAGAAGACTATTACTAGGATATTAGAAAAACCATGACTGATTTGTTGTAATAAACTTGAATTAAATACAATCATCTTTGAGCCTCGATTTCAGATCATCATATTCTAGACAACAGCAATTTATTGACCAAATGTGTCTTTTGCAGACACATGCGTCAATACCGCCGCCGCTTCCCCCGAAATCAACTCGTAATGATTCCACAATCGAGTGCTCCAGTGACATTGATGACAAACCGGTAGGTTTTTATATTGCTGTTCAATGTTTTAGCATAAATGTTTTAAGCTATAAAGACTTCGATTAGCTTGCCTATACAATAGACCGCAGTACCTCTTGGAAGCTGGGAATATTCCTGTCGTTTCCAAGTATAGCAACTTCTTGCTGATTCATGGATAAACATCAACCAATAATCAAATTTGTATTCGTTTTATCTTCATTTGCATCTACTTACATACCTGTGTTTTCCTTTCTGTGAAATTACAAATGTCATTATCATCACCTTTTAATATAATTAAAATATTACTTAGATATTTATTACTTGCAGTCCTAATCTTCCATTTTACTTTATTTTTACAGGACTGTGGAGAAATGAGAGTGGATGACATTGTATCTTGCTCACCGATTGGACAGGTAAATATTTTGAGGTAATGACTGTATCAACGTTGAAGTTAATACATTTAAGTTTAATTTTGTATACATTTGTACATGTTAAATCAAGTTTGTAAACCGGTATATGCCCCAAGTGAGTTCGTACTTTGTTTTCACTGATTAAGCCAAAGCGATTACTCCAATATTGAATACTTACGATAGGGTGATGTTTAATGTTTGTTGTTGTTGCTTTGTGTGTCGCTCACTCAGTATTTGCTGTATCTTTGCACATTGTGCCATTTAAATATTTGGGTAAAGTAACTAGGCTAGTCCTTGTAGTTTCCTCTGATTATTGCAAAACATATCTGTATGTGTACTTCCTTGCCATGGTATAAGTATAGTTTAACATTAGAACATTGCGTTTGAAGGTCCATTCTACCAGATTATTTAGTGAAATTCTGCTGTTGCTGAATTACTAAACCTACTGCCTTGATAATTCCCGAAGGTATTCAGTGTTGAAAGATGACATTTACGATGTTTGTGGCATTCTGGAAACTTTACCCTGAACCTTTATTATTCACAGGGCTATTTTGGCGAGGTGTTTAAGGGAGTTTGCAAGCCAAAAAACACAACTGTAGTTGTCAAAGTGTACAAAGACATATGTACGGACAAGATGGTAAGTGCAAATTTAAATTAGTAATACTTTGTATTGTATGTCATAAAAACACATTTAAAAGCCTGGACAAGTCAATCTAAACATTATTGTGCTGAACCTCCGAGATCATTTAATAAGAATTTAAGATTCTTCAAAATAGGCCACAACTTAAGTTGTAGCTAAGGGGCTTTGCCAATATTACACTTACCATGGTCATAGTTTGTGTGACCGAATAAATCTTTTCAAGAAAGAATGTATTTATGAATCTGCAAGGTGCTTGACATTTGTTAACTTAACTCAAATCGTCGCGGAACAGTTGCTGTTTTAATTTATACAGAACCTTTAATATGCGATAGTGCTTGTTCGCGTGGGGGGGGGGAGTCCAACATACAAGAAAAATAGCGAAATCGTGCAAATTTCGCCGAAACAAAACAAAAATACATTGCTAAATAAGAAGTTAAAACATTGTAATTAATCAACAATCACATAATTAATTAAAACAGATTACTTCTTATTGTTCCTAATGCGAAACATATAAACACGAGTAAATTGACCGTATGATGACCTTTTTCTAGATGACAATTAAGACATGATTCTACTGACCTTTAGTTTGATTTCCTCTATTTATTTTTATTGCCCAAGGAGACTGCATACATTCGCTTTAAGGTTCTAATGATTCAAACATTAATCACCTTTCAACGTATATATGATTAAGCTGAACCTATAAGTAATACCTTTTTGATTTCATTTTTCAGCGGAAAATATTTGCAACGCAAATGACAAAGCTGAGAACATTGGATCATCCAAACCTTGTCAAATACCTTGGCATTGTTCTTGAGTCACAGCCAATAAGAATTGTCATGGAGTATGTTACAGGTACGATTACACATTGGCCATGAGTCACAACCAATTAAAATTGTCATGGAGTATGTTCCAGGTACGATAACACATTGTCCTGGAGTCACAACCAATTAGAATTGTCATGGAGTATGTTTTAGGTACGATTACACATTATCATAAAATAACAACAAATTAAAATTGTCATGGAGTATTACATTACATCCATTAAGATATCACACTTCAAATATAAGGCATGGGAAATAATGAATAATAAACATTATGTAGAAATATTATCATGTCATGAAACTAGCATATAAGCACACTTATTGATTAAAATTTAACAAACATTAAAATAACAACAACGAAAATTCAATGGCTACTTCTTTGTAGTTTTTTTCGGATTCAAATTTTAACCGCAAATGGTTGAGCAGCTTGTATTGTCACCATCATAGCTTATATGTACGTACATGAACACGTCTTGCCATTGGCTGCCCGTTTCAAGTTTTCATACGCTGTCGACTTTGCAGGCGGCATCTTGTTAAATGTATAAAATTTCGATATATAAGTTTCGTTTATTTTTTTTTTTAAGTACGGCTTTGCAATTATGTACAATACAAAGTATAAAGACAGAAAACAACTGTAATGGACTCATCATACATAGTACACAAAACAATACATTGAATCTCACATTTGGATTGTACCATGCCCCTATCGTCTATATATATATTTCGTATATGACTGTGTTCTGGGTAAATGTAACATATTGTCAACTTATGTTTTTCGCAAAATATGAAACAGCAATAAAACACTGGATTCGACATTCATCAGTGATTTCGACATTAGATAACCCTCTCAACATCGTCGTCATCATTCATACAAAATATGGAAAAAAATAACACGTTATGGAGATTTTTTAAAGATGATTGGGTTAAGCCTGTTTTAACCGATTTCAAAGTTAATGGCAGCTTTCTGTAATGTTTTCATTGATAATAATATGTTCATTTCAAAGTACGCCTAGGTGGTTACATGAACCTGTTTCATCAATGTACTGATCGCCCAGTTTCCATGTCCTGTATATATAATTATTTTCATTAAATACTAAAACTTTACATTTTAATGGATTAAAGTAATATCTTTATTTTCCGCTATCATGGTGAAAAAAAAATGAATCTAAACGTTCGTCCAGGCTCATTTTTATATTGGAAAAAATGACGATATGATCAGCTGATGACCATATTGTTAGCTGATGAAAGAAAACGTGCACATCATGTAATGCATCTTAAAGCTGCAGGCGTCTATTCCATTTATAAAAACGGTATAAAATTATGGGCTAGAACATTGACCTTGGCGAGTGCCTTAAAGAATTTGAATCCATTCAGACATAAATCCGTTGGTTTGACATAATTGAAACTATTTTTAAAGAACGATTCTAATATTCTAATTTCAGCTCTGTACAAATTCAGAAGAAGCGAATATATCCAAGTAAATTTGAAGATCTGTTTGGCGTTCAATATATATATATATATATATATATATATATATATATATATATATATATATATATATATATATATATATATATATATAAATTTCGAGTTATTTTTTCTTTAGAAAGCCACATTGAAAGGGATTTAGCTGGAAAGCGCCTCCTTTTTCAAGAAGCTTTAAAACGACCTATTATAAAAATTTCAGCATATTAGAAAAACAAAGGGAGATAGCTTTGTAACTTGATAGGTCAGATCATATTTTGTTGCGTCCCTTCAACAGAAGCCCTTCTTTATGTATGCTGGTCTTTATGACTGTGCAAGAATTGTTACTTATGTTTTAACAATTTCGTTATGCATTTAATAAGGAGATTCCCGCAATGTGAGTAGTTTTCATCAAATCGATTTTCATATCCACAGGCATTCCCATTTTTACATGTTTGTACCGCTAATGTAACCTTGTTGATATATATTCTTGCAAACTGTACCCTTTACGTATTTATAGTATTCGTTATGTAATTCAGTAACTTTTTCAATAAACTGTTTATATTTGGTGTTAAATGATTCATCTTCATCCACTGAGTATAACTTAAAAATATGTTGTCTCATCCCTGGTTAATACGTTCGGGGTCGAGGTAAAATTGTCTTCAATGAATATTAAAAACTGCTTCTATGGTGCATATAAAGTATAAAGTCATATGTGGGGATATTGCTACATCAAGATATGACAACTACAATACCCAATTTCAATGTTCACTTAATCGTGACGTCAAGGCAAGGAGTTGGATCCACTCCCTTCGGTGGTTCAGGTCAACGATGATTGACATGATTATTCAATTAAATGGTTGCCATTCACGTTATTATCGTTATCATCGTTATTTTTATTTAATTTACAAAAGCCTTTTTCGTTACGTAAGTAAGTCTCCATTAATTGTTCACTTTTTGTTGCTACAGGACAGTGCCTTCTTGATTACCTTCGTTCGGCCAACAACAAACAAACAACCAAAGAAGCCGCCAAGATGTGTTTAGATATTGCTACCGGCATGAACTATTTGTTCGATCATGGATGCTTACACACGTAATATGATCAGTGTTCTGTGTGAAATGTATACTATGAAACGTTTTTACTATTAATTTCTCACTTTGAAATGATGTCTTATCTGGAACAGAATGTTTTTTTTTAACTAAAACATAGTAATATGCCTAGTTTAAATGATATTGTGGATTGCCAGAAGTGCTTATTGCATCGCAGTACTAGGCACCAGATAAAATGACATTATATTTTCAGGAATAATTTTAGTTGTTGTTAATTTAAAAAAATGTATGTTGTAGACTTCTTGCGGCCCGCAACTGCTTCATTACGGACGAGTCTTTAGTGAAGATATCGGATTACGGCATTTCCAGTGCCGCGACAGGTTATACTAAAGACCTAGCTCTGTTTCCGGTCAAATGGTCCGCACCAGAACTGTTTAGAAGCGGTATGTAATCGACACAATACTTAGGTTAATGCTAATTTTATTTTTGTTTGATTATGACGAAACTGGAATAATTAGAAAATCATATTTGAATTCATTCCCAAGGCAAGTGATCCCATCAATTATAGAGAAGGCTATTTTGATGATTGTGTGGTCTGATAGTGGTGTTCAGGTTACTAATTCAATGTCCTTTGGGTCCTAAACAAGGTTTATATTTGACTATTCAACCGTGGGGACAGTCCCAGTAGTTTTCATGGATTTATGGATATATACCAGGTCTTTTGACAATATCCCTGATGGAAATCGATCCAAAGACCTTTTGGATTAGAGGTTCACGCAACTGCGATTATTTCATGAACAGTTCTTGAATTATGTTAAACTGTTTTTGAAGTTCAAGAAATCTATTCTTCAGAATCTAGGTATAAAATTAATGAGGCTTTAATATGTTTTATATTGAAATATGATTATAAAAATCACGTACTTATGGCAATAGAATCAATGAAATATATGGTTAAAGTATTTGCCATTTTGTTTTGAATTTACTACAGGGGTGGCAACTCAGAATTGTTTTGGTTGGGTATTTGATCAAACGTAAAAAACAACAACAATAAACGTGTAATATTGTCAAAAACAATTAGATTTTTTTTTTTATTAAAAGTTGTTTTAAATATTTGCAGTAATTAATAAATGTAAACAATAAACGCAATGTAATAATTAACTATGTAATTAATTATAAAGCCGCCTTTTGAACGTAATATTTAATAGGTTGGGTTTTTTTTGCCAGCCCTTTTACCAACATCAAAACGAATAATGTGTCTGCCTCTTAGTTCTCTTTAACTGATATTATTTTGTTTTAAACTTTGCAAAGTTTGGAAATTTTATCTTTCTGAAAGCAGATTCGGTATGTCAGAAAATGTTCCAATTCTTGAAGCCAGGTTCAGGAAATATTCGAGTGTGTCAATAACTGTCATGGTGACCTTGCCTTGAAACTGTTCATTACAAATATCGTAATCAATAAAAATACTACAATGCATAGCAGGTAACTCTTAAATCACTGATATAACATTATACGGGATCAAAACCACTTGATAATACGTTGAGACCTACAGGGACGATCTATGGACGTGATTTTTTATATTCCTGAAATAAAGACTGAAGGGAAGGAACATCCGAAACTGCATTAAACATTATTTTTGTTTGCAAGATTCATCTATGACAATTAAAATAAGATTGAATTCCGACCAGTGGTCGCCGAACTCTGTACTCATACAGTATTTAAGCATCAATGAAAGGGATTGTGTCCTGTCAGATGTGAGGTCCAACCGGATCGATCAAAACTATGACTTAGCATTAGTACAAACCTTCCAGAACGAATAGCTAAAACAAGGGAGAATCTTTATACATTCTTCAAGGAGTGTCTGAATACTTTTCTTTAATAATTAAATCGCTCAGAAGAGCTTACTTATCTTTGACAGAACTAAAGACAATATTCAAGTGTACTATTGACGATACATAACCCTACATGAACAATGTATTTGATCATGTGTATGCAGAAATATCAATTTCTTTATGCGAAAGTATCGTTATACCTATCCATTAAAAACTTATATATATGAGTTATATCCGTTGGTTAATGTCTTGACTAGTTTGATTTATTGTTTGTAAAAAAAGATTAATGTAAATTAATCTTTATCATAACATAGATCCGTATACATCGTTAGATACATACACATAAAATATAAAATAATTGTGGGCTGGCTGAAATTGTTCGTTGACAGCAATGGTCAGTGCCATTTTGACAACACCGGTAGAACCGGTTCAAGCAGTATACTATTGTCAACAATCGCCATTACATACAATGATCCCAAATGACCAGTAATTAGATACAACTATCACATATACAATTTTGCAGACATAATTCGTCGGAAGTATACAATATGAACTAGACTTAAACGTGAAAATGACGGTGTTAATACTAAACTTTCACGCTTGACATGACTAAAAATGGTAGGACAAGTGTTGTTACAGGAATAAGGCTGTAAATTGTTTTTTGGGAATTTGCTATGGAGTTTGAAAGGTACTTACCCTGTCGGGAATACTCTATTTGAGTTTTTGTGCTGTAAGTAAATGATCTTAACTTCGAAATGTACGCGTTTAGCTATACATATTGATTACAACGACATAATGCAATTATGTAAAGTCATGTCGATGCACACGTACTCCACACCATTTATATATATATTCTCGTTTTGGAAGAGTTCTCTTAGAAACACCATCTACATCCAGTGTAAAGTAATAGTTTTAGAACTTTACAACAGTACTATGATTTCTTTTTGAATTTTCAGAGGAGATATTGCCAGCACCCAAAGCGACACCTGACAGCATTTACCACATCATGAAGCGCTGCTGGGCTTTCGTTCCAAGAGATAGGATACTATTTGAAGAAATCATTGAACAGATTGACATACTGATCAAGAGTCCGCCATCCGCAGAGAAGTGGAGCTAATCAGTATTATAAGTGTTAGTCTTGAGGTAGATTAAATCGTCTTCATACATTTAATGTCCATCAATCCACCATGAATTAATACGCATATTTTAGTAAACATCAATTACCTGGCCTGTTTCTCGAAGAAAGTGTGTTGAGGTGTTGTCATAATCTTGGCTTCATTTCCGATTTCATCGTCATTAGACTGATTGAAAACTGTTAAATAAATGAAAGATTGACTGAACATGTTTAACGCAATGATATTTTTGTTGACTGACAACATGGTACTGGGAAAAAGTAGTACCATTCATCAAGTTTCGTAATTTTAACTAGCAATATTGATTCTCGTATATTACGTAAACGTTCAACTTATACTACCTTTATAGATGTAAAAAAAGCTTACGACTGTATGTATCGATTGGAGGATAAAATAGTTTAACATGCACTATGGTATGTGCCATTATTGTATAAAATGGAACTATATGTTTGCTAATCTGCTATGTACCAATCTGATTGGTTATATTACCTGGTATCTTAAAAAAAAATAATTATTAAGCATATATATATTTGATGTATTGATCATCCCTTATGTTTTTAACAATGGCCATATGCATAATAGTATCGTAGTTTATGTTAAAAGTGAACATACATATATATATATACATGGATGAGACTTTTATATATTATAATAAACTTCAACCATAATTAGGCTCCAACTTATCTGCCATATATGCACCCAAGAATGACTCTATCTATGATCCACTATCTCACAGTGGCGAGAGGAAAGCTACAACTCTGAGAAAGTTTACCACAGACTATGACTGCTTCTCAATTGCCAACCACAAGGGCTAGCTTAATGTAGGCTTCAACAATGCACTGTTCCAGTACACCATTGATGGACAGCTGAAGAAGCAAATATACGTGGACATGGTTCAAGTCTGCTGTTAGTCCCGATGGGTGAACATTTATATTACAAATGCAGTTGCTTCTGAAATGGTAACGCTTGAAACAACTGGCCAAATGCTATCTACATTAGAAGATTCAGTTCTAATAGATCCAACTGGACTTTTTGTCAGCCCAAGTGGCAAATTGCTTGTGTCTGGGATGGGATCCGACAGCGAGTGGAAAACGGAGCTTGAGAAGGCGTTGATCAATATGGTTATATGAATAAAACGCCACTCTTATTGGTGTGAATTGTGAAAGTAACGATATCAATGTTTGGAAGCTTTATTTAACTTTGAATCGTGTTGCTCAAATGTTTTCAGACCCTATAACCAAGATCATAACTTGCCTTTCTTGAAGGTTATGTTGATTATGTATCCTCCAAAAGCTGATCGAGACAGAGTTGAATTGTGTATATTAAAATGTTTGTATATAATTACTGTGTCAAAGAAACGTAGAGCTTTTAAATTCAAACGTTGTATCGAATTCGAAAGTTTGAAGCGTAATAGGCCTTTATATTTTCTTTTTCGCGCGCAAAACACGTATAATGATGTTAATGTAACCCTGGAGGATTGTAGAAGTCATTTCAAGGAAACGCTGATATCAACCATAAACAATGTGAAAGATAAATACTAAAACACGAACTATGATTTCAATAAATTAAGCAATATTATTTAGACCTAGATACCCTATAACATACGATGAAGTTTGCAAAGCGTAAAAAAATAGTAAATCTCCGAGATAAATTGCTCGATACGTATTTTTTTTTAAGCATGTGATATTTTAGGTGGATATATAACAGATATTTTCAATCGCATTTTTGCGATTGCTTTGACCTGAGTGATCATACCATAATACAAGAAGGGCGATAAGTCTTACTTAAATCAGTTAAGTATATTTTGGAAACTTAATCAGCAAATATCAAAATAGTGTAAAGAAAATAAAGTTATCTCTGACGCAATTTTGGTTTTAGAAGAGTCTAATGTTGATTCAGTTTTTATTGTTGGCTCAATTATTAAAAAAAATATTAACTTGAACAAACGTTTATATTGCTTTTTTATTGTCATTAAACGTTGTTTTTATTCCGTATATCTCAATGCGCTATGGTTGAAGTTGTGAACATCCAATTTAGAAAGGGGAAGATGTTATTTATAATACGCAGTTATTATAACTTGAAAGGTATTTGATGTATTGACTTAAACTTCTTAGATATATACATGTAGCTCTTATTGAGAGAGAAGTGAAGTCTGTGATTTCTTTTATGACGAAACGGCGAATTGGTTTCATCCTCATAGAGAGATGCTAAACCTATGGACAGATATGAAAACAAAACACGTCCTGTAGCTAATTTAAGGTAATCTGCATACATATTGTAGTTATTTGAAGCTGAAAAAAGAAAAAGGTGTCATATTTAGCGTCATAATATTTTTACATACGGCAGACGCGAAAATAGGTGACAAATCGATAATTTGCTTCGAAGCGCGGATATTTCGGTCAGTTAATAAGTATACGTTTTCTGCATGAATTAATTAATATATTTTACAAGACATCAAATCTGTTCTGTACCTTTAATCGCAGTCCGCCGCTGAAAAATGATCAACTTGCGTAAACAGCGCTAGTTTCGGCTATCACATCCTGATTTTATCAAATGGCTTATAATAACACGGTATAATTGAAAGGGTGTATAGATTTAAAAGCACTGAAAATGTTGTTGTCAATTTAAAAAGGTATGAATGTAAAGCCAAGGTTGGCACTGCAGTTATTTGATGCCTTTGTCTCACCTATTATTACATACGGGTGTGAAAAATTAGGATTTACAAAATCTAACAGTTGAACAAGATATATTCGATATTTAACAAAGCTATACTAGAAGTTATACCACTCAACTTCAAGCGCTGCTGTATATGGTGATTTAAGTTGATACCCGTTAGTTAAAAATATATACGTATGTATTTAAAAATACTGGTTAGAACTTAAGAAAAGCGATGATACAAATATTCAATCGGTTACTGAAGATGGAGTTAGATATTGATAATGATAAGTCAAAGTGATTTAATAATTCTAAGAGCCTTTTCAAACGATATGTTTTTTTTATTATGTATGGTGTGATGATTCACAGTTTAACGAAAACAATTTATCTGTTTACAACAATGAGAAATGTCAACGAAAATGGTATTTTTTAATTAGTAAAGAGAATTTAAAACTGCATTTGAATTCGAATCTTTTCAGTTGATATAACAAAAAACGTATTTGTCCTCATAATTAGAGAATATCTACTGGTAGACATGATAGAAGGAAACTTTGGTCAGTGTCAAATATGTGATTCAAATGAATGAGAAGACGAGTATTGTCTTTGTCGTTATTATAGAGTAAGACCTATTATGTTTAAACATGTACAGCTGTATAATATACAAAATAAACCTTAAGCATTTATGAAAAGTAAATGAATATCGGAAGCATTTAAGGCTCTATATACTTAATTAATGAATACATTACCACATAAGTTGGTGCATTGTAATAAGTAGTGTTTAACATTAACATTATTTTAAAGATGTTTTATCATATTATTTAAATGCTTGAAATAGTCAGGTCTCTGTCTTATTTAGGTGTTGTCTTTTCCTCTGGTTGTTCTTTTAGTAAAACAGAAGTAACTCTAGCTGGCAAAGCACAAAAAGCTATTTTTAACTTAATAAGTATTTATACAATTTTCCTAACGTGAGCGTGAAACACCGACTCGACCTTTTTGACAAGCTGATTGTACCTATTTTGAATTACTCTAGTAAGGTTTTGGGTTTTCATAAGGCAAATACTATCGAACGTATCCATACACAGTATTGCAAACGCATTCTTCATGTAAAACGCTGTTCACAGAATGATTTTGTTTACGGTGTACTCGGTCGATTTGATTTAGCCTACAATACTTATATTAGATTGTAAAGTACTGGCTAAAGATTCTAACTTGTGACGACTTGAAGTATTGTAAAATTGTCTACGAAGTTTTAAAAACTGATGCTGATTTGCTTCAAATTAAGGTGTCGTGGGTAACATTACTTCAACATTTATTGTCATCATTAGGATTTTATGAAGTTTGGCTAGCTCAGGGTGTTGGTGATGCAAATGGTTTTGTAAATATTTATAAACAACGTTTGCGAGAATTGAAAATTAACCATGCAGCACTTTCTTTATATCCATTTGGCTTTCAGTATTATTTAAAATGTAACGTATGTAATAGTTTAACCATAGCAATGTCTAGGTTACCTCTTTCATCTCATAATCTGTCTATTGAAACAGGCCGATGGCATCGTCCAAACTGTATTCCACGTGAAGACAGAAAGTGTATTACATGCAATAAATTGGAAGACGAATATCACTTTGTGATAGAATGTAATTTATATACTGAACTCCGTAAAAGATACATTGCAAAATATTATTGTTCCAATCCAAGTATGTATAAACTGAAACAACTCTTCGAAAATACTAATATTTCTAAACTCAGAAAGTTACGCACATACGTAGATAAGGCTTTTAAATTTAGAAAAAAGTTAAACAACCTTCTTTTTTTTCATTTTTGTTTTTTGTTTTTTGTTTTTTTGTTCTTTTGTTGCAATATGTTGCCTTACATTTCATTTTATGTATTGGTATTTGTCCTTTGATTTGTATGTATTGAAGATCGATATTTTTGTTTTTGAAATGTGTAAATGTGTATAATTTGTAAAAATTTCACTTTTCTCAGATTTCTATGTTGCACTATGTTGGCACTGTATGTAGTAATATAGGTATATGAACACCTTCTCCGTAAATGATGTCGACTTGCAGCTTTAAGCATTACGTTGTCTCTAATAACGTCCTTTGTTACCTGTAAAATATTTCGTAAAATTTAAACAAGCCTTACGTGCTCCACGTGCTATGTCATTTGTAAATGTTAAATCGTGTATTTTTCTCACGGGCCATGTGGCTTATTGAACATGTATTCAAAATAAACCATCTATTTATATATATTATTTATTTATTTGATACTTTACATGTCATGGCAAGAAGTTATATATTAACATGATTATTGCATCATGAATATGGATGTGAAGGTCCATATATTCTTGTTAAAACTTTGATGACTTGCAATAGTACTTTTTCATCCATTATATGTCAATAATATAAGTCGCTTTATGCACAATATAATTGTAATGTCGTTATATTTATATGTAAATGTAAACAAAAACACGTATAGGTTACGTTTAATATAGTATGTTCTGTTCTGTTCTGAAAACATTGTTAACACATTTTCTATCCATTCCTTGTGCAATGGGTTGAATGTCTTTTCATTATGTACGATGGTAAAGTCGATTCGAGTTCGTATCCTTGAGCTGAAATAAATTTGAATATAGGTTTAATATTTATTTTAAGCGTAGGTTCACATTTCCGAAGCAGTAAATTACTAACAAAGGGAGAGTACGTAGTTTTTTCGTAACGTATCTTTGCATTGGATGTGTTATAGAGGGCTCGAGATATAACATATTAAGCAACGCACGCATTGATTTATAAATAAAATGAATTTCCATAAATCTAATAAAACTAAATTTATTATTAATTTTTAAGAATGTCATAAAATATCGAATGGCAGCAACTAATGCATTGCATTATTATGTAAAGAATTATTCAGATTGTTTATATTTTTTCTGTAAAGAGCATAAAATAGGGGTGAAATACTTAAAAAGTATACTATCATGCATACATATAAAATATATTCTTCATGGAATGAAGAAAGACGATTTTAGCTTCGTTCGCCGAAAGATTAAACATTTGTTGTTTTTTAACAGAACAGAACAGATCAGAATATTTACTTTATTGGTCTTCTGATAACTCATTAATGTGCCCAGGAAATACAATTTTCCAGGAGACAAAGTCCCTGGAAACAGAGAAGTTCTTTGTTTAAATACAAATCATTATACAAGACACATTAGCTTCACCCAAACAAGCATGGCATTCGAAATATAACTTTTCGGGCACTAGAATTTCCAGGATAAAGTGCATTCAGGGGCAGATTAATGAGTTTGCAAAGGACAATATTGCTCATCGTTATGAGCATAAAAACGAATATTAAATATTGCATGCATCAAAGAACAAAATGAATTATGTTGCAATCTATTATAATTTACATTCAAGTTATAAGATATCGTTATAAAACTAAAGCTGATTTAACAGTACTGTATTTGTGGATGTCTTTAGGGGTGATGTATAGCATACTCGGATTTTTGACATTATATCTAGGAATATAATTCTGCCTTATATCATAATACATTGAACAAACTACAACAAAATGAAATTCATCTTCTATATCTTAACAGTAGGGAGGTGGAATATCTCAATCAATACTTGTGAAAAGTACCTTATATCACATCGAAGTCCATAAACCTTTTAAAGTATTATAGAGATGAAAGTTAACAACGATTCAGTTCACAACGTTGTTAACATTAACAAATGTCTAAATAATCGGCTTATCGGTGTGTAAGTGATGGGGCCGTCACACCATGACGTTCTGGTCAGCGTTCTATGATGTTTGAGGAAACGTTAGTAGTCGCTCATGGTCGCTGGGTTAGCGCCAGAAGAGCGTTGTGTGAACACTAGTTAACGTCGGTGATCGCCGGGAATCGGCGGAGAACGCTGGTCAGGAAAAGAAGTTTTGAACATGCACAAAGGTTCTCACTGAGACCAGCGTTCTTCAACGTTTAATTTTAAATGCTGAAGAACGTATAAGAACGTTCGTGGAACGTTTTACTAACGTTCGCCGAGCGTTGCACGCGTTCGGCTATCGTTAGTCAGTCGTTACTCTAGCGTTACTTGGTTGTTATTAATCATTTGCTTTGCAGTGAACGACTCACTGGCGACCTGTCAACGACCGCTGACGATCCCCTAGCGCACGCAGCGTGTTACTAAAGTCAAACGAACGTCCTTTTGGCGTCCATTGAGCGTCATTCGAGCGTTTCCCGAACATCCATGCATATGGGTAAAACCGATGCTTTGTTAGCAAGGTTCATTTGATTTTGGGCAACCGTAGAGAGCACCTACTATGGAAGATCCAGAAAAACAAAGGAGGATATATATGCTTGCTATAGCCCAGCACGAAGTAGATGTACTGAAACTTGAACATAGCTGAACACATCGAGGGACCTCGCCCGCAGAGACGAAGACCCCGACGAAGACGGCAGTGCTCGACTAAATCATGGATATTAAGGCGTCAAGAGTTTGGTCTGTACGATGGTTGAGCTTCATCAGGAAGATGTCAGTTCCTTCACGAACCTCATGCGCATGCCACCTGACATGTTTGATGAGATCCTTGGACGTGTCAGAGGCAGATTAACGAAACAGCACACCTTTTACCGAGAGCCCTTCGAACCTGGCCTGAAACTGGCGGTGACACTGCGTCATTTGGCATCTGGATCTAAGTATGCTGACATAAAGTTTGGTTGGCGCGTTCCATCCAACACAATCTTCGTCCTTGTCCTTAGTGGAGATTGAATTAGATTATTCTTGGTGTTACTATTTGTACTGTATGTTTACGTTGATGTAATTTGTGTTTTTCAGGGAAAGGAGCAGCATCCGACGCACAAATCTATTACGGGTCTGAGCTGAAAGAATGCATCGGTGATGGCTTCATTGGCTTCCCACCAGCTAAACCCCTTCCCAACAACAACGAGGATGTGCCGTACTGCCTAATCGGTGACGACGCATTCGAGGGGTGTTGCGACGAGGTCGTGTCACCAGTGACACTGAAAATACATTAAAAAATGAAAATTGTCAGATGGCTTCCTAGAGTGGAGACGAGTGATTTTGATCAAAGTTTGAACCGATTTAACTAGATCTAATTGTACTTTTGACTAATTTTCGTGCCAGCTATTGGCCAATTTTAGTAATGAGGCAAATCTGGATATACGAGGGGTTGCCTAACGCACCAATTCTAGTTATAATTCAAAGCAATAGTATTAATTAAGCTCACCATGACTGAATCGAGGGCTGTCTGGAGGGGGGTCTATTGGACCGGTCTTCACTGTCGATCTTGTTGATGCCTTTCCAGGCCCGGCGAAAGTCCTTTAAACTCAGCCCCTGCAGCACACTTTTGACGTAGGCGGCGTAGGTGGTCCTTTCGGTGACTGGCTCGGGAGGCGGGAGTTGATCACGCAGCATCGTCAGCATGTCGCCGCTCTCCTTGGCCTTCCTCTGGAGGGTCGCCATGTCGGAGGACACCGACAGGGCTGGGGTGGGTTGACGTTCTGTGACGTTCTCATCAAACTCGTCAACTTCAACCCTCTCCTCCGTTGCTGCCCGCTCAGCCTTATCCAGGTCGCCCTAACTTTCGGCTATGCTCGCCTTCAACTAGAAAGACACGAAATGACACAGGAAAACACAGCATGTTTGGAAATTGACAATAAACAATCGTACAGACATTTATCTTTTACTTATTTTCAATATTGAAGTATAATTATATGATTAGTTCAATATCTGTATCAGTACTTAAACTCTTGACGGGCTTCGCGCGTAGGTTGACAGCACGGTGGGAAAATCCAAATTTGTCTTTTATCCATGTTTCCCTCTGCGTCGATTGTTGCTGGCCATCCCCACTCTTCTTCTTGTCCAATCTGGTAGATATCATAAGCATACGGTAATAATATGATAAGTATATAAGTATATGGTAGGTATATGGTAAGTATATAAATTCCATTAATATTAAAGTCAGGGAAATTACTAAAAAACATTTTCCAAAATCTAAACGTAAATTCTTGCCTTGTGATCATGTCCCTTGGGACTTGAACCAGGTGCACAAGTGGTCCACGCTGATCTGCAGTTCTGTGACCTTGGCCTCGAGTATTCGTTGCCTCTTCGTCTTGTTCCTGTAATCTTCTGTGTGTTCCACAGCAGTTCGTTTTCGCGGAAAAACTCCACCAGACTATCCTCAACCGCCCGGTCCAGGATCCTGCAATCCTTTCTCTGCTTCTTCCCTCTCTTTGCTAAGGTCGGACCGTCCTCATTGGGGTTTTCAGGGTGTTCAGGGGGTGTCACATGGTGCGTTACCTCTCGAATGTGCTCTTCCTCCTTGTGTTCTTCTTCGTCCGAAGACATTGCTATTAAAAGAGGCTTTGCATTCTTCTTACTTGTAGCGCTAGTAGCAGAAGCCCCCATCCCACCCTTTTCGTCTTGGTGGCATGATGCTGACTGTTCAAACTCACAAGAACAACTGAATTCACTATGAAATTTCCAGCGTTTTGTACCCGTTCGACCGTAAAAATAACACGCCAGCAAGACGCTATTCTGTCGTTATTCACACGTTAGTCATACGCTCAACACGCTCGTCTAACGTTGAAAACGAACTGCAAAAGGTACAAAATGAAGCCGGTGGAATAGTTTGTGGGGCAACTAAGTTAATTTCGATTGATGTTCTCCATACCGAGCTATGTTGGCCTGCTCTGTCGGAAAGACGCATTAATCACAAACTGTGTCTCTTCTATAAAATGAAAAACGGCCTTGCCCCAGAATATCTGTCTTCCCTGGCACCTTTAAATGTCAGTTCACAGAAATATCCTCTACGGAATGCATCTAACACAGAAACGGTTATGTCACGCACAGATTCTTACTTTTCCTCCTTCTTACCTTCAACTATACGTGCCTGGAATGAACTTCCACAGAATGTTCGGGATTGTCGTTCAATGGCACCCTTTAAATATGCAATTCGTAGTCGATTGCCAGTCTGCCCGCCTTACTATTATAACGGTAACCGCGGATTGCAAGCACTTCACACTCGACTGCGTACTAGTTGCAGTGGTCTTAACTATCACCTTTATTGCAAAAATATTATCAGCTCTCCTCTTTGCAAGTGTGGTGAAGTTGAAAGTAGTACTCACTATTTTATGCATTGTCCTTTATATACCGACTCTCGACAAACTTTCTTTCGTGATATGTCAATTATCACAGAAAGTAACATTGGTTTCATTCTCTATGGCAATCCAACCCTAATCAACGAGAGCAACTCCAAAATATTTGATACTGTTCATAAATTCATACAATACTCGAAACGTTTCTGATAATTACTTGACTGGCAAAGTTTCCCCAATATGGTATGTACCCAACTTCTTTTCTTCCTTAATATCTGTCCACACCCTACTTATATATCCTTTATACAGTCACTTGTGCTTATTTTGTATCTATTATGTATCGTGTTTGAACTATTGAACCCATATCTAAACACAAACTCCTTAGTCCTATTTTTAGCATTAGTAACAATTTTTCTCGCATAAAACATATATATCGTCTAATCGTCAATTATACGCATTTTTCTGGTAAATGAGTGATTCAATTCCCACGGAGAAGAACTCTAAAAAGCTATGCTTTCGTTCCAATCCATTTCAATATTATAGACAACTTGTGTATGTGTGTGCATATTCTGTGAAGTTTGTTTGTATATGTTGAATAAAATATGTTTAAAAAATTAACGTTGACAAATCGTTCGTCGCGCGCTAGTGGCACGTTAGCACACGCTAATGGTTTTCAGGGGTATCTTACTTGGTCGTTGTTACACGCTTCTCCTGCGTTAGACACACGCTAGTCATGCGTTAGGCATACGTTAATCACACGCCATATGTGTCATCCTCATTCTAGAACGCTCAAAAATTGACTGGTTTTCAGGAGTATCTTACTTGGTCGTTGTAACACGCTTCTCCTGCGTTAGACACACGCTAGTCATGCGTTAGGCACACGTTAATCACACGCCATATGTGTCATCCTCATTCTAGAACGCTCAAAAATTGACTGGTTTTCAGGAGTATCTTACTTGGTCGTTGTAACACGCTTCTCCTGCGTTAGACACACGCTAGTCATGCGTTAGGCACACGTTAATCACACGCCATATGTGTCATCCTCATTCTAGAACGCTCAAAAATTGACTGACCATACAATGACACAAATAACAGTGCTGGTTACATCTTTGATTTCCACGCAGTGAGTTAATACTCAAACACTTTAGGTACTTTGGATCCGTGTAAGTTATAAATAATAACTTATTATTATTTTATAGATCCACAGTCTTATATGTAACTCACAGCATAGTAGCATGCCAATGTTATTGATACCGAAGGAACAGAATGTGAAAGGATAGAATGGAAACAAATACGATCCGACTTCCACCACCAACATCTGTTAAAACATTTGCCCAGTTAAAAAAATTGACAACAGATATTCCTCATTTTTAGATTTTAAACAAAAATATAAATGTATCGCGTCATGAGAAAACCTGCCTTAATGACATCGAGTGCGTCATCGGAAAACCTGGTTGAAATGACGTCAGAGTATTTACCTGATATCCGGTGTTGAAGGTTATGTGTCACACATTGTGTGTTTGTTGTTTACCAGTGTTAACAAAAGAAGAAAGAAGAACCGAGACAAAATGGAGGAGGAATTAGAGGTAAATCTTTTCTCTTTCCGTATATATCTTTTTTTAAGTGATACTGCTTCAATCAGTTATATTTTTGGTGAAATTCCAGACAGGTTAAACTAATAACAAATATTAATCAGGCGGTTTTTTTAGATTTAAGGCAATTAAAAGCCTATTGATTTAACATCTGCAAGAAGATAAAACCGATTAATACGTTTTAAGTGGCATTCCGTAGTTATTATACAATATGTAAATATTATTTAAAAAAAAAACGCTTTATAATTAGTATTTAATTTTCTAAAAAGTTTTAATGTTGATCATAAACTTGTCACATGTAGCCAATATGAGTTATAGTCAACTATATCGAACTTACAAGGATTACATAGTTATTATAAATGATGGAGAAAAGGATAAGAAATATGAAATGAAAAAAGATCATGTGAAAAAAACGATGTGACAAAAGGAGAAAATATTAATATATCAGTCTATTTTTTCCATTAACACAAAGCCCGCCTAGCTCAATTAGGAGAGCGTTTGACTACTAATCCATAAACTGCGGGTTCGACCCCGGCAGATTCTTATTTGATTTTTTTTCGCACAAAATTTTATAAAAATGGAAAGAGATACAAAAGCATAAGTAAATATTTTTTCTACTAAATAGAATAGAAGTTTATAAATTGTGCATTCAAATTTGTTCAATAATAATTTCATAGCATTAAACCTCAATTGAACGAGTTTAAAACTAATATTTTCCAGGAGCTTGAAAGTATCCTTTCGGAGCATTTTGGGAGAACAACACATGGATCTCAGGAGTTAGAAGAAGATGATCAAGATCTATGTGAGCCGCCGGATAACGCAGAGGCAGGGCCACTTGTACAAACAAGAATGCGTGAAATGGTTTTATCACTAAATTCAGAGAGTGGTGAAAGCAGCGACGAGTGTACATATGATTCAGATTGCCAAGACTATTTAAACACAAAACGCTTTATGGAAGACTGCGGATGCAAAAAACAATGTCAGTCTAACTTTACACTTGAT